>NC_133648.1:232015242-232346200 GCF_009905375.1 Apium graveolens
AAGTATACGATACTATTTCATAAATACATGCAAACAGAATCCCAAACACTGAACTGAATTACTTGTACATTCAACCATTGTATCCTATGCTTTGAGAGCCCAAATCTTTGAAACCCTGAAATATTGATTCTTTTGTTATCCAATTCTTTCATTAACCAGCATTTAAGCTTTTAAACTACTTTATTGATCCTTACAAAGATTGAAACCCTTTCATTATTAAACACTCATTGTTGTTAATGATTCTGGTTATTGTTTATTATTGCATATTCTGTTATTATGTTAGAATTGGATTGTTTTTATATAATTGTGGACCAGATTCGTGGTCAGACCATATAATGGTCAAGTTAGGCCAATGTGTGCCTTGGATCCAGTAGTTAGAGCAATGCTGTGTGCCTTGCTCGGGGTTAGTGCGTGACTGATCAGCAGCCTAACCTTGGTTTTTTTTAATTAAAAGTATATTATCCAATTCTAAATCATAATCCAATGTTCACTTGATATCATAATCATAGTCACCTGATGATCATTATTCTCAGTTTTGTTATTGTGACTTGCTGAGCTAGTTAGCTCATTTGTGTGATGTTGTTTATATTCTTTCCAGTTAAAAAGGAACCAATTGGTAGCGAGGATCCCCAGTCCAGCGCGAGAGCTAGGGGTTCAGGTTGAGGAAGTTGAGCTAGTAGACTTCTTTTGGGATAATTTAAGTTTGTAAAAGTTTGTAATAATGTTTGATACTCAGTGTGAGTTTGAAATAGTTGGGATTTGAACGGTTTGTAATATATTAGTGTGTTGGCTTGTGTGCATACTTTAACCTGTCGCGGTCCGTGGTGGTTGATAAGTAGGGTCACTGCATATATTATTATTATCTTTATTAATGTTATAAGCAGGTTATAATTAAGGTGTGTGTGGACCCCAAACTTCTGACCCGGGTTTGGAGGGCGCCACACATTCGGACCTCGCGCTAGACCGTTACCCGGCCACTCACGCGTGGATGGACTGTCACCCAGCCTCTTACACCTTCATAGACCGTACACCGGCCTGTCGCTTATGTTGACTCAATCAGATGGACTTACTTCCCGAACATTGGGCAAGTAATCAAATTGTTGTCTCAAAACAGCAACCACGTTGCGAATATAAAATACAGCACAGAGCCGGATCCCTCAGGTTTTGAGCGAGTATTTAAATCCCCTTGAAAGGAAGATCTTAAATATAAAAATGAGTTTTTGGGATCCGCTCTAACCTTTAAAAATCATTTTGAAGACTCGAAAACATTTTTAAGAATGTTTGGAGAAATGCTGATTTAATGAAATAAATCAGTCCCGATATATTAGAAAATATCTGAATATTATTAAATAATATTCCCATAAGGATAATCTCTATATAAATAACTTGAAGTAGAAGTTGTAAAACTTATACTTGAAATGAGTATTAAATAACCAAAGATATACTTATACGAAAGTACTATCTTTATTTGAATAATCAAAGATAAGTTTCATTATCGACACCTTATTCTTTAATAAAATAAAGTATATATCTCAGCAAATAGTCGGAGTCATAGGTCCTCAAATGAATATTCAAATAATATTTATTAAATAATAAAAACTGAGTCATAAGCCCTCGAATGAATATTCGAATAATATTCAATTAATAAAATAAAAGGAGTCATAAGTCCTCGAATGAATATTCAAGTAATATTCAATTAATAAAATAAAAGGAGTCATAAGTCCTCGAATGAATATTCAAGTAATATTCATTAAATAATATAAACTTATCGAATAAACCTTATTCGATTAATAGTTTTTAAAAACCATATCAATATATATATATATATCATATACTCGGGAACATCTACTCCCGGTTTTAGAAAAGGGTTCACCTTTGGGTCCCCTATACTCAGGGTATACGCAACTACTGCTTATCTCTAGCATAGGTATTATGCAACTAATAAGCATTTGAACCAACAGATATATAAATCAAGAATACGAAACAGGCATGCATATATACCATATCACATGCTCCAATATATCGCAAGAATTTGCTAATAACAAATATGCATTTATCACAAGATCATGCATATACACATATACATCACAACAACAGTTATACGGGTAGAAAACTTGCCTGAGCGACTGGGGGTTACAAATGGCTCGGGACGAGTCTGGTAACCTATAAACAACATATAAGTTGGAATTAAACCAAAGTCACTTATAAATCTATACTTTAACCAATTTAGACTCTAACGCTCGCTTTGCGCTTACTGATTCTCTTAAGTCGCTCGAGTACCCTCGGCTCCACCATTTTTAATAAATTAACCATTAAGGGTTTTAAGGCGATTCTTTCGTGAGTACCTTACCAACTGCCTAATCCACTTTACATAAATGTTTCATACCCCAATTTGTCCTTTAAGGTCTTTAACCTATGTTTCAAAGTAAGGCGAGGGGTAATGGTTCGTTCGCGAAACGTCGTTACTTAAAACGGCCGTTTCTCCTAAACCGTACATCGGAATCAAACGAACCACATATCAAAACGAAGCTCGTAACATGAACTATCTAAAAATGGCAATGGTCAAAACCTAGCAGTGAGTTCACGGGTCCTAATGTTAAGAGCAAAAACAGTCTAAAGTAAATCGGGCATTACGACGGCTATATTTACGCGATTTCCCAAATTTATACCATTCCAAATCAACCACCAAGCAACCCCAATTCATTCATACAACCAAAATCCATCCATACCATACTACAACAGCCCCAACACCTCAAGTTCTCCAATTTATGTTATTCTCAAACATGAATTTAAAACTATACTTAAGTCCTTTAACTAATCAATAAGATTTCAACATCCAATTTACTGCAACTCCAACCCAAACTCTAAACATGCAAGCATCAAGCTACTCTTTTACCATAACAATAAAAGTCATCCTAATATAAAAAGTAGAGCTAGGGTTCGGAGATGTTATACCTTCCTTGAAGTGATGTGAGTAGCTAGGAAGCCTTAAGAAGCCTTGAGATGTCTTAGGGATGCTTGGATCTTAAAGGAAAAACAAGAAAAATCAAGTTAAAAATCTTGAAATCACTATTCATTATCTTCTTCATTGATTTCTTGGATGAGATTGAGAATGAATTGGAGGCTTAAACTTATAGGATAGCCATATCTATGCATAAGGAGTACTAGATAATTACCTTACTAATTAAGGAAGCTTGGAACTTGAACTTTGAAATTTCTTCTTTTTGAAATGAAGAAAAGCCGAGAGCAAATGTTGAAAAAGAAAGGAAATGATTTTTGTGTTTGTGATTTGTTTAGCTTAGCTTGGTTGCTTTTGATTTGATTTTGGTTAATTACCTTATTAACCTTAAAAATTGTGTGGTTAAAAACCAACCACACCTCCTCCCCCCCTATGTCATGCTTATGTCACCTTTGCTATGTCATCACCCCTTACTTGCCCTCTTCTTATTGGTTTGATGACCTCATCATCCCTAACCTCCTTGATTAACTCCTAATTATTTGCCTAATGACCGCTGATCTGTTATACGGTTCGCTTAACTTTCGTTCTCGTTTCTCATTTCTCGTTTGAGGGATCATACCTGGGATCTTATTACTTGGGTTTCCTTAACCTTTCTCAATACATTATATTCCTTTTATGATCCTCTCTTATAATCCTTTAATTTAAATCCTTTTTATCCTGTTACCTTATACTCAATTCTTTCTGTATCTAGTGGATTTCCGGGAAAAATCAAAGTGTTCGGATTTGGATTCTGACGATCTTTACATACACTTATATACCATATAGAGTACTAATAAAATCTCAGAATATCCATATAAAAACCCCTACATAGTGTGGCATGAAAAGTTTTCTTATTCAGCAATATCAGCAAAAACACTATTCATAAGGGTTACAAAAAGTACAAAATTTTGGGGTTATTACAATTTTCAAGATTCAGGATTGATTTATTGGACAAAGGTTACTCAAAAGCAGCAAGACGGGAACTCATAGAAGCTTTAAGTGGAACACATATTATAGAAGAACTTGAAATTCTTGATTACTTAAAGGACCTACAAAGAGAACAAGCTGATGTAAAAACTGTCTTTACCTGACACTTGTAGCCTTTAAACTCTGTAAATTTATTAATGTACAAATAGTTGTAACTTGATTAAGCTTTGTGTATCGATTTAATTTTTCATCTATTTAAACTTGGGGTTAGTCTTGTTAACAGGCATGAATTTGTGTTAAAACAATCTTCTCACAAATTGGGGGAGATTGTTGTACAAGACATGCCTGTACTTTAACAAGACTAAGACAATTTGTCAACCCTAAATAAGTTGTATTGTTATCTAAATTTGCATTTTGTACTTGTAACACTTAAAGTCTGTAAAAATGTCAAAGGAGCAAACTTGAGTCTTTTTCTATAAATAGTGTCAAGCCTAAGAATTCTATCTGGAAGAAGATCAAGAAGATCATGCCTCAGAAGAATTATGAAGAAGCTTGGAGTTGAATAAATCTATTTTAGGAAAAATATTCTAAGTCAAGATCTCTACAAGTCACATATTTAGTGTTATATAGAAGTCATTCGAGAACTCAAAATGACTTATCGAGAAGTCACGAAAGGCATTAGAGAACTCACAGAGATATCAACAAGCCAAAGTGAATATATGGAGATTGGAGATATCGACAAGTCATTTCTTCACCATAGAACTCAGAGTTATTGTCACACCCCCAACTTAACAATACATAATATATAACTATTACAATATTTATAAGAAAGTAAATACAACTGAATCCAAGATCTTATAGTTTAGGGTTTGGAACAGCCCAACACACTAACTATTACAACTGGTTTTAATATCGATTCCTCACACAAAACTATCTCTTATTCTACCTGAGCTCGGACATACGCATCGGCATCACAAGACTTACGTGCTGTCTGCTTGAATCTAACCATAACTGCTAGCTGTAATATCAGGGTTAAAGCAAATAGTGAGCCAAATGCTCAACAAGTGCTAAACAATACGATACAAAACATAAATCGAGATATATATTAAAGAATGACAATGTGAAGATATAACTAATAATAACAAGAGATGAACTTTTGGGTGATGGCATCATTTACTTGTATCAAAAACTTTTTCAAAATCATATCTTAATCAAAAACCATTTTATGACGCTACGGATTACAGCCGGTGATCAGCCGCAAAGTAATCCCGAACCTCGCTGGGTTCTAAAACATTAATGGGATCCCTAGGCAACTTTTAAGCCTACAATATCAGTGTGGAAAAGACTTGCGTCTCAGTCCAGATCCACTATTTAAAGAAAACATTTATCCCCCTTTGGGACTGAAAATCCAAATTTTAATCATTTCAAAAATTGATGCCGATTGATAATAAAATTTCTTAAACAGTAAACATTTTTATCAAGGGATTGTAGATTGACTTGAAACACTGGAATTATGTTCACTAGACTTTACTCTATCAGGGTAATTGAAAGATTTCCATTTACAAGAATTTTGACAAAGAGATTTAGTAGGGTTATTGGATAATATGAAAGAGTATTGCCAAACAAGGCTTAAAACAATGGTTTTAGACAAGGTATAGGTATTAGAACATCAAGAAGATAAGCATTACTGGTTACAAGTATGATAGAGGTGTTAAGATATAAAGAAAGTGATCATTAGCTCAAGGTATATCAGAATGTCAAGCTTTAGGGTAAGGATAGGGTTATCAAACAATCGTGAACGACTTTAAAGAATATCTGGCTTTTAGGTATCAAGATAAAGTTTATATCGGGGTTCTTACAAGAGTTAAATCAAGCATCAGGGTGTAAAATCAAGATTTCTCAGTAATCAATAGCATGTTAATCAAAAGGATCAATCAAGTATTATAACAATTCTCTATTTTATCATGGCATCCCAATTACTTTGGTATACTAGCATGGTATGATTTTTGATCTACTTGCAATAAGTACTTGAGGGTTCATCGTATTTCTATATAATACGAAGATAGATTTGAGAATCACTTGGTCCGGGTATAACAAGGTAAATCAGGATACTCACATCATATATATAAGAACTAGTTATAACACATTCGCAGTGTAAACTAAAAAGTAGGTTGAATCACTTGCCTTGAGAAGGCTGGACTGGACTGGACAGTAGGAGCAACTGGAAGTTTTACTCGACCTTTATGGCAAGTTTACCCTCGTCTCGAGATCCTACATAATTAATAATAACCTTATTATAATATATTCTGACCAACGCAACCTACTTACAACCCGAAATTAAACACAAATGGCACTTAGGCCTATATGCACGTAATTTATAATCACCTTATAAACATAATAGTACACATAGCCAGATATACTCACATACCATATTTTAAATACCAAACAATATCACACACACACTGTTAGGTCACACACACACTGTAGAGGGGGTGAATACAGTGTATATTACACTCAAATCGAACTTTAAGAACTTAAGTAACAGAAAACAAACTTTATTGAAACAATAAACTCTGTTACAATATGGAACTGTTACCTCTCAGTGATGAACAAATATCACGAGAGCTGCTAGGGTTACAATGAATAATCTTCTCTAATAATGATAACACTTATAGTGTAAACCCTATATCTGTGTTTATATACTACACAGTTACAAGATATTCGCTAATTGATATGGAATATAATTCTGCTTCCTAAAATATATCAATCAGATATCTTTTCTTCCAAGTATTCCATTCTTTACGGAATTCCTTCTTCATGCATATCTCTTCTTATGTTTATCTTGATCTTCTTTCCTTTAATCAGCTACTGTCCTTATCTGATTGTCCTTCAGCACTTAAGTTCTGATATCTATCTTCTGATGATTATCTCCTGATAACATACGTACTGATATCCTTAAGTCCTGACTTCCAGTATAAGTACTGATCAACAGTTAAGTACTGATTTATCCTGTTCAAGTAAGATCTGAAAGCTAAACATAAAACATATTAGCCATGACATTATCAAATATATCTAACAATCTCCCCCAACTTGTAAATTAACATAATATACAAGTTTAACAGATATTTGATGATGTCAAAAACATTAAGTACAAATGCATGAGAATTAGACTAGATAACTACAACTTACAGTCCTTAAAGCTTTTACCAATTTCAACTTCTGATAACAACTTCAGTCTGTATAAATATCAGAATTTAAGCAGTTGTAGATCTTCGACTTGGCTTCATCATTTTCTGATCTCTCTGATGTTAGGAGTTGTTCTGAGATAGTTCTTCAACAAACATTTCTCAGCATATCTTAGTTCATCAATCATTCTCCTTTTAACATCTTTAAGCTCTGCAGTATCTTCACCAGTTTGAAAGATTGCAGCTCTGAGATCATTGATCTTTGCTTTTCTCAACTCCTGATCTAGTCTTATGACATAAGCTTTGTCAGACTCCAGATTGAATTCAAGTCCCTTAATACCAAGATATGTTCTGATCTGTGCAGTATTAGGCTTCATATCAATAATATCACCATTGTGATCTCTGTACTTTGGAACATATATGCTGTCAGACTTAACAGAATAAAGCCTTTTCTGTCTCTGAATCTGTTCTTTTAAGTAGTTTGCAGCAGTCTTTGTTATTCTGTCATCCACTTGAAGTAAGAAAAGTACATGCTCCAATTCTTCAAAATACTTCAATGGAATGGCATTTTGTCTTATATGATAAACCCTACCATCTGTCATGAAATACAACATGATGTATTCTTTCAAGTAGGTATGGTAAACCATCTGTACAGATTCCAGTTGATTCAATCTCTCAGGAGTTGCTCCAATATCTGGTTCACTCAAGGAAGTTGGATCATTGGTAGTGTTGTGTACTCTTCTTTCATCAGCACTTCCCAATCCAATTTTATCTCTAGCTTCCTTTCCAGTAACTACTCTTGCTTCAAAACCACTTGCAGTAGTCTTCAAAGATTGAGTCTGTTTTGCTTTAGTGAATCCTGGTAAGAGTGTCTTTGATCTATTTTCTGATATCAAGTTAACTTGAGCTCTGTCAGAGGTTACTTGCTTCTTCTGAATATCAGAACTTATAATTTCTTGACTCTGAACAACTTGAGCCATGTCAGAGGTTGTTTTAAGAACTTTTCTTGAAGTCAGAGCAAGATCATCCTTTTTATCAGTAATTTCTTCTTCCTCAGGAGGTACATAAACCTTGATAGGTTCACCAACCTTTTCTTTACCCTTGGATCTTGGATCTATCTGTGGTTGTGATCTAGCCAATGTTGCTTCAGTATGTGTCCTTTCTTTGATCACAATGCCTTTGAGTTTTGGAAGTGAATTTTTACCAGAAGCTTCAGATTTAGATGTGACTTTCTCTGATTTAAGTCTAGCTTCTTCTTCCTTTAAACTTTCCAAGTCCATTCCTGGATTTTCTTGGAGAAATAACTGTCTTGACATTTCCTCATCAAGATCTAGAAGTTCATCAGAACTTATCCTTTTACCAGCAGCAGGACTTATTCTTTTCCCAGTATCAGAACTTGTCCTGTGACTAGCTTGTCTTGATGTAAACCTTCTACCTTGACTATGACCGCTACCCATTCTAGAGTATCCTTGATCATCATTTCCATCATCCTTTCCTTGCAGTGTCTTTTTTAGTGTTGCATTTGGAATTAATTACCTTCTCCCCCTTTTTGGCATCAGCAGGTAGTAAAAGAGAGATAAGTAATTCCACTGAGGATTGGATTTCAGTAAGTTGCGATTGCTGAGAAGCTTGATTTGTCAGAATGTCATCAATCTGAGCTTGTTGTTTCTCTTGAGTTTTCTCAATATAAGCAATACTGTCAATGGTAGGTTGAAAGAACTTTTTCTTATCAATTTTCCAAACTTGTTCTTGTTTGATAAAGTTCTCCCGAATCTTGTGTAGCTCTGCATGAGTAGTTGAATGAAGACCTTGTAGATGTTTAATACTCAATGCAGTGACTCTAAGCTGGGTTTTTAAATCATCAGAATTTAACATTTCATCAGCTTTAGTCAAGTGCTCAGTAAGATGTATTGCAGTTGGAACACATGAAACTGAGTTCCATTCCTTAGTCCACTCCTGACCTACAGGAGTTTCACTCCAAGGTACTAGTGCATCCCCGATAACAAACTTCTTTACCAGTTCAGACTTAGGAAGAGTCTGTTGAGGAGTATGTCCTGAAGGACCTGCTTCATCAGCATCTACAGTTGGAGCAACATCACCAGTATCTCCAGCATTTGTAGCATCAGAACTTAAAGAATCAGTATCTTCTGATAAGACAACAGTGTGAGTAGCAATGGAGGCTTCAGCATCCTCTAATTGCTGATCTGATACTAAGTTCAGATCAACAGCCATATCCCGATGCTCACCTAAAGTCTGATCATCAGCATCTTGATGCAGAGAAGGTGTTGTTGATAACTCTGGAGTTTGAACAGCATCAGTAACAGGTGTTGTGGAAGGATTATTTGCTGTTGGAGCTTCTAAGTGAAATACTTCAGACATAACCAAGTGTTGAACATCAATATCAGCACTTGTGCCTGGATCAACAAGAGACACAGATGGTGAGTTAGCCTTGTCAGATACAGCTTCCTGAGATGGAGTTGATGGAGAAGAAGTGACTGGAGCAAATTCCTTGTCTTGTGAGATCAGAGATTCCTGATCCCCTTCCTTAGCTGCTTCCTCTTCATCATCTGAAACTGGCCTTTGTGCCCTCTGTTTCTTGTACTTCCTTGTTGATTTGGATTCCTTGGGAGTTTCAGGAACTGTCATTCGTCTAAGCCTCTTGAGAAGCCTAGAACCCCCAATTTCAGAATCCTTCTGAGAAATCTCTTTCTCAGCTTCAGATACAACAGGTTCTCTAGCAGGAACCGGTTCCTCAGAATCAGATTCATCTCTCAATACAATCCTACTTCTCTTTTGAGATGTTTGAGGAACATTCTTTGTCCTCTTTGGCTTGGAAGATGAAGGCTTCACAGTAGGTGCTGAAGATGAAGGTTGAGCAGTCTGTGAAGTGGAGAGATAGGATTTGAGATATGTTCTGAGGGTAGGTTGAGTAGAATGAGAGGTAGGTACTGAGGTTAATGGATTTTGGGTATTTGGAGTTGGTTGGACATCAGAGTAAACAGATCTATAAGTATCAGGATCAGCATTTACCAGGATCTGTTTTACAGACTTAGGAATCTGTAATGGTCTAACCACTTTTTTCTTAGTATCAGCATTTACCAGGTCATTAAAGTATCGTTTTGCAACCTTAAAAGGTGGGGTTTGAGTGCTGACTAAATGAGGTTCATCAGTACAGTAAGTGTAAATAAGTTGACAGAATCTAGCAAAATAAACAACATCTCGATCCTCTGTCATCCTATCCCCAATAAAACCAATTAAACCAGTTGCAAAATCAAATTGAGTTTGATGAATAATAACATACCCTATGTGCTGACTCAGAATTGGGATATCATCAAAATTTGAACATTTGTTCCCAAAAGCTTTGGTGATGCAATCAAAGAAGAAACTCCATTCTCTTCTGATATTAGCCCGTTTCAACTGTCCAAGTTTCGTCAGACTCTTTTCATATCCCAATTCAGCCATTAACTCCCGAAGGGCTGAGTCCTCTGGAATTGAGAAAGTACAATCTTCTGGAAGATGTAAAGCCCTGCGTACTGTACCAGGAGTGACTACAAAGGATGAATCACCCACTTGGAAGATAATACTGGGAGTTCCACATTGACCACCATCATCAAAAAGTCCAGTCCTCCAAAACCTCAGTACTTGTTGGCTTGAAAAGAATTCAGGCTGTGTTAATGCATACCCAACCTCACTATGTGCAAGAAGATCTTGCACAAAGTGCAATTCAGATGGAGCTTCAGTGTGATCAAGAACTGCAGCATAGTTGTTGGGGACAAACTTAGCTCCATCAATGATTAAATCCTTTGGTGCCATGTGAAAAAAAAATGAGATTCAAGTATGCCTGTTAGGTGTTTGAGATAATGTCTGTATGAAAAACCAACGTGAGAAATAAAGAGAAAGAGAGTAAAAGTAAGGAGAGAGATAAAATATGAAGAAAATAAAAGATTAAAGAAATCTTCTCTCTGTTGTACTTATACTCTGAACAAAATGTTACCTTTGGACACCTGTCAAACATGCAGTAATAACAGACAGTTACTGGGCTCGAGAAAACAGGAATCATTACTTACCCATTTGCCTAGTTTCAAGGAAAAACCGTTCCATTTATCAAGAGAAACAATTTTAATTCAAAATTTAAACCGTTATCACTGATTGAATTATTTTTCACTACATCATTGATATTCTAAAAATACATCACATGAAAATGACCAAGATAAATTAGATAAGTAAGTGCTGAAAATGAATCAGAACTTAATATAGAACAAAATTTATATGGTCATGAGAATATCAATCAGGATTTATCAACACAAGATAAAATAACTCAGAGACAAAATCTTGAAGTAAAAAAAAACTTTCATTAATATATCAAGACAATACATTTATGAAATGGAAATTACATCAATACTTATACAAGATTTTCCCTAAGCTTCTAAACCTAACATCAACAGCCTTAGTCCTAGCTAAGAAGCCTGACAAAGCTGATGATGAAGAAAAACAGGAAGAAGATGAGATTAAGTCATCTTCTTCTTCCTACTCTCGACAAACAGAATGGCGAGTCGGATGATTCGCTCTTGCTGGCGGAGACGATGAAGATGAAGTTCTCTTCGAACGGCCACCAGATCATGTTTGATAACCTCTGGAAATTGAATCCAGAGATTGTGAGGAATGTTGGTGATAGGGTATGGAGTTGGAATTCCATTCAAAAAGACATGAACACTCTCATCACCATAATTGTAGAACCAACCAAATTCAGCCATTTGTGATGATAAGTGAAAAACGAGAGTGAGTTTGTGATAAAAGTGTGATGGGAAGGCTGATGTGAAGTGGTTGCTTATATAGGCAAGTGAATGCTAGGAGACGCAAAGAAATTGAATGTTGACAGGTAGAATTAATTCTACCTCGTCTCCCTAGACTTTGAAAAAGAATAACATTCATTGGAAAGAGGAATCATGGTTTAAAACGCACAAGAAACAAGAACCAATGGACTGTTCAAGTACGAATACCATTAATCCTAATCATAGTGACTATTAATCTTCCACTTCAACATATTCTAGTTCGAACTGAGACTGTTATCAAATTTTATTCACAGATAAGCCAAGTAAAGGATTAGACTGAGAAATCAGAACTTAGACCTATACCAGAACTTAACAGTCATCAGAACATAATTTCTTAACTCGAAAAAGGAATGCCCATCTTAGTAAATCCTCATACAAGTTCGGAGTTATAGACTTCAGAACTTAATCATCAGAACGTGTAACTAGAACTTGTCCTCAGAATTTGTGCAATAATGACACAATGACTGTTTATCTAAAATAACATAGACCACCACAGAAATTTTCATCATTCAGATGGAGTGATTAGTGTGTGCATTAAGCTAAATAACAGACAAAGAGTAAAGTCTGATTCACTTCAGTACATCTTAGAAATAAGGCATAACTAAATTTTTTGCTAAAGAGCTGTCATTGTCCTGAAACCTATTGATGAATGAGTTCATGCTTGAGTCCACCTCAACTGTTTTGTGCTAATTTTATGCATCTTTTGAAATTCTATTTTACAGTGGCTTCTCAGTGTAAGTGAGTCACGACTGTTTATCAGAATTTATGCTATTATCAGAGTATTTCTCCAGTAATCATAGAGTGTGAAAAGTTACCAAGAAAATATTTTGCTTTTCTAATGCATATTTAATTAATACCAGCAATGCACTTGGGTCGTCCCTTCCACATTTTTACTCTAGATCTCAAAGGAGTACCTGATTTTATTCTTTGATCTTTTTGCTTTTTTTTTGATAAGTGAGGTTTATCAGCACTTAGTACATTCAGCAGTTTTACTAGTATCAGAACTTAACAGATGAGTAACATTATTCTAATTTGTGACTTAGTAATAAGATATACAAAGTAAACTTAACTAAGCTCAATTATCAGAATTTGCTAGTGTCATAGGGTTTCCACTGAAATAATTACTTTTTACATGGAATCATTTGTTTATTGAAGACTACTAGGTCAGTATCTAGCACAGTTATCCTCATAGGATAGAATAGGTACTTGAACAGACATATCACTTATCAGAGTTTAGAAACATATATAAGACAACAGTCAGTACTTAAAGACATTTATCAATTAAGTACAGAATACATAATGAGATTAATTCTGTAAATACTGAGCATAAAGTCTGATAACACAGAACAAGACTAAGCAGATTTAGAGAAAGAACCTGAAACCATTCCAAGTTCATTTACCAATCTTGTAAAAGTAGCTTCACACAGTGGTTTTGTGAAGATATCTGCTAGTTGTTGATCTGTGGGAACAAAATGCAATTCCACTGTACCTTCATCCACATGTTCCCTGATGAAGTGGTACCTGATGCTGATGTGCTTTGTCATTGAGTGTTGAACTGGATTACCTGTCATAGCAATAACACTTTGATTATCACAGTAAATAGGGATTTTGAAATATGTTAACCCATAATCCAGTAACTGATTCTTCATCCAAAGAATCTGTGCACAACAGCTTTCTGCAGCAATATACTCTGCTTCTGCAGTTGATGTGGAAATTGACTTTTATTTCTTGCTGTACCAAGAAACCAATCTGCCTCCAAGAAATTGGCAGCTTCCACTTGTGCTTTTCCTGTCAATTTTGCAACCTGCAAAATCTGCATCTGAGTAACCTATTAGTTTAAAATCTGATTCTCTAGGATACCATAATCCCAGAGCAGCTGTTCCTTTAAGATACTTAAAGATTCTTTTTACCGCTGTTAAGTGAGGTTCTCTTGGATCTGCTTGAAATCTTGTACAAAGACAGGTAGCATACATGATATTAGGTCTACTAGCAGTTAGATAGAGTAGAGAGCCAATCATACCTCTGTAGTCAGTAATATCTACTGATTTACCGGTATCCTTATCCAGTTTTGTCGCAGTGGCCATTGGAGTGGATGCACTTGAACAATCTTGCATTCCAAATTTCTTCAGCAAGTTTCTGGTGTACTTGGTTTGACAAATAAAAGTGCCTTCCTCATTCTGCTTGACTTGAAGGCCCAGAAAATAGCTAAATTCCCCCATCATACTCATCTGATATCTTGACTGCATTAGTTTGGCAAACTTTTTGCAAGGTTTGTCATTTGTAGATCCAAAAATGATATCATCAACATAAATCTGGACCAGAAGTAAGTCCTTTCCATGGTTGAGGTAGAACAGTGTTTTGTCTATTGTCCCTCTGTTGGATCCACTTTCCAGAAGAAACTGAGCTAAAGTCTCATACCATGCTCTAGGAGCTTGCTTAAGTCCATAAAGTGCTTTATCAAGCCTGTAGACATAATCTGGATGTTTGGTATCTACAAAACCTGGAGGTTGTTCAACATATACCTCCTCCTCCAATTCTCCATTGAGAAAAGCACTTTTCACATCCATTTGAAAGACAGTAAACTTTTTGTGAGCAGCATAAGCCAAGAATATCCTTATGGCTTCTAACCTAGCAACTGGTGCAAATGTTTCATCATAATCAATTCCCTCCTGTTGAGAATATCCTTTTGCAACCAGCCTTGCCTTATTCCTTGTAATTATGCCATCACTGTCAGTTTTATTTCTGAATACCCACTTTGTACCAACAACAGATCTATTCTTTGGTCTTGGCACTAGGGTCCAGACTTTGTTTCTTTCAAATTCATTCAACTCTTCCTGCATTACTTGCACCCAATCAGCATCTTGAAGAGCTTCTTCCACTTTCTTTGGCTCAGTCTGAGAGAGAAAAGAATTGTAAAGACATTCATTTGAAGTACCTGTTCTAGTTCTGACACCTGCATCAGGATTTCCAATTATCAAATCAGGTGTATGTGATTTTGTCCACTTCCTTGCAGATGGAAGGTTTTCTCTAGAACTGGATGCTCCCCCATGATCCATGCTATTTTCATTTTCATTTTCTGATGCTCCCCCTGAAACTATACTCTCTGAGTTGGATTCTTCAGTATTTAGATTTTCAGCACTATCAGAACTTGGCTTATCAGAACTTGATGAATCAGAACTTGAAGAGCCAGATGCATGTTCTGATGTTTCTTGAGATGTGGTAGGATCTTGAGTATGCTCCCCTTGCATAGGTGCATCTTCCTTTGACGTAGTCTCCACAGTTTCAATAACATCAGAGTTTACAGTATCAGGACTTAGACTGTCAGGATTTTCTGTATCAGAATTTGAGCCTTCATTTTCAAATCTCAACTGATCATGGTCAATGAAATCTTCAAGACCAGTAATCTTTTTGTCATCAAAAGAGACATTGATAGATTCCATGACCACTTTTGTTCTTAAATTATAGACTCTGAAGGCTTTTGTGGAAAGTGGATATCCAACAAAGATTCCTTCATCAGCTTTTAGATCAAACTTTGATAGCTGTTCAGGATGAGTTTTGAGAACAAAACACTTGCATCCAAATACATGAAAATATTTCAGATTTGGCTTCTTTTTCTTCACCATCTCATATGGTGTTTTTCCATGCTTGTTAATGAGTGTTGCATTTTGAGTAAAACAAGCAGTCTACACAGCTTCAGCCCAGAAATAGGTTGGAAGCTTTGCTTCTTCAAGCATTGTACGTGCAGCTTCAATGAGAGTTCTATTCTTCCTTTCAACAACTCCATTTTGCTGTGGAGTTCCAGGAGCAGAAAATTCCTACTTTATTCCATGGCTTTTGCAGAACTCTTCCATTATCAAAATCTTGAACTCAGTGCCATTATCACTCCTTAAAACTTTCACAGAATCTTTGACCATTTTATCCAGATGTTTAATATGATCAATCAAGGTTAATGTAGTTTCACTTTTTGTATGCAAGTAATACACCCATGTGTATCTGGTGAACTCATCCACTATGACCAACGCATACTTCTTCTTTACAATAGACATGACATTTACTGGACCAAATAGATCAACATGTAGTAGATGATAAGGCTCAAGAATTGATGATTCAGTCTTGCTCTTGAATGAAGATTTTCTTTGTTTGGCTTTCTGACATGAATCACAAAGACCATCAGGAGCAAATACTGTGTTTGGCAATCCTCTCACAAGATCTTTCTTGACCAGTTTATTTATATTGTTGAAATTTAAATGAGAGAGTTTCTTATGCCAATTCCAGCTTTCTTCAATTGATGCTCTACTCATCAGACAGATTGCAGAACCATCAGTACTTGTTGAAAGCTTAGCTTCATAAATGTTACCACGCCTGTATCCTTTCAGAACAACTTTGCCTTTAGATTTACTCACAATTTCACAGTGTTCTTCAAAGAAATCAACATGATAACCTCTGTCACAGATTTGACTTATACTCAGTAGGTTGTGTTTAAGTCCTGAGACTAGAGCTACTTGTTTAATTATGACATTTCCAAGATTGATATTGCCATATCCCAATGTTTTTCCAATGATGCCATCTCCATAAGAAACACTTGGGCCAGCTTTCTCCACAAAGTCTGATAGCAGGGCCTTATTTCCAGTCATATGTCCTGAACATCCACTGTCCAAAACTAGAATATTTTTCCTGTTGCCCTGCAATCACAAAGACCACTAATTATTAATTTTAAGGACCCAAACTTGCTTGGATCCTTTGGCCTTATTAAGTTTGTTAACATTTGCAGCGGATTTAGCATCAGAGTTTATGTTAACATTTTTCTTATCAGAACTTACACTATCAGACTTTGAATTAGAATTTACACTAGAAGGAACAATGGAAACTTTCTTCAAAGAAGGTTTTATTTGATAATAATCATAGTACAAACTATGATATTCCTTACAAGTATAAATGGAATGCCATAAACTACCACAATGAAAACAAGGATTTTGTGGTTTGTATCTAACAGACTGACTCTTAACTCCTGATTATGTAAGGAGTTAATATTCTTATTCTTCCTGCAAAAAAAAGCCAGATGGTTAGAACTTCTACAGTTATGACATGTTTTCCTAGCAGCATCAGGAACAAGTTTATAATCATTGCTTTTATTCACACCTTCCTTTCCATTCCTATTTTTCCTAGGTGATTTTACCTTGTTTGTATTCTTGACATCTTTCAGCTTATGCTTAAGCTGCTTCTTTGTCATTAAGCCTATGTTCACTTCAGCTGTCTTTTCCTGTTTTAGTTTGTCAGAAGTTGATTCCTTTGTAACTTCTGATTTTTCATTTTCAGACTTTACAGTTATAAACTTAACCGGTTTTAACTTTGGCTTTTGCTTATCAACAGACTTAATTTCTTCAGTTCCTTTATCTTTCTTATCTTCTCCATAACCTAAGCCCTCTTTCCAGTTTCCACTACTTAGCAAATTTTGAGTTGTTTTGCCAGAGTTAGTCCAAGTCCTGATAATCTCTCTTTCCTTTTCTAACTCAGTTTTTAGAGATTCATTTAATTTTAGCACTTCATTCCTAACATAAAAAGCATCATCTCTATCCTTCTGAGTTTGATGGAACATGACTAACTCTTTTTCTAAGAAATCATTTCTTTTCTTAAATGCAAGATTGTCAGAAGTTAATCTTTCACATGTTAAAGTTTGATCTCTATAACTAACAAACATGGTTTTAAGATATCTTCTCAACTCATTAATATCATCAGTATGAAAAGCATAAGTAGTCTGAGGTACCTTTGTTTCAGCAGCTTCAGAACTGCTATCAGCACTTTCTTTATCAGCATTTGCCATCAATGCATAGTTTTCCTCACTTTCAGAGTCTGAGGTGTCTGTCCAGCTTTTCTGCTTTGTGACAAGAGCCTTGCCTTTGTCACCCTTTACCTTCTTGCAGTCAGGAGATATGTGGCCTTTCTCACCACAGTTATAGCATTTAACATTGGTGTAATCTCCTCTGTCAGACTTTCCTCCTCTGCCTTCAGATCTTCTGAAATTCTTTTTATCAGAACTTATGCCTTTCCTGGAAAACTTCTTTCCCTTCCTGAACTTCCTGTATGCAATCTTTGTGATTCCTTTCACCATAAGAGCACACAGCTTCATCATCTCCTCATCAGCATCAGTCTCAGGCAAGCTTTCAGAATCTGAGTCATCATCACTCTCAGAACTTGATGACTCAGTATCAGACTTTATGAAAAGAGCTTTACCCTTGTCTTTCTTTGAGGAAGCTGCTTTGGGGAATTCTTCTTCAGCCTTAAGAGCAACTGTCCTTGACTTTCCTCCTTTCCTCTTGCTTCTTTGTTCCATCTCCAGCTCATGAGTCTTGAGCATTCCATAGATTTCGTCAAGAGTTGTTTCATCAAGATTGTAGTTGTCTCTTATTGTCGTTACCTTCAAATCCCAGCATTCAGGAAGAGCTAACAGGAACTTAAGGTTTGAATCTTCAAGATAATACTCTTTATCAACCAATGACAAATCATTCAAAAGTTTGACAAATCTATCATATAAATCATTCAATGACTCATTAGTCTTTGAGTCAAAGTGTTCATACTCTTGAGTGAGTATTGTCTTCCTGTTCTTCTTAATTGTGTCAGTTCCCTGACACCTTATTTCCAGAGCATCCCATATCTCCTTAGCAGTCTTGCAGTTGATTACCCTGTTTGACATTACATTATCAATGGCACTATGGAGTAAGTGTCGTACCTTAGTATCCTTAGCAATTGATGCTATGTCTTCAGCAGTACAATCACTCTTCTCTTTTGGTACGGTCTTTGCTGCTTCACCTGCAACTGCAACAACGAGCTTGGTTGGTTTGTGAGGGCCTTCCTTGATTCTATCAAGGTATTCTGGATCTGTTGCTTCCAGGAACATGGTCATCATTACCTTCCATATGGGATATTCAGACTGTCTCAGTATGGGAACTCTGATGGTCTCATACCGACTCTGAATTTGTGTCTTTGGTGATTCCTCAGTTTTGGTAGGCTTAGTTGGAGTTTCTGTGTCCGACATGATTGTGTTTGGATCTTTAACTGTATGTATGTTAACAGATAGGCTCTGATACCAATTGTTAGGTCACACACACACTGTAGAGGGGGTGAATACAGTGTATAGTACACTTAAATCGAACTTTAAGAACTTAAGTAACAGAAAACAAACTTTATTGAAATAATAAACTCTGTTATAGTATGGAACTGTTACCTCTCAGTGATGAACAAATATCACGAGAGCTGCTAGGGTTACAATGAATAATCTTCTCTAATAATGATAACACTTATAGTGTAAACCCTATGTCTGTGTTTATATACTACACAGTTACAAGATAATCGCTAATTGATATGGAATATAATTTTGCTTCCTAAAATATATCAATCAGATATCTTTTCTTCCAAGTATTCCATTCTTTACGGAATTCCTTCTTCATGCATATCTCTTCTTATGTTTATCTTGATCTTTTTTCCTTTAATCAACTACTGTCCTTATCTGATTGTCCTTTAGCACTTAAGTTCTGATATCTATCTTCTGATGATTATCTCCTGATAACATACGTACTGATATCCTTAAGTCCTGACTTCCAGTATAAGTACTGATCAACAGTTAAGTACTGATTTATCCTGTTCAAGTAAGATCTGAAAGCTAAACATAAAACATATTAGCCATGACATTATCAAATATATCTAACACACACCATATTGCAACACTAGGCTTGGATGATCTCATTCCACAACTTAAGTCACTTGATCGCTAAACTATATAAAGTCTCCAAATTTTGGCCTCCTAACTCCATGTGCCTTTACTAAACTATCCAAAACCTATTGACCCTCACTTGGGCCTTTCACTCTACTGGCTTTATGCTATCTTGCAACTATAGTGGTCAACCTAAGCCTAACTCATGAATTCTCTAACACTATATGGTAAGTGAAGGTGTTTACTAAGGTAAATTTCAGAATGACATCTATGGTTTCTTGAGTGCATTAGACACTCTTACACTACAAGTTTACCTCCAAAACTTCTACACTAGACTCTTCTGATCATAAGGCAACTCCCAAACCTGATGTGGCTCAAGGGCCTAGCTTGGGCCTCCCTAGGCCTAAGCTTAAAGTCCATGGTTCCCCTATTTTTCTGGGCAGAAAAGGTCCTGACTTGAACTAACTTGTGACACATTATTCTAACTCAAATCCTATGAAATATGGCTGGAAAAACTCCTCTGACACTCCCTCTAACTAAGGACCAATAGGGCCAAATGAGGGCCTACCTATGACATGGTCAAAACTTCCTATTTCTAAGTTGCAACAAAATTGTCCCCTGCTGGACAGATTTTGTGATTCCACTCGTGCACCTGACCAAACGTCTTACAAACCTCAAAAAAACACCTAAAACCTATTATATACTCCTAGTGCTAGCTTCTGGTGGCTTGGGCCTCAAAGTGCACAACAAATGCTCATTCAAAACTTTCCCATAAACTAGTGCATCAAATCTGGAAAAATGCAAACACTAACTAATCCCTTTAGTGCATCAACATCCTAAAATAGTGCCTCAACAGGAGTGGAGATCATCCATGCCCTAGAACACCAACATGCAAATAAAAATATAACATGCAACTCATGGAAAACACTTAACAAGATTTCGGCTAAAACATAGAGTTTAAATTCTTGTAAATTCGACTTGTACCTATTACTCAACCTTAATAATCATGAAATATATCTTTTCTCAACTATTATTAAGAAATATATCATGGAAACAATCTATTTCAAGCACAAATAATTCGAATTTATAGATTTTTAAACATGAAAACATGATTTCGAGAAGAGTAGCATACACAACATGGTTGATCATCATATTAACATCTTAAAACTAGCATGCATGGCTAAACATGATTATATAGTAAAATTTCAGTAGCATGAAAAGGTTTTTAAAGCATGATTTCTCCATAAAACACTTAGTTAAAACATATATAAAATGTATCTCATAGAGAGCTCTTGAATTCACAAGAATCAAGAGTTTTTCTTTGGAGATCACACAAAAGCTACACATGCAACCATGAAACTTCATCTCCCAAATCACAAAACTCTTGGGAAGTATATAAAATAAATGTAGGTGGAAGAATTATACTAGGGAAGATGAGAAATGGGATGGAAAAATGGAAGGGAGTGGGGGAGGGGGTTCTCGGCCGAGAGCAAGGAGAAGGAGGGGGAGGAGAGAAAAAGAGAGGTGAGTTGGAGTGTGGAGTAAGTGAAATGATTTCTCATATTTTTGTTTTGGTTTTATGCAATTGATTGACTAAAAGAAATAAGTGAAAATGAGAATGTACAAGAATACCCTCTAGCTAAAGTTAGGCCATTTTGCATGCAAGGTTAATGTGGTAATTTGGTTAACAACAAGTGAGTTAGTGGGGTTGGAAAGGTCTCCTTTGCCCTTTAATAAAATGGAAGAGTGATTTGCATGCAAGGGTTTCCATGTAATTTGCTAATTATAACAAATAAATTTTTAAAGATTTATTTTTATAAAATAAAATACAAGTTCAAAAATTATAAAATTTATACCATAAAATAACTTGGATTTTTAGAAATTTTATAAGATCACTTTTGAAATTTGTGAATGAAATAACTTTTAAAAGAAAATTTTTCCAAGGTTTAGAATATTCCTTATAAATCAAAAATAAGGGAAATAAATAAACTTTTGCTTTAAAAAATCATATTCTACATAAAGCAATTTATAATGCAGAAATTTTCATTCACACAACGTACAATCATTAAGTATATTTACATTCGGCTCTAATATTATACAAAGTTCACAAATAATATTACACAAAATGCCGGTCGTAACAGTTATCGACAAGTCAACATTAATTAGAGAACTCTGAGTTATCGATAAGTCAAATCCCACTAGAGAACTTAGAGATATCGATAAGCCAAAATTCACTAGAGAACTCTGATTTGTCGACAAGTCAAATTTGACTAGAGAACTCTAAGTTATCGATAAGTCAATAAACCATTAGAGAACTCAGAGATATCGATAAGTCAAAGTGAAAACATGAAGACTAGAGATCTTTACAAGCCAAATTCTTTTATAGAGAACTCAGAGACCTCTACAAGTCAAATTTACTATGGAGCATTAGAGATCTCGATAAGTCAATATACTTATCGAGAAGTCAAGTTCTCTATAAGACCAAATGGAGATCTCGAGGTAAAATTTCAAAGTACAGAATTGCAGAGTTGTTCAATATCCAAGATCAACAATCAACAAACAATCCAAACAACTTGATTGACAAGTCTACAAAAAGCAGCTTGAAGGATGTGCAAGATCAATGGTGAAGATTAACTGACAAAGGAAGATCAAGATGATCACAAGATGCTAAAGATGGTGCTAAGCCAGAAATAGAAGATATACTTTTCTATAAATGGAAATGACAAGTGATTGTTTACAAAAGCTAATAGCATGTCTTATTGTACACTGTGTAAACCAACAGTTTACTGAGTTATAAAGTTAACACTGGTCCTTTAGTCAAAAGTAAGATTTTAGATAGAAAATCTTGTAACTCTCTCAAGAAGAAGCTAAGCTCTTTATCAATAAAGAGCCTAGAAATTTTATAGCAAAACATTCTTAATTTTAATATAAAATTAAGTGAGTTTTGAAGATTTGTGTTCTTTATTTTCTGTAAGCTTAATTTTTGCATGAACACATTTTACTACAAGATTTAATTTATTTTTTTCAACCATAAACATTCAAGAAAAGCTCAAAAAGAGTAAAACACATTCAACCCCCCTGTGTGTTATTCATTTCCTAACATAAGCCATTTTGGACTTCTCGATAAGCTATCCTGGACTTCTCGAGAGACTTCTCGATATAACTTGATCTGTGACTTGTCGATATCTTGACTTAGAACATTTTTCATAGAACAGTTTTATTCAACTCCAAGCTTCTACACTGTTCTCTTAGGCATGATCATGGCTTGATCTTCTTCTAGAGTTTATTCCTTGGCTTGAATATGTTCATAGAAAAATACTCTAGTCTAATCTTCTAACCTTCTTACAGACTCAATAAATACAATACATAATACACAATTGATTATCAAACAACTAAATCTCAGGGTTGTCAATGTGACTTAGTCTTATTATATAGGCATGTCTTACACAATAATCTCCCCCAATTTGTGAGAAGATTGCTTAACACAAATTCATGCCTGATAACAAGACTAACCCTAAGCTAAAATCAATTACATAAATACTAACAGATTAAAAAATATAAACTTTTATACATTTGATAATTACATAAGTTCAATAATTACAGCCATCAAGTGAATTTCTCATATCCTGGTTTTTTCCTAATGAGGTCCTTGAGATTTACTAGCAACTGAAGTTACTCTATTATTTCTGTCCCTCTTAAGGCTTCTACCAGCTTGAGCCATTCATCCAATGAGTAACCATTGAGATAACTAACCCTGAATCTTGAAAATCTGCCAATTTGAATGTTCATGAAATGTCCATCTTTTGATATTCTAATCAACCCCACTTCCTTTAGTTTATTTGATCTTTTTTCAAACATCTCTATCTCCTTGGCATACTTCCTATCCCTTTCTTCCTTTTCAGCATTTAATCTTGCATGTCTTTCATTTCTTTCTCTCAACCTCTCAGACATCACAGCCTTCCACATCCTTGTACTTGAATCCTTGTCCTTCATCAATATAATTACCCTCTTCAACTATGTGGTTCAAAATGCTTCCATTACTTTCCTGCTAAGAAAAATGAGTGAGCCATCCAAATAGTAGATTCTGATTTCTGCTAAAGAGAAACACAGAATTTGACAATTTCTTCAGATGATTGTTAAAAATAGTCATCATCTGGTATGCTCATGTTTAGAGGTATAAAATCATCTTGATTGAAACAGTTCCAGATGACACCAACATCAGCTTGCATTTTACTTGGTTTTTTTCCAATAGTCTTCAAGTGAGTTTTGGTTGGAGGCTGAAATGAAGGTAGGCTTGTGATTTTCTTTAGTGTGACATAACTTGATCTGATTGGTATTTTGAGTAAGGTGTTTGTAGTTTGTTTATACAAGAATTTTGGCTTTTGAGGTAGGATTGGTTGAGGTGATGTTTGGCTAGGTTTGGAGGTTTGAGTTTGTGAGATTCTATTGGACATTTTTCTTGGTACCTTCTTCTCCTCCCATTTTCTTCCTCCTGCTTTCGTCTCCCTTCTTTCTATCATCCTTCTTCTTCTCATCATTCTTACTGCTAGTTGCCTTGGTAGATTGAATTGGATTTGATCCTGAAGGTTTTTGCTCATCATTCTTCTGCTCATCATCATCCAAGTCATCTTTGATGCTGGATTGAGTATTTGGCAACATGGTTTCAACATTTTGCAAATATCTTCCCAAAATTTTTATCAATTTCTCATCTTCATTTGTCTTCTTCTTCTTTGTCTTTAGATCAGTTTCCAATGTCATGATTAGTCTAATAATTCCCCTAACACAACTTTTGGGGATTGTGAAATACTTGCACTTTTCTGTTTTGAGGACAGATGTAGGCCACCCCATTGCTTGGATGAAGATAGGCTTCAGGAAAAGCAGCTATATGGGCCTTTTTGAGTTTATTAAGCAATTGAGTGTCCTCTAGGAATAACTGGATTTACCCTATCAATGATGACATCCATCTCAGATGCTCTCTTAGATTGAAGATTTTATAGAGACACATGTCTAAACCACAATCATTGACATTGGCCACTATTCTTTTCTCCAAGAAGTTCCCAATCTTTACAATTACCACTCTCACAAAGTTGATGTTATTGACCAAAACTCTTTTGTAGGTGATGTAGTTATTGTGAAGAGTGACTTTAGCAAAGTTAGTAGCTCATTGAACTCATTGTCTTGACAGGGTCCTTCTACAGATTTTTAGAGTCTGTCTTTACTGACATCTTGAGAAATTTGAACTTGAGTAGAGATTTGGCCAGAGTGTGATGTTGATTTTCTAAGTTCTTTTGATTGTTGTATTCTAGATTCTATCTCCCCATTTGTCTTGGTAGTAGGAAGAAGTCGAGGACTAGGAATTTCTGGCCTAACAGCTTCAGGCAAGGCAGGAAGTGGAATGTTCAAAGCACCCATAATAGCTCCGAAAGAGACAGAGTTCTGCATTTGGAGATGCTTGTGGGAGTCTACTAGGGACTTGATATCCTGATGTTGACTATGCACCATAGTAGTGAGAGTAGTAACTTGTGCTATAAGAGAATCATTAGAGGCTTGAAGAGTGGAGACTTGTTCCTGTAGAGACTGGATTTATAAATTGGTTGAGGTGGAGATTAGTTGTTGTGAGCTGGATGAGAGAGGAGCACCAAAAGTGGATTGAATAGATTCTTTGATTCCCTCCATCAATAAGGCTGAGGGTTATACCTGGCTTGGTGAAGTTACTCCAACTTGACCTTTGTCTCATTGTTGTTAGTGATTTGATTTTGGACAACTTCATGAAGAGCCATAAATGATTGCTTTAAGTTTTTGATGCTGAGCTCCATACCAGTCACGTCAAAATTGTCCATTTACTCAAAAAATTTGTTAAATTTATTTTTGATCTCTACCTGACATGGCACAAGTTGATCAAGTTTATCTTTCACCAACCTCTTGATCTTGTCTTGATGACTATCACGTGTCTGTTCCAATACTTTACCAATGAGGTGGAAATCTTTGAGTTGTGACTTATAGACCTCTATAATAGCATCTGAAAGGATATCTTTGATATATTATTTATTTTGGTATTTGTACGATAAAAATAAATTAAGAACACGTAGATCCTCTCCATTAGGACATGAATTTAATTGATCCAAATTAAAGTTAAAAAGTCAAACTAGCAAAATCATTTCTTTCTAACATATAAAAGAGATATTCCATTCTTGCAAAATATCAAAATTATATCTTTATAGAATATATCTCTAAGGCAATATGATCAAAAAAGAAACATCAAGATATGATATTTCTTAGCTCCGTGTTGCAACCGGAATATGGCAACATGCTCGAATAAGGAATTTATCAGAAATATTCTTTAGAGGTCTCGTGCTATATTAAAAATATTTTACTCTTCGCTTCAAAATATATCTCTACATATATCAAAAGATTTTTTATTCGAAGAGTACTAATATTCATGGCTGGAATATTAATATCCAGGTGTATAACTCAATTCATATACACCTACTACAATTTTCTCCCGTTTCGTAAAATCAGCACTTCTCGGAGAAAATTATTCAAAAATACTCATATATATTTCCTAATATCTAAATATATTTTATATATTAGGAAATATATTTTAAGTATTTATTCAAGTAAAAACTTTGGTCAAAAGATCCATCTCCTTCATTTTCAAGACCAATAATATTTTTACTCGGAAGGAAAGGCTGACAAAATCATTTTAAATCTAGATAAATTACTTTCACTCACTAGAATGACTTGAAATTTGGTATGCATCATTTAAATGGTATTTTATAAGTATGGTAAAAATTTTATAATATTCAGAGAATTTTTGTCCGGATACAAAAATCGAGGCAATTGGTCCCACAATTAACCCCGTTTGACCTAGCTACCATTGACCAAAGTTGACCAAAACTTGCAGGACATCATTTTATATTACTTAAGTAATTATCATATTTTTTATGATATTTATTTAGGAGTTTTTAAGGTGCTCATATTTGATAAGTGGATTTTATATCTACTTGGAACGCTTCATTATAAGCTTAAGTTGGTGTTTTGGACTCAAGTTGTTGGTATTTTTTATGTGTTTCCGTGTTATTGCATTTCAGGTATCAGTTAAAGAAAGACAAAACCTTTTCAAAGAATTATCCTGAAAATAGATCAGAATTGGAAGCCTAAGCCATTCTCAAGTTGTAGAGAATCTCGTTAGCTTCGCGTGGGCAGTTGAATCGCATAATTCTAACGAGCAGAACTCAAGATACGACCAAATGAAGAATTGTCAGAAAATTTCTAGAAGGTCAGCGCCGCTGCGCCAGAACCAGCGCGGCCCCGCCAGAACTAGCGCGGCCGTGCCAGAAATCACTATTCCAGCGCGGCCGCGCCCGAAAATAGCGCGCCCGCGCCCTGTTTCTGCACCAGAATCCTGATTTTAGTCGAAATTGAAGATTTTGAGAGTCCTGGTCATCCTGGAGCCTATATATATCAATAAAAAGACATTTTCAACCACAAGGAGGCCTGGGAGAGCAATAAGAAGACCTAGAGAGCACGAGAAGGCTATGGAGAAGAAGACTTTTGTTTTCTTTAATATAGTTGATACTTGGATGCTTATTTTCGATTTGTCTTTGAACCCTAACACTCTTATATTATTTTATATCACGCTTTCATTGGAACCCATAGTGACGATGAGTTCGGTTATGGGATAATCGTTATCGTGGGGTTCTAACGGATTTACTTATGGATTTCTATAATTAATTTGTTTCAATATCTTGGTGTGTGGTGATTGATTGATATCCTAGTATTGGTTGTGCTTATTCGTCTTATGTGCATAGCTAACATATAAGATAGCGTGTTAATCTCTATTTAAGAGAAAGTATTTATAGAGGTTTAGAACCTTCCATGCTAGCATAGGTTCATGTATTTATTATGCATGATTCATAGGTAATTTTAACCATCTTACTTGCCCTATGTAATGATGATAAATAACTTGTTCATTAAACCTTTATGTTGTCAAATTCTATAGACATATAGGGTCTCAACATAATTGGTGTCTATTCAACTTCTATCTCTTTTGTGGATGTCTGGTAGTAGGGTATTCGTACAACGAAAGTTGGCATTTACTAGTTTCGTGTTACCTAATTAGTTGTCATCACCATCACATGCTAAGGTTAAGAACAATGACTTTGCATGAAGTAGTAATGAAGTTAGAATCTCATGTTTGTCTCATATAAGTAATTCAACCTCAATTCTCTTAGTTAATGCTATTTAGAATAATCTCTTAGTTTAATCAAAACCCAAATTGATATTTGTCTTAGCATTGAACGATAGCCATATCATTGTTGCATAAGTGCATAAATTAAACTTAACCTAAACCAGTCTCTGTGGGAACGAATCTGATTTATATCTTATACTACTTGCGAACGCGTATACTTGTGTGTAATTTTAGCGCGTGTTTTCGCCCTAACAAGTTTTTGGCGCCGCTGCTGGGGAATCGGTGTTAATTTTTGTTTTATGTGCTTGTCGTCAGTGGTTGTTAAAGTTCACTGACTCAGACTCTTTTACTTTCACGGTTTACTTGTTGTGTTTCAGGTACTCATTACAATAGGAGATCCAGCAGTATGAACAAAAGCCTTGATGGATTTTTCTCAACCCAAGATCAATGACATTCAATCTAGCATTGTCAGGTGAGCTATCACAGCTAATACCTTTAAGATCAAGCCTGAAATAATTCAGATGGTACACAATTCAGTTCAGTTTGGGGGTGCTCCAACGGAAGATCCCAATACGCACATTAGGAATTTCATAGAGATCTGCGATACCTTCAAGTTCAATGGTGTTTCTGAAGATGCTATAAAGATAAGGCTTTTCCCAATCTCTCTGAGGGATAAAGCTAAGTGCTGGTTACATTCTCTTCCAGCAGGTTCTATCACCACTTGGGAGCATCTTGCTTAGAAGTTTCTTACTAAATTCTTCCCTATGGCGAAGACAACTGCAATCAGAAATGCTCTTACTCAATTTGCGCAATAATCGTGAGAATCTCTATGTGAAGCTTGGGAGCGCTAGAAGGAGATGCTTAGGAAGTGTCCTCATCATGAAATGCCTGATTGGATTATCATCAATTGATTCTATAACGGTTTGCGAGCACAATCAAGACCCATGCTCGATGCAGCATCAGGTGGAGCATTATGGGCAAAGACCTATGAGGAAGCTTATGATCTAATTGAACTGATGGCTGCTAATGAATATCAGTATCCAACCCAGATATTTCCACATGGTAAGGTAGCAGGAGTTCTTGAAGTGGATACAGCTACGGCTATCACTGCTCAACTAAAGGAGTTGTCTATGAAGATTGATTCTCTGGCTAACTATGGTGTTAGTCAGATAACCAGAGTTTGTGAGTTGTGTGCAAGTTCACATGCGATGGAGCAATGCGCTATATCTAGTGAATCAACTCAGTTTGTGATCAACTTTCAGAGATTGCAGCAACCAATTCCAGACACTTATCATCCTGACAACTGAAATCATCCTAACTTCAGATGGAGCAACAATCAGAATGCGATGCAACAGCCGTTCCAGCAGTTTGGAGCAAAATAATTCAACCCTCCTGGTTTTCAGCAACAGATTGCACCAAGACAACAACTCCAACTTCAACAACAAACTCATGATGCAGGTCAATCTTCGAATGAAAAATATGAATTGGAGGAGTTAAGGCTTATGTACAAAAACCAGGCTCTTATATGCCAAAGCCAGGTTGTTTCTATCAAGACTCTGGAGAACCAGTTAGGACAAATTGCTAACCCCTTATTAAATGAACTATCAAGAACGCTTTCTAGTGATACAGAAGTTCCAGGCAAGAGGGAAGCAGAAGAGTAGGTTAAGGCAATTACATTGAGGTCTGGGAAGGTTGCAAGCCCTGAAAAATCTCAAGTTCCAGAATCTGAAGTTTTGGCTGAAGAATATGTGCAGAAGGAAGCAGAAGTGGAATCAAGGAAGAAAACTGTGGAACACACTCCTCCTGATGTTAATACAGGGGAGAAATAGGTCTATCCTCCACCTCCTTTTCCTAAAAGGCTGCAGAAGCAGAAGTTGGATAAGCAATTTGCAAAGTTTCTGGAGGTGTTCAAGAAACTTCATATCAACATACCTTTCGCTGAAGCTCTTGAACAGATGCCTAGCTATGCGAGGTTTATGAAAGGTATTCTCTCTCGGAAAGTGAAGCTCGATGACTTAGAGACCGTTGCTTTATACGGAGGAATACAGTGTTGTGCTCACTACGCCATAAGTGCTCAAATGCTATGCTCTTCTGTTGTTGCCTTATGTCAAAAAAGCGTTGTATTTTAAATAATGCAACACCAAGGGGTGTTACATTTGCGGCCGTTGCATTAGAGGCCTAATACAACGCTTTTTGGGGGTCTACAGCAACACCAATAAGCATTGCCTAATAGATGTAATGCAACAGTATATACATCAAATGCAACACCAAAAAGCGTTGGCTCTGACATAAGCTGGATGTAAGACTCTATATGTGGGGCCCACATTAAGGCCATGTTAGCACGTGACACGTGGATGCCATATCAGCATTGGGCCCCACACAAACGCCACGTCAGCACTGGGCCCCACTAAAAATGCTATGTAAGCAGTGGGGACCACATGCCACATCAACAGCGGTCCACATGCCACGTCACTGGTATGTAATGCAACGCTTTTTATCAACTTTTAAGACAGTAGAACATAATTAAAAGCAACGCTTATATAGCTAATGCAATACCACAATATCTGGTAAAAACATTACTACTACTTTATAATGCAACACCCAAATATCAAATGCAACGCTTTAATTAAAATTTTTGCAAGATAATATTTCATAATTATAGAAGCCCATGAAAATTATCCTAATAACCATTCAAAAAATTTCTACTAGCCATCCAAAACATCATCCAACGACCCTATTACTAGTTCCATCCACAAAATACATCCAACAACCTCAACATCATACTAACTACTAAATTCATTACAAGTTCGTTGTGCCAAAAAGATACTATTACAATTGCGGCATATATCATCTTGAGTCCAGCTTATATTGGGTGCACCTTTACCTAAATAACATGAATTATGTAATTAGCAAACATCAGTCACCGCAAGACATAAAGCCAAAATAACGTATTAAAATTAAACAGACTAGAAACATCTGGTGTAGGTGCTGCAGGTGTTTCAACATGTAGAAGTTCTTCAATCTTATGTTGTTCTTCACTTCCTAACCTCGCATTTAGAAGGTAAACATCTGCCCCCCTGCATTTGTTTTGCGCCAACATAGTTTACATATTTAGTTGTAGGGAACAGGAAATGAACAAACAAAGAGATATATACATACACACACATACACACACACACACATATATACATATATATATATAAACAAGTTAGTCTTACACAACAACTGCTAAAATAGGAAGCTCTGGAGAAGGATTCCATGCCACATAATTTACAGCTTCCTCTAGCTCCCATATTTTAAGACATCTTCCGGTGTCAATTTCCCAGATATGCACAGTTCCATCACTTGACCCTTTATGGAATAGAGATTATAGTTAAACTCACATCGACCAGTTTACACACCCCAATATGAAGAAGGAGCCACTTCCCATAATATTGAAGTCCAAAACAATGAGAAAGGACTAAATAAGGTATATTTTACAGTCTTTAGTTAGCTTATACTATTTTCCAGGTTTCAACATACAGAAAGGATGATATTCACATACTAGAAGTCTTATTATTGCTAAAATATAAGATCTTCTATTTTACGAATAAAAGGAAAACATAAGTTCTATAAGTCTGTACCAGAAGCAATCCATTGTCCAAACGAATTGGTAGAAATTGACATAACTGGACCCTTGTGACCTCTGTACTCAAGGTAACATGTGCTTGGGTAACATGGTCTAGGACCTCAGACCAATAGTAGGCCAATTTAATACATACCTAGGACGTCCATGGCAGCAGTATTCGAGAACGGTTGTGATGAATTCCTAAATTGACAACTTAGTGAATCCACAAGGATGGTTAGCAAGGCAAGAATCTAATTTTGCTTAGAATACTTTATACTATGGAGAGTACAGGAATTTCGGACCAGGTTCCATAACCAACAAAAGGGACAGGTGGCGTGGGTACCATGTTATTACCAGTGCAAATGAGGCATCCAAGTTCACAGCAGCGAAGCTTATAGCTGGTCAGACCTGGTTAGCTTCCACTGGAGTGCCATTTTATTTATGGCTATGATCATATCTCAATCATATACCATATATTCTCGGAATTGCTTTGATTAATTTATTACGACATATATCATCTTTTCAAGATCTATACCTTACACGCTAGAGACACACCTTCTTCTTCTGATTAACTTTCTCCATCTGAGGAAGAAAGACGATTTCAAGAAGCCAGAAAAATATTGCATGTTAAAAGATGTTGCTAAAAACAAGGCACAAGTACCATAAGCATGTCATTTTTGGTGGTGAGTAATCGATCCTCCTGTCGGAGTTCCTCTAGCGCAATTTGTGTTGTAACAAGCTCAGCCTGTTTTCTGTCTATTTCCTCGAGCCATCTAAATAAAAGATGAAAACAATATAGATATGAAAAGGGAACACCGGAAGTAACTGATCCTCACACCTGACATTAAAATTCAATGTAAAAACTTACCCTTTTCTCTCCACAACGAACTCCGTTAGATGCTTCTTTAGATTATAAACTTCCAGATCCTGATAAAATAATGCACTCACATTTAACATAGGGAAGATCTTAGAACATAGGTAAACTGCAACTCAAAGTAAAAAGTACCATGTTTTGAAATCCAACATCATGAAGTTGGGCTTTCTCTGTTATGTTTTGAACTTGCTGATTATCCTGCAATGACTAGCATTAAAAAGGAAAGGAATATATTTTACTATGCATTCTGATAACAAGAAGTAATATTTTAAAAGCTAGGAGTAGTCAGTACCGTATAACCAGTCATGTCCGACTTGAGTCCCAGTAGATCACGTAGGACATCATGTGTCATGCTTTCTGCAGTAGCTAATTTTATGTTCATGTTGAATATATTGGAGATGTCACATCTAATATGTTTCATGTTTAGTTCTCAGATCTTAACTAACAGGAAATATCAGTTCTTACTGGAATCAGGACTTACTGGAAGTCAGAACTTAAGGATATCAGAACTTAGATTATCAGAAGATAATATCAGAAGATGGATATCAGAACTTAAGTACTGGAGGACTTACAGTTAAGGAAGGAAGCTGATTTACAGGAAAGAAGATCGAGATTAATACAAGAAGAAGATATGCAAGGAAAGAGTTCGAGGACTAGAAGAATTATAAGATATCTGGTTGATATATTTTAGGAGACAGAATTATATTCCATATCAACTAGAAGTTATCTTGTAACTGTGTGTCTATATAAACACAGACATAGGTTTACTCTATAAGAGTTACGATCATCAAGAAGATCATATAATTGTAACCTAGCAGCTCTCATGATATTTGTTCATCACTGAGAGAGAACAGTTCCATTGTAACAGAGTTTATTATATCGAATACAGTTGTTTTCTGTTACTTGTGCTTTAAATCGATTTGATTATATTCTACACTGTATTCAACCCCCTTCTACAGTGTTGTGTGACCTAACAAGAGATATCAGAGCCTATCTGTTAACACACATACAGTAAAGATCCAAAACAATCATGTCTGAAGAAAAAGAAAATCCAACCAAGCCTGCTAAAATCGAAGAAACTCTAAAGACTCAAACCCATACTCGATATGAGACTATCAGGGTTCCCATGCTGAGAACGTCTGAATATCCCATATGGAAAGTGAAGATGGCTATGTTTCTGGAAGCTACAGATCCAGAATACCTTGACAGAATTAATGAAGGACTGTATAAGCCAACCAAGCTCTCTGTTGTAGTTGCAGATCAGCCAGCAAAGACCATAATAAAGGAGAAAAGCGAATACACAGCTGAAGATATCTCATCTATTGCCAAGGATGCAAAAGTAAGGCATTTGCTGCATAGTTCCATTGATAATGTCATGTCAAATAGGGTAATTCACTGTAAGACTGCAAAGGAGATATGGGATGCTTTGGAGACAAGGTGTCAGGGAACTGATGCAATCAAGAAAAACAGGAGGACTATACTCACTCAAGAGAATGAGCACTTTGACTCAAAAAGTGATGAGTCATTAACTGACTTATATAACAGGTTTGTCAAACTCTTGAATGATACGTCACTGGTGGACAAGGAATATGACATTGAAGATTCAAATCTAAAATTCCTTTTAGCTCTTCTTAAAAGTTGGGTTTTGAAAGCTACTATTATAAGAGATAACTATGCTGTTGATGAAACTACTCATGATGAAATTTATGGAATGCTCAAGACTTATGAACTTGAGATGGATCAAAGAAGCAAGAGACATGGGAGAAAATCAAGAACAGTTGCTCTTAATGCTGAGGAGAAACCCCCCAAAGTGGCTGTCTCAAAGAAAGGAAAAGGAAAGGCTCTCTTCATAAAGTCTGATTCAGAATCATCAAGTTCTGATGATGATGATTTAGAAACTGAAAGTCTATCTGAAGGAGATGTTGATGAAGAGATGATGAAGCTATGTGCTCTTATGGTGAATGGTATCACAAAGATAGCATACAGGAAATTCAGAAGAGGAAAGAAGTTTTCCAGGAAAGGTAGAAGTTCAAATAAGAAGGTCCTCAGGAAATCTGAAGGCAAATGAGGAAAGTTTGACAGAGGAGATTACTAAAATGTGAAATGCTACAACTATGGTGAGAAAGGCCACATATCTCCTGACTGTAGGAAAGGAAAGAGTGATAAAGGCCAAGCTCTTGTCACAAAGAAGAAAAGCTGGATAGACTCCTCAGATTCCGAAGATGAGGAAAACTATGCCTTGATGGCAAATGCTGATAGCAGTTCTGATGCTGCTGAGTTAAAGGTACCTCAAACAACTTATGCTTTTCATACTGATGATATTACTGAGTTGAGATTATATCTTAAAACCATGTTTATTAGCTATAGAGATCAAACTTTAACATGTGAAATATTAACTTCGGAAAATCTTGCCTTTAAAAAGAGGAATGATTATTTAGAAAAAGAGTTAGTTATGCTCCATCAAACTCAGAAGGATAGAGATGATGCTTTCTATGTGAGAGATGAAGTGCTAAAAATGAATAAATCTCTAAAAAATGAGTTAGAAAAGGAGAGAAAGATTATCAGGACTTGGACTAACTCTGGCAGAGCAACTCAGGATATACTAAGTAGTGGAAACTGGAAAGAGGGCTTAGGTTATGGAGATGAGAAAAGTGAAAAAGGAACTGAACAAGTTAAGCCAATTATTGTTAAATAGACTACTAAGCCAAAGGTAAATCCTGTTAAATTTGTAGCTAAAACTGTAAAGTCTGATTCTGAAAAGATGAATGATATTGAGACAGAAGTGATAGCAGAGTCAACTTTTGACAAATTAGAACAGGATTAACCAACTGAAGTTAACATAGGCTTAATGACAAAGAAGCAGATTAAACATAAGCTGAAAGAGATTACCAGTGTAAACTAGGTAAAGGCAGCTAGGAAAAATAGGAATGGAAAGGAAGGAATGGATAAAAGTAACAATTATATGCCTGTTCCTAATGCTCCTAGAAAGAAATGCTATAACTGTGGAAACTCTAACCATCTGGCTTTTTTTTGTAGGAAGAATAAGAATATAAACTCCTTACCTTATAAGTCAGGAGTTAAGAGTCAGTCTGTTAGGTTTAAGCCACAAAATCCTTGTTTTCATTGTGGTAGTGTGTGGCATTCCATTTATACTTGTAAGGAATATCATAGTTTGTACTATGATTATTATCAGATAAAACCTTCTTTAAAGAAAGTTACCTTAATTCCTTCTAGTGTAAAGTATGATGCAGAGTCTGATACTGTCAATACTGATAAGAAAAATGATAGCATAAACTCTGATGTTAAATCCGCTACAAATGTTAACAAACTTATAAAGGACAAAGGATCCAAGCAAGTCTGGGTCCTTAAAACTAACCATTAGTGGTCTTTGTGATTACAGGGCAACAGGAAGAACATCCTAGTTCTGTACAGTGGATGTTCAGGATATATGACTGGAAATAATGCCCTGCTATCAGACTTTGTGGAGAAAGATGGCCCATGAGTTTCTTATGGAGATGACAATATCGGGAAAACTCTGGGATATGGCAAAATCAATCTTGGGAATGTCATCATTGAAACAGTAGCTCTAGTCTTAGGACTTAAACACAATCTGTTGAGTATAATCAAATATGTGACAGAGGTTATCATGTTGATTTCTTTGAAGAACACTGTGAAGTTATAAGTATTTCAACAGGCAAAGTGGTTATGAAAGGATACAGTCATGGTAAGATTTATAAAGCTAGACTTTCAACAAGTACTGATGGTTCTGCAATCTGTCTATTGAGTAGAGCATCAATTGAAGAATGCTGGAATTGGCACAAGAAACTTTCTCATTTAAATTTCAACAATATAAATGAGCTTGTAAAGAAAGATCTTGTGAGAGGACTGCCAAAAACAGTATTTGCTCCTGATGGCCTCTGTGATTCATGTCAGAAGGCAAAACAAAGAAAATCTTCCTTCAAGAGCAAAACTGAGTTATCAATTCTTGAGCCTTATTACCTATTGCATGTTGATCTATTTGGTCCAGTCAATGTCATGTCTATTACAAAGAAGAAATATGATATGGTTATAGTGGATGAGTTCACAAGGTACACATGGGTGTACTTCTTGCACAAGAAGACTGAAACTGCATCTACTCTAACTGATCATGTCAGACAGCTGGATAAGATGGTCAAAGATTCTGTTAAAATCATAAGGAGTGATAATGGCACTGAGTTCAAGAATTCAATCATGGAAGAGTTCTGCAAAGATCGTGGAATCAAACAGGAGTTTTCTGCACCTGGAACTCCACAGCAAAATGGAGTTGTAGAAAGAAAGAACACGACTCTCATTGAAGCTGCACGAATAATGCTTGATGAAGCAAAGTTGTTGTGTATATGTTGTGTACTTGATGATTACATTAACAAAACACCTTGGTAGATTTTACTTAGTGAAAAATGTAGCACTCGATGGATAAGGATTATAGTCCCGACGGATAACTCAATATAGTCCCGACGGATGATGTTTTATTATCCATAGAGTGAGTAGCTTATGTAACAATAAGTCTGTAGCACATTTCTGCATACACATTATTTAGATTCTGTAGTAGTACTCAAGTCATGTTGACTTTAACTAGATATGCAGAATAGGTTGATTAATTGTACATAGATGATGTCTTGTAATTCTGCATAAATAAAATGAAGTCAAGTTCCAGATTGCTACCCGACGGATAAACAACAATGCCATTCGACGGATGATCAACAAGACAAACCGACGGATGATCATGAACTCGATGGATGATCATGAACTCGACAGATGATCATGAACTCGACGGATAAAGAATTCAAACATCTGTTGATAGTGACAACACAGTTACATGCGTCGAATGTATGCAAATGGAATGTGGAAGCCTATTCAACTGGGTTTTAGAGAACAAAGAAGCATTGCCATTTCCATGCTATTATGAAGATATTCAAAGATGCTGGAATAGAGTAATGAAGTAGCATAGTTTTAGACTTGGTAGTTTTGTTTTATTATCTTGTCTTATTGCTTTGTAATCTTGGTGATATAAAAACCAAGAAGTAGCAAATAGAACAACTAACTAAGCAACTAAGAGAGAAACATTTGTAGGCAGTATTCTTAGCATTTCTCTACAATCTTAGTTGTTGTCAATTTGTAAGCAGTTGTGAGCTAATTGCTACACAGAGTTCTCTTGATATATTATATATCTCTGGTGGATACATTCAAATCCACCAGAAAGTTTTTAAAGACTTGTATTTTTAATTACTTGTGTTTTGATTCATTTCAAGTTATTATTCCACACTCTGCAAATCAATTCACACTAATATATATGTTTAAGTTAGAACAATTTTATTTATGAAAAAGTTTCAAAAATTCCATTCAACCCCCCTTCTGTATTTCTTGTTGCATTCTTAAGGGACTAACAATTGGTATCAGAGCAAGCTCTTGATAAACAAAGAGTTTAAAGATCACAACAAAATAGCAAGATGAACAAGAAGGATGTTGGAGTTAAGATTCCTTTTCTGGATAAAGATAATTACCATCACTGGAAGGTAAAGATGCATCTTCATTTACTTTCTCAAGATGAGGCCTATGTAGATTGCATAGAAAGAGGCCCTCATGTACCAATGAGAGCTGCAACTAGAAATGAGCCATCTGTCCCCAAGCCAAGGCATGAATGGTCTGATCCTGATATTGAACAAGTCAGGAAAGATAAGAAGGCCTTGAATATCCTGTTTAATGGAGTTGATGGTGATATGTTTGACAACATTAACAATTGCAAAACTGCCAAGGATGTTTGGGATACAATACAGATTATCTGTGATGGCACTGAGCAAGTTAAAGAAAACAAGATGCAGCTACTGATTCAGCAATATGAGCATTTTCATAGTGAAGAAAGTGAGTCTCTCACTGACATCTTTAGTAGGTTTCAAAAACTACTAAATGCTCTGAAGCTGCATGGAAGAGTCTATCAGACAAAAGACTCCAATTTGAAGTTTCTTAGATCTCTTCCAAAGAAATGGAAACCAATGACAATCTCATTGAGAAACTCTCAAGATTACAAGGAGTTTACTTTGGAGAGACTGTATGGCATCCTGAAAACCTATGAGCTTGAAATAGAGCAAGGTGAAAGGATGGAGAGAGGAAAGAAGAAAGGAGGATCCATTGCACTAGTTGTTGAGTTAGAAAAAGAGAAAGAGATGAAGATGGAAGCTGTTGAATCAACTTCAAAGGTCTGTGAAAACAAGGGCAAGGGGCTGGCAGCAGAAAATGAAGATTCTTTGAGCCAAGATGACATGGAAGATATTGATGAACATCTAGCATTTCTTTCCAGAAGATTTTCCAACCTCAAGTTCAAGAAGAACTTTGGAGCAGCTAAGGCAAATAGAAACATGGTGGATAAATCAAAATTCAAGTGTTTCAAAGGTGGCTTGGCAGGGCACTTTTCCAGTGAGTGTAGAAAGTCAGATTCCAATAAAAAGAAGTTTGAGCCAGTGGATTATAAACAGAAATACTTTGAGCTGCTCAAACAAAAGGAAAGGGCTTTCATTACGCAAGAAAATGACTGGGCTGCAGATGGTCTGGATGAGGATGAGGATGTCAGCTATGTCAATCTAGCCCTAATGGCCAAGTCTGATGAAATAGAGACAAGTTCTTCAAGTAATCAGGTAATCACCACTAACCTTGCACATTTATCTAAAGCTGAGTGTAGTGATGCTATAAATGACATGTCTGTAGAATTATATCATTTGCGTGTTACACTTAATGTCTCACACTAAAGAAAATGCTAAAATCAAAGAAAATAATTTGTTTTTGAGTGAGAGGAATAATGTGCTAGAGTCTCAGTTCATTGAATTTGAAAAATTAAGAATTGAGTGCAAAATTGCTAAGGATGAATTAACTGAGTCTTTGAAGAAAGAAGAGATCTTGAAGAAGCAGCTTGAACGTGAACATGAGGTGATTAAGGCATGGAAAACATCTAGAGATGTTCATGCTCAAATCACCAAAGTTCAAGGGATTGAGTCCTTTTGTGATGCAGTCTGGAAGAAGAACAAGGAGAAGCTGGAATCCAATTTGATGGAAGGATTGCTAACAGATGTTAGACTCGACGGATGATGAGGGTCATCCGTCGGATAGCAAAAAGGGTTATCTGTCGAGTGACATAAATCCTCATCCGACGAATGTGAGCAAGCCTGTGAGTAAAGCCAAGCTTGTCAAGTTAAATGAGAGATATTGATCAGTTTCCAAGAATTTTTTTCCAGGAGAATCTAGTCAAGTGAAGAAGGAGAAGAAGGCTAATGTTGGTCATATGACTGTCAAGAAATTGAGTGACAGACTTGAAAAGATTGAGGTTAAAATAGAGGCTAAAAGGAAAAATAATAGAAATAGTAAAGTAGGGATTAACAAACACAATAACTACACACCTGATAAATATACTCCTAGAAAAATCTGTGTCAAGTGTGGTAGTGCAAATCATTTGTCTGTTAATTGCAAATCTGCCATGCCTACTTCCATATCTGTGCCACCTCACTTTCCCAACATGAATGCCATGCCTCCTATGCCTATGAATGCTATGTCTACACAGAATATGAATGCACAGTTTGCTAATATGCCATTTGCACCTAATCCTTATTATGCTGCATTTAGTATGCCACAAATGCCATTTAGCATGCCTTACTGGAATAACATATTCACTAATAGCATGCCATTCCCTGTTAATCATAATATGCATGATAATTCTGCTGTAATGAATGGTTACAAAGGTTCAACTCAAATGACTAAGGATGAATCTGATATCCCCAAGTCAAATGAGATCAAACCTAAGAAACAGAAAAAGAAAGCTAACAAGGCAGGACCCAAGGAAACTTGGGTACCAAAATCAACTTGATTTGATTTTGATGTGTGCTGGGAAATAGAAAGAATCTATGGTACTTGGATAGTGGTTGTTCAAGACACATGACTGGTGATTCTACTCTGCTCACAGAGTTCAAGGAGAGAGCTGGCCCTAGTATTACTTTTGGAGATGACAACAAGGGTTATACTGTGAGATATGGCTTGATTTCAAAAGACAATGTCATTATCAAGGAAGCTGCCTTAGTGGATGGTCTCAAGCATAATTTGCTGAGTATCAGCCAACTTTGTGATAAAGGCAATTTAGTAACCTTCAACTCAGAAGCATGTGTTGTGACTAACAATAGGAGCAACAAAGTGGTTCTCATTGGTGTGAGAAAAGGAAATGTGTACCTAGCTGACTTCAACTCATCAAATGCATAATCTGTTACTTGTCTTCTCAGCAAAGCAAGTCAGGATGAAAGTTGGTTATGGCACAAGAAGCTATCCCATTTAAACTTCAAGACCATGAATGAACTAGTAAAGAAAGAACTGGTTAGAGGTATACCTCAAGTGGAGTTTTCTAAGGATGGATTGTGTGATGCCTGTCTAAAAGGAAAGCAGATCAAAGCATCATTCAGGAAGAAGCTTGATTCAAAAATTGAAGAACCTTTACAACTGCTACACATGGATTTGTTTGGACCAGTCAATGTGTTGTCCATTTCAAGGAAAAGATTTTGCCTAGTAATTGTAGATGATTTCTCAAAGTTCTCTTGGACATATTTCCTAAAGTCTAAAGATGAGGCTAGTGAAATCATCATCAATCACATAAGGCAAGTCAATAATCATCCTGATTTCAAAGTAAGAAGAATCAGGAGTGACAATGGAACCGAGTTCAAAAATTCTGCCATGAGAGCATTTTGTGAAGAAAATGGAATTTTGCATGAGTTTTCAGCAGCAAGAACTCCACAACAGAATGGAGTAGTGGAAAGGAAGAACATATCACTTATTGAAGCCGCCAGGACAATGCTTGAAGAATCTAAATTACCAACATATTTCTGGGCTGAAGCTGTAAATACTGCATGCTACACTCATAATATTTGTCTGATTAATCAAGCAAAATGCATGAATCCCTATCAATTTTTCAAGAACAAGAAGCCAACTCTAAATTTTCTTCATGTCTTTGGCTGCAAATGTTATATCTTGAGAAATCAAACTGATCAGAATGAGAAGTTGACGCTAAAGTAGATGAAGGAATTTTTGTTGGATATGCTGTTGGTAAAGCATATAGAGTCTACAATCTAAGAACCAACATTGTTGTGGAATCAATACATGTTATGTTTGATAATAAAAAGATTGAAGGACTGCAAGATGGAGACTACCATGAGAGCCTCAAATTTGACAATGTGGAGATGGTTAATGATGACAGTGATGATGAAAGTGATCAAGAAACAGTATCAAAAGATAATGTAGAAAAATCTACTACCAATGAAGCACAAAATTCAACATCTGTCGAGTTGCATAATGCTTCATCCGTCAGAAGACAATCTACCTTATCCGTCGAAAGGCAACCTGCTTCATCCGTCGGTACTCAAAATTCACCATCCGTCGGGTTATCAAAAGGAGCTGTGAGTCAAGATAGATCACTTACAGAAAGCTCCCCTTTATCAAATCAAAGATCCATTAACTCAGGGGAAGTTTCTAACAATTAAAACTTAACCACACATCAAGACAACAATGAGGCCTCTTCATCTAGAGCTAATCTACCTCAACAAAGAAAATGGACAAAAGATCACCCCTTTGAGCTCATCATTGGTGATGTATCTTATAGAGTTCAAAGAAAGGAGAGAAACTCAAGAAGAATGTCTATACATCAGCTTTCTTTCAAAGGAAGAACCAAAGAAGGTAGAAGAAGCTTTATTGGATCCTGATTGGATTTTAGCTATGCAGGAGGAGCTAAACCAATTTGAGAGGAATAAGGTATGGAAGCTGGTGCCCAAGCCTAAAGGAAAGAATCCAATTGACACCAAATGGGTATTCAGAAACAAGATGGATGAAAATGGTATAGTAGTCAGGAACAAAGCTAGATTGGTTGCTAAGGGCTATTGTCAATAAGAAGGAATAGATTTTGATGAAACATTTGCTCCTCTTACAAGACTTGAAGCCATTAGAATCTTCTTAGCCTATGCAGCCCATGCCAATTTCAAGGTCTATCAAATGGATGTCAAAAGTGCCTTTCTGAATGGAGACTTGGAATGAAGTCTATGTTAGTCAGCCTCCTGGTTTTGAAGATCCAAATTTTTCAGAATATGTCTACTATCTTTTGAAAGCACTTTATGGACTGAAGCAAGCACCTAGAGCCTGGTATGACACTTTATCAAGGTTCCTTTTGGAAAATCACTTCACAGGAGGTACTGTAGATAAAACTTTATTCTTTAGAAATGTTAATGGCTCTAGTATACTTGTTCAAATTTATATAGATAACATTATTTTTGGCTCTACAGATGAAAAACTTTGCAAAAAGTTTGCCAAATTGATGTAGAGTAAGTATGAAATGAGTATGATGGGAGAACTAACTTACTTTCTTGGTTTGCAAGTTAAGCAAATTAGTGATGGAATATTCATTAGTCAAACTAAATATATTTATGATCTTTTAAATAAGTTTGATCTAATGGATTGCACATCTGCAAAAACTCCCATGGCCACTGCAACTAAGCTTGAATTAAACACTACTGAAAAGTCTGTGAATATTTCAAGTTATAGGGGCATGGTTGGCTCACTTCTGTACTTAACAACTAGTAGGCCAGATATAATGTTTGCTACATGTTTGTGTGCTAGATTTCAGGTTGATCCTAGAGAATCTCACTTAGTAGTTATTAAGAGAATTTTCAGATATTTCAAGGGAACACCAAAACTTGGCATTTGGTACCTTAGAGATTTTGGTTTTGATATAACTGGTTATTCAGATGCAGATTATGCAGGTTGTAGAATTGATAGAAAAAATACAATAGGAACATGTCAATTTCTAGGAAATAAGCTTGTGTCCTGGTTCAGTAAAAAGCAAAATTCAGTTTCTACCTCTACAGCTGAAGCTGAATATATTGCTGCTCGCAGTTGCTGTGCACAGATTCTGTGGATGAAAAATCAATTGCTAGACTATGGTCTGCAAGTTGAGAGGATTCCTATTTTCTGTGATAACACAAGTTTAATTGCCATCACTGAAAATCCAGTACAACATTCAAGGACAAAGCACATAGACATCAAGTACCATTTCATAAGGAAACATGTAATGAATGGTACTATAGAACTACATTTTGTTCCAAGTAAAAAGCAGCCTGTAGATATTTTTACCAAGCCACTGGATGAATCCACCTTCACAAGGTTGGTAAGTGAGTTAGGTATGCTTAATTATTCTTAAATCTTTTCAGATAATTTGCAGGTTGTTATGCAGCCAGAAATTTAATTGATTTTTCAGTCTAAGATGGAATTTTGGCTAAGTCAAAATTTACATCTCGATGAATGATCTTTATCCATCGAGTTTGATCATCCGTCGGAATATTGCTTGTAAATAAAAATCAATTATTTTTCTGGAATATTTTATAACTTGACGGATAACAGTTTATCCTCATCCGTCGAATTGTCTTAATCTTAGCCATTAATTTCCTGAACATTATCCATCGAGTATACTTACAGTTTGTAAGCATAACACGACGGATAATTGATGGAATTTTTACAGTTTATTTTTAAACGGCTATTTTAGGCAATTTTCATTGGTTACTTTATTTTACTTTATTATTCTTGATAGTTATTTTTGAGATAGTATAAAAGCTTATTTCATTTCCATTGCTTTTCTTTAATCATTCTCAAATTATCTGCTCTAAATTCTCTCTTTCTCAAAAGCATCTCTATCTCTGCAATTTCCACTCTCTAACAATGGCACCGGTAGTCAAGATCATGTCACAAACTGGATACATCTATGAGAAGAACAACTTCACTGCTCTAGTGAACAAGGGGATTCAACATTTAAGTGACTACCACAAAATGATGGATTTTGTGAAGAAATGCAAACTCAACTATGCAATGCTAGAATCACCCACTATCTTCTGTGAGGTTGTTGAAGAGATGTGGACTACTGCTTCATACAACTCGACATATAAGACCATCACTCTCACCATTAAAGGTAAGGAATTCTGTATTAGTAGTGATGTTATCAAAGCATGTTTCAAGATTCCTGATAATACTATGACCTCACCACACACAGACACTGATATAGTCAATATGCTTAATTCCATGAACTATGCTCTCTCTACTACTACGTTAAATGACATTATGAGATTGGGTCTTAGGAAGGAATGAAGTTTCATATGTGATGTAGTGACCAAGGTCTTTTCTGGTAAAATCAGTAATTTTGACTCTGTCAATATTTCCATGCTTAACATGCTTTACATGCTACTTACAGATAAGTTCTTTAATTTCAGTGATCTTGTTTTGTTTGAGTTGGGTTTTAAATTAGGAGAGTTAAATAAGAGGGGAAAAAATGTTTATTATGCTAGATTTTTCATGATGTTAGCTAAACACCTCTCTGAGGAAATTGTACTTGAGAACCCAAATAACAAATTAGATTGTTGGGTTCAAGAGAGAATAATTATTGCAGATTTGAACAAGGCAAATCATCATAGAGAAGTGCAACTCTTCTATTTCCCTGTAATGGAAGCACCTCAAGTAAGTGAGGTAAGTTCATTTGTCCCTACTATTCCAACCTCACAAATTTCTTTGAATTCTAGTGTAGCAATGGCAACTGTGTCAATGACCCAACAGTTGCCTAACCAAGCTACTAAATCATCAAAAAATTTAAAATCCAAATCAAAGAAAGCCCCCTCTGGCATCTCTCAAAAGATACCAGTTGCAAAATCTACCAAAACCAAAGAGGGGAGTGTGAAGGTGGGTAAGGTAGGTGAGGGACAAGGTGAACATAAAAGAAACCCTAAGAATAAGGATGGAGAGTTGAGTGGTTCCCAGCCTAGCCACACTGTAGTTTCCCAACAAACTGCAGTGATTGATAAGGATAAAAGCTCATTTCTAGTTGCATCCTCCAAAAAGGATGTGACTATTGAACAAAGCTCTCAGCCAAGAGCACATGCCAAAAGGGTAAGGGACACTAGCTCACCCCAAACTTATGCCAGAAAGAAGAAATCCAAAACCTTTGGGGATGCACAGGGTTCACACACTGTGCAAACTGGTGCTAAAAATACAGTCACTGCACCTTCACAAATTCAGCTTGATGTGGCTCCAATAAATGTGGAGTCACAGCCATAATCATTAGTTATAGAAGCACCTCAAACATCAAATTCTCCTACAAACTCTATGGATGTGGACATGATCAACACATCAATTCCTGATTCCCCTTCTTTAACTTTGTTGGGGAAGCCAAAATCTATTACAAGTGAGCATCATCTTTTGGATGATTTCTTGGCTCACTTACCAATTCTTTCAGGAACTGTTGAAACATCTGTGCCCAAAATCTCATCAATCAGCACAGAGTCCACAATAGTTTCAATTCCAAGTTCATTCATTTCTACTCTCTCGATGGATATTGCTCATCCGTCGAGTAGTGATTGTATCCCGATGGATAAGCTTAACAACATTTATCCGTCGGATAGTCAAACTGCTAACCCGATGGATATTCCTCATCCATCGGGTGTCTCTGCATAACTTCAAATTTCATCTATTATCTCTAGTGCAGAAGACTTAGTGGTAGTACAGTCACTCTTAGGATTGAGGGAAGAGAGTGTTATGAGTGAGAGTCTGGGTTGCTCCCAGGAAAAAGGAGAACAAAAGAGTGAAAATATGCAATTCATTTCTTCAGGATTGGAAAAAGAGAGTGAGAGGAGTCCCACCTTAGATGGTGAAGGTGAGGGTGTGAGGGTGGGAAGCCAGGGTGAGACCCTGATGCAACAAAAGAGAGAACAAGAGAGAAATGCAGGTACAGGAGCTATAAGGATGGATGTCATTTCTAGTGAGTTAATGAATGTCCAGGATGCAGACAGGGAGGGACTATCTCAATAATCTCAAGCTGTTATAGATTCCACCTCCCTTGATGTTGAGGCATTTACTCACCCTATTCCAGCTTATCAACTTCTAGCTGAACAGGGCAATGACAATGCAGAAAGAATGCTAAATTTGGTGCATACCACTCAGCCATTGCTAAGAGCTAAGGATGCCATCACAGCTTTGCCCTCTACAGCTGGTGATGTTGATTATGAGACTGGTGGTTCAGCAGATTTCTTTGGAGATGAAGATGGAGATAGTGAAGAAGGGCCATTGGACATAGGGGAGAAGTAGGTTCCAGTTCAAGATCAGACATGCCATCATGGGCATTTTCAAAACATTGTAATGAACACTACTTCAAGACAACCCTAATCCAACTCATAAATCAGCAAATTCTGCTCTTCAAACAACTACAAATGTCAACACCAAAAAGCTCCTTCAAGCACATCTTACTTCTCTACAACTACAACAAATTCAAGGCTTCCAACATGCTAGAGATGTGAACACCATCAAGGGTGATATTGATGAGATAAAAAAGGCTATTTCTGACAAGATGGACTCTAAGCTTCCAGAAGCTACAATGCTTGACATCAAGAGACAACCCAGGAAAAATTCTGATCTTTCCACAAAGATAGATGCCTTAGATACAAGAATGTCAGCTATGGAAGCATCTTTAACAGCCATTCATCTTCATCAAGCTCAACAAACAGACTTGCTTCAGAAATTGTGGCTGCACAAACCTCCTCCTCTACTCAACTTGATGATAACAAAAAGGGGGAGAAAGGACCAAGTGAGGGGGAGAAGCTTCAAATTCAAATCAGTAAAGTAATTGTGCCTGCAATTTCTTTCACCAAGCCACCAGTGACAGACAGTATTGATCTGATCAATGCAGCAACAGCCAATTTAAGAGAAGCTGAAAAGGAGCAGTTAAAGCTAATCAACTGGGAGAAAATTGATGAGGACATACAAAAGAAGTTTGGGCTAGTCAAGGAGCCAGTAAAGTCAGCCATTCATCACTCTCAAGTCAAGCAGATCTCTGTGAATGAAATGAGCATGAACTATCTGGAAAGAGGATAGCCATCCTGCATCAAATCTCCAAAGGCTGAAATAATTCTGAAGCCAAGGGTAAACTATACAAAATCATCATTAGAGAACCCTTTGGATACAGTATATGAGACACCTAAGCCTGATGAGAAAAAGCTTCTGTCAAGATCAATTGCCTTCTACAAGGATCCAGCTGATTCAGCCCTAAAAAGGAGAATTGCTAAAGTATTCAGGAATGGAAAATAAATTTGTGTGGTGGCTGGACATCCTCAATTTGCTCAATCAAAGAGAGAAGAAAAGGCAAGATTGAAGCAGGAAAATAAGCAAGCTATTCTAAATGCCAAAAAGGCTAAGCAAAAGAAAGAGCAAGCTGCTATCTTGTCCAAGCTACAAGATGTGAAACCAACACAACAGATTCCTGCTCAGCCATCTGAAATCACTGAATCTCAAGATCCAAAGAAGCAAGTTGAATCATAATAGAAGAAATCTCAGAGATACAAGGAATTGGCCAAAAGAACCAAAAGAAAATTGAACTTTGTTGGAAAGGAATTGGAGGATCAGTTTCCCAAGGAATCCACTCCAACTACAACTCAAGCATCAAAACCCTCTGTGGTATTTGAAGACATCAAGGTGGTGAATCCTTACAAGAACATTCATGGTGAACTTATTGTGCCTAAGGATGAACCAATAGACTGGGAGAGCCTACCAATTCTTGACTTCAATCTGCCAATCCTTAACAAGCCAAAGAGAACAAAGTCAAGAGCAGTCAAGAAAGTGAAGTTGTCACTTCTCAAATCCAAATCTCTAGTCAAAGCTCAATCTAAAGTCAACAAGGGAGATTACATGTACTTGTGTGACATCAAGGAATTCTCTGATCTAAATCTCTATCTAGATGAACTAGAAGAAGTGAGAGGGATTGATGCATATAGAATTCTACCTGAAAGGTTAGTTTTCAAGTACAAGGGAGGAAAGGAGATTTAATGGCCACTTCACATGATCCTTCAAGAAAGCCAAGCTGTACTGATAAAGGTTTATTCATCTTTCAAGAAGAACTTTGGGTTCAATGTAACTACAAGAAGACTGGTTCTAAAAAAGATTGAAGAACTGAGGAATATTAGATCTAAAGATGCACTCCCAAAGACTCTAATTATTCCTTACACAAGGAGAAGAGTGCATCTAAGGCCCTACCGGCTGATGGAGTTCATGGATGACAAATGAGTTAGAAGCTTTTTCAGATTAGAAGACCAATTGAGCATCTCTAGCAATGAGACTCTCTTGGAGATGCAAGAAAAGCTAAATCTCTCAGAATCTGATGAACTGGAATTCCACAGACAGCTCCAAAATCAAATAGAAGAAAACAACAGAAATCTTGGGAAGAGATCCAGACCTTCAAGGAACTAGATAAATCTGCTCAGGCTAGAGGAGCACCTTGAAAATGACTCTGAGCTAAACTTTGTACATTTTGTTAAATGATGCACTTTACAATTTTATCTACTTACTTTCAAAGTTGTATTTTTAGGGTGTTTTGTTATCATCAAGTTTCTCTTAATTTATGGCTACAATTCCAGTAGACATAAATTAGGGGAGATTGTTGTGTATATGTTGTGTACTTGATGATTACATTAACAAAACAACTTGGTAGATTTTACTTAGTGAAAAATGTAGCACTCGATGGATAAGGATTATAGTCCTGACGGATAACTCAATATAGTCCCGACGGATGATGTTTTATTATCCATCGAGTGGGTAGCTTATGTAACAATAAGTCTGTAGCACATTTCTGCATACACATTGTTTAGATTCTGTAGTAGTACTCAAGTCATGTTGACTTTAACTAGATATGCAGAATAGGTGGATTAATTGTACATAGATGATGTCTTATAATTCTGCATAAATGAAATGAAGTCAAGTGCCAGATTGCTACCCGACGGATAAACAACAATGCCATTCGACGGATGATCAACAAGACAAATCGACGGATGATCATGAACTCGACGGATGATCATGAACTCGACGGATAAAGAATTCAAACATCTATTGACAGTGACAACACAGTCACATGCGTCGAGTGTATGCAAATGGAATGTGGAAGCCTATTCAACTGGGTTTTAGAGAATAAAGAAGCATTGCCATTTCCATGCTATTATGAAGATATTCAAAGATGCTGGAATAGAGTAATGAAGTAGCATAGTTTTAGACTTGGTAGTTTTTTTATTATCTTGTCTTATTGCTTTGTAATCTTGGTGATATAAAAACCAAGAAGTAGCAAATTGAACAACTAACTAAGCAACCAAGAGAGAAACATTTGTAAGCAGTATTCTTAGCATTTCTCTACAATCTTAGTTGTTGTCAATTTGTAAGCAGCTGTGAGCTAATTGCTACACAGAGTTCTCTTGATATATTATATATCTCTGGTGGATACATTCAAATCCACCAGAAAGTTTTTAAAGACTTATGTTTTTAATTACTTGTGTTTTGATTTATTTTAAGTTATTATTCCGCACTCTGTAAATCGATTTACACTGATATATATATTTAAGTTAGAACAATTTTATTTGTGAAAAATTTTCAAGAATTCCATTCAACCCCCCTTCTGTAATTCTTGTTGCATTGTTAAGGGACTAACAAAAGCTACCAACCTATTTTTGGGCTGAAGCTGTGCAGACTGCTTGTTTTACACTGAATGCTACGCTTATAAACAAGCATGAAAAAACACCATATGAGATGGTGAAGAAGAAGAAGCCAAATCTGAAATACTTTCATGTATTTGGTTGCAAGTATTTTGTTCTTAAGACTCATCCTGAGCAGCTGTCAAAATTTGATCTAAAAGCTGATGAAGGAATTTTTGTTGGATATCCACTTTCCACAAAAGCCTTCAGAGTCTACAATTTAAGAACAAGAGTTGTCATGGAATCTATCAATGTCTCTTTTGATGATAAGAAGATTACTGGACTGGAAGATTTCGATGATCATGATCAGCTGAGATTTGAGAATGAAGATTTAAATTCTGATCCTGAAAATTCTGATCCTGTAAATTCTGATGGATTAAGTTCTGATGTCATTGAAACCATGGTAACAACTCCAAAGGAAAAAGCACCTGTCTAGGGGGAGCAAGCTAAATATCCTACCACATCTCAAGACTCTCGAGAAGCATCAGAACCTATTACTGGCTCTTCAAGTTCTGATTCTTCTAGTTCTGATGAGCCAAATTCTGATAATTCTGGAAGCTCTAATTCTTCAACTCCTGAAAAATCAAATTCAAATTCTGAAGTCTCAGAGAGCATAACTACAGGGGGAGCATCAGAAGATACTGATGGAGATAACATGGATCATGGGGGAGGATCCAGTTCTAGAAATCAACTTCCATCTGCAAGGAAGTGGACTAAAGCACATACACCTGATTTAATCATTGGAGATCCTGAAGCAGGTGTCAGAACTAGAACTGCAACTTCAAATGAATGTCTCTATCATTCTTTTCTATCTCAGACTGAACCAAAGAAAGTGGAAGAAAGCTCTTCAAGATGCTGATTGGGTGCAAGCAATGCAGGAAGAGTTAAATAAATTTGAAAGAAATAAAGTCTAGACCCTAGTACCAAGACCAAAGAACAGATCAATTGTAGGTACAAAATGGGTGTTCAGAAACAAAACTGACAGTGATGGCATAATTACAAGGAATAAAGCAAGACTGGTTGCTAAGGGCTACTCTCAATAGGAGGATACTGATTATGATGAAACATTTGCACCAGTTGCTAGATTAGAAGCCATACGGATCTTTTTGGCTTATGCTGCTCACAAGAAGTTTAAAGTCTTTCAAATGGATATGAAAAGTGCTTTTCTCAATGGAGAATTGGAAGAAGAGGTATATGTTAAACAACCTCCAGGCTTTGTAGATCCTAAATTTCCCAATCATGTCTATAGGCTTGACAAAGCACTTTATGGCCTTAAGCAAGCTCCAAGGGAATGGTATGAGACTTTAGCTCAATTCCTTCTGGAAAGTGGATTTCATAGAGGCAAAATTGACAAGACCTTATTCTACCTCAACCATGGAAAGACTTTTGGTACAGATATATGTTGATGATATCATATTTGGTTCTACTAATTCCAAACTGTGTGAGAAGTTTGCAAAGCTAATGCAGTCAAGATATCAAATGAGTATGATGGGAGAACTCATCTATTTTCTGGGCCTTCAAGTCAAGCAATCTGAAGAAGGCACTTTTATCTGTCAATCCAAGTACACCAGAAATCTACTGAAGAAATTTAGAATGCAAGATTGTTTAACTGCATCCACTCCCATGGCCACTTCAACCAAGTTAAATAAGGATACTGGTAAATCAATAGATATTACTAATTACAGAGGTATGATTGGCTCTTTACTCTATCTAATTGCTAGTAGACCTGATATCATGTATGCTACCTATCTTTGTACAAGATTTTAGGCTGATCCAAGAGAACCTCACTTAATAGCTGTGAAAAGAATTTTCAAGTACCTTAAGGGTACAGCTGATCTAGGATTGTGGTATCCTAGGGAATCAGATTTTAAGCTAATTGGTTACTCAGATGCAGATTTTACAGGATGCAAAATTGACAGGAAAAGCACTAGTTGAAGCTGCCAATTTCTTGGAGGCAGATTGGTTTTTTGGTTTAGCAAGAAACAAAAGTCAATTTCCACATCAACTACAGAAGCAGAATATATTGCTGCAGGAAGCTATTGTGCACAGATTCTTTGGATGAAGAATCAGTTACTGGATTATGGGTTAGAATTTTCTAAAATCCCTATTTACTGCGATAATCAAAGTGCTATTGCTATGACATGTAATCCAGTTCAACACTCAATAACAAAGCACATCAGCATAAGGTACCATTTCATAAGGGAACATGTAGATGAAGGTACAGTGGAATTGCATTTTGTTTCAACAGATCAACAACTAGCAGATATCTTCACAAAACCACTATGTGAAGCTACTTTTATAAGATTGGTAAATGAAATTGGAATGGTTTCAGGGTCTTTCTCTAAATCTGCTTAGTTTTTGTTCTCATGCATCAGACTTTATGATCAGTGTTTACCGATTGTATTATCTCTATGTAATCTGTGCTTAATTTGAAATTCATTAAATGCTGATTGTTATCTGATGAGGATTTATATACTCTGATAAGTGTTTTGAATGTTTTGTGACTATTCAATCCAATGAGGATAACTGTGCTAGATGCTGACCTAGTAGTCTTTAACATACTAGGAATCCCATGTTTGAATTAGTTGTTTATGTGGAAACTCATTAACACAAGCAGATTTTGATATTGAGCTTAGTCAAGTTTACTTTGTATATCTTATTACTAAGTCACAAACTAGATTCTTGTTTCTTATCTGTCAAATTCTGATGTCAGTAATCTTAAGAATGAACTAAGTACTGATAAGCCTCACTTATCAAAAGAAAAGAAAAGAAAAGAATAAAAGTCAGGTACTCCTTTGAGATCTAGAGTAAAAAAATGTGGAAGGGAAGACCCAAGTGCATTGCTGGTATTAAGTAATATGCATTGGAAAAGCAAAAATTTTCTTGGTGACTTTTCACACTCTATAATTACTGGAGAAATACTCTGATAACAACATAAATTCTGATAAGCAGTCGTGACTCACTTACACTGAGAAGCCACTGTAAAAAGAAATTTCAAAAGATGCATAAATTGAGCACAAACAGTTGAGGTGGACTCATGCATAAACTTGTTTTATAGTAGACATCATGACTGATGACAGATTTTAAGCATTTTTCTGAGTTATGCCTTATTTCTAAGATATACTGAAGTTGATCAGATTTTAATCTTTATCTGATGTCTTGCTAAATGCACACACTTTTACTCCATATGAATGATGAAAATTACTGTGGTGATTAAGTTGTTTTTGACAAACAGTTAAGTGTCAGTTGCATAAATTCTAAGGACAAGTTCTGATGGAAGTTCTGATCATTAAACTCTGAAGAAAACAAGTCAGTTTTTGTATGATGAATCACAGAAAAAGATATTCACTTGTTTAGTATAGAAGCCATATTCTGATGACTATTAAAATCTGGTATAAGTTAAGTTCTAATATTAAATCCTGATGGAATCTTTGATGCTCGTGGCATTTTTCTTTACTTGACTTATTTGTGATAAAATCTGAAACAGTCATATTTAAATCAGAATAATTTGGGTGAAATAAAGCAGTCATAATCATTATGGGTTAGTGGTTAACGTGTATGTCTTGAAAAACTGCATGTGCACAGTAATTGTTAATTATTTCCCGTACCCATTAACTCTGGACTTAGATCTTTTACTGACTGTTATTGTTACACATTGGTCTAGGGAGACGAGGTATCATTATTTTTACTTGTAATTGTTAAATACTCCCCGCGTCCCTTGGTATTCTGTTGGCTATTTAAACCAACTATTCATTCCAGCCAATACATCTTCCATTTTCTCACAAACTCACTCTTTTTACATACTCATCAAAAACATGGTTCGTTTCAACTTGCTCTTGAACTATGATACTTTCAATATCGAGTTGAGTTGTGATGATTGGCGACATGAGTGGCATGTAACTGTCATTCCTGAAGAGATCTGGAACTCAGTTCCACAAGAGGTTCACACAGACCTCTTGTTCTTTTATATGGACTATCATCTCCATTGTGATCGTCTGGAAGAGGAAAGGAGAGAAGCTCTCTGTCAGCAAGAACGGATCATCCGTCTTGCAGTGCTCTTCGTCAGCAGCAGAAGGAGCTAGTCGTTAGGTCTTCTTAGACTAGGACTAAGGCTGTTGATGTTAAGAATCTTAGAATAGGACTATCTTGTAATTTTTGCATGTAACTGATAAATTTCATGAAATGTACTCATCTGATATATTAATGAAGTTTTCATTAAATTGCAAGATTTGTTCTTTGTTTCTCAAATTATGTGACTGTGCATGTTTTAATTACAATTTGTTAATCTTTACTTCATCGATTTTTAACTTTATCCTGTGATGAATGTTTTGATTTAATAATGGTCAATAATAAATTTTGATTTGAGGAAACAGTTGAAGCACATGTTCATGCATCTGAACCTGTAATAAATGAAGCTGAGAATGTTACTTCTCAGAAAGTAAAAGCAGCTCAAAGTTCTGATACTTTGAAAAAGAAATCTGTACATTCTGATGCTGCTGAAGCAACTCCTTCATTGGCAAGGAGATTGAAGAAAATGAAGGTAAGGAGGTATTTGGCTAAGGCTATATCAGAAGATACTGAAGAAGATGAGGAAGGGGATCAGGAATCTCTGATCTCACAAGAACCGATTATCATTGAAGCCCTTCCAGCTCAAGCCAAAGAAACTGTTTCCAACATAGTTGTTACTCCTCCTGTCTCTCCAATTAAAGCTACAGATGATGCTAAAGAACAAACTGATAATTCTGAAATAGATATTCATAATTTGAATATACCTGAAGTTCTTTATCTGAAAGCTCCATCTACATCAAAGACACCAGCTTTGGAGATAAATTCTGCTGATCAGAATTTAGATAATGTTATTCCTGAATCTCCAGTTGCTTTACACACTGTTGAGCTATCAGAACACAATGAGTCTTCCTCAAGTTCTGATGACAGTGTTTCTGCTGAGACTCCAGTACCTATTCTGGGCAAGGAAGAATTGGTGAAGAAATTTGTTTAAAAGGAAGCACATATTCCTTGGGAGGATACTCACAGAGGTGTTGAGTGGACCAAGAAGTGGAATCAATCTGATTTTATTCCATGTTCTAAAGTTCTGACAGAGCATATTGCAAAAGCTTATGAGTTGCTTACAAATGCTGATTACAAGACTCAACTCAAGATCACAGCTCTGTCTACAAAACATCTTCAAGGTCTACATACTGTTACTCATGAAAAGGTTGAAACACTCAGAGAACAAGCTGATAAGCTAGATCAAGTGCTCAAGCTTGAAAAGAACAGGTAATCAGACCTATTTCTGATAAAGTTGCAGCAATTGAGAAAAGTCAAGAGAAGCAACATGCCCAAATTACTGAGGTTCTGGCTAATCAAGCTTCTCAGAAAGCTCAATTGGATGAAATCCAATCTTCAGTTGAACTTCTTCTTTCTCTCTTACTTCCCGATGATGCCAAAAAGGGGGAGAAGGTAGTTAAGTCCAAATGCTCACCTACTCAAGAACTGAAGAAAAAGGATGATGAAAGTGATGACCAGGGAAACTCTAAAAAGAGCAGAGGTCAAAAAAAAGTTCAAGGAAAATCTTCTATTCAGAACAAGTCAAGTTTTGATGCTGTGAATGCTCAAAGACTGAAGTCAAATGGTGATAAGCAAAGTCTGATGTCAAGTTCTGATATTCTGATTCAGTCAGGATCTGAAGAATCTCAGAGGTTTTTGCAAACTCTGAAGTTAAAGGGGAAGCAGACTACTGTTTATTACAAAGACCCTAAAGTCCAGACACTTGATGATGAGATAGCAAGAAGATTATTTCTGAAACACAATCCTGGAATGGATTTAGAAACTCTCAAGGAGGAAGAAGCTAGATTTGCTGCTGAGAAGACAAATCCTAAGTCTAAAGCTTCTGATGCAAAGAAACCTCCAAGGCCTAAGGAGAAAGGCATTGTGATCAAGGAGAAATCAATCAATGAGGCATCTAAAGCCAAAATAAGATCACAAATTGAGATTGATTCTAAATCAAAAGGAAAAGAAAAGGTTGGTGAACCTTTAAAGAAAAAGAAAAATTCTTCCATTCCAGTCTATCAAACTACATTGCATGATGATGATTTGATAGAAGATGAAACTGTTCAAATTCTAAAAAAAAGAAAGATAAATGAAGATTCTAAAACGACCTCTGACACTGCTCAAGTTGTTGTTCCGAATAAAGGACAACAAGCTATAGAAGAAACAACAAATTCTGATCAAGTTGATTTGGATAAAATGATAATTGCTGATAAGAAGAAGCTGTTATGGAAGAAAGCTACTCCAGTTGAACCAAAATCCAATCTCATGATGAGTCAACTCGCTACATTTGGGTTAAAAGCCAAGAAACCTAGAGATAGAGCTAGATTAGGTTCTGACGAAGAGAAAATTCAAACAGGAGTAGAGGCTACTCTAAAAGATCCTTTCATATTGACAGACAAGGCATATGAACAAATCAAACAAAGACACCTTGACAGGGTGTTGTCTGCTCAAGTTGTGATAGATGCTTAAGATAAGGAGAATCTAAAAGAGAAATTGATCTTATTTCTTAATGATGGAAGGACTTATAGATTAGCTGATTCTGATGTATTAAAGAAGTCTATCAGATAGCTTCAACATATTCATTATCTTCTGGAAGTAAAATCTGATGTTACAAGAAGATGGTCAGAATATATTTTGAAGGCTATAAAAGATCTATTCAGAATCTCTGGTACAAAGACTTCTCATTACAGTCCAATGATTACTGAAGGTGATGGAAGACAAATTCCTATGCTGAAGAATTCTGCTAAGGTGGAAGTTATTCTGAAAGGAAGATGCTTATGTTATAATGAAAACTCTTCACATCCTAAGGTTATCAGAATTGGTGATGGACTTGAAAGAACATCCATTCAAGCTCTCATAACTGCCATTTATCAAATTGGTAATAGTAAATAAGAAGAACTGATGCAGGTCAAAGCACAGTTAGCTGAAGTTCTGAAGAAAGCTGAAGATAATCTGATAAAAGATTTTGTTAAGAATCATTATGGATTCAGATTGATTCAGTGATGCTGGTAGAGATGGATGTTTTGTAAGTTGTAATTATTTGTTTAGTCAAACTCTTATTGCATTTGAACTTAAATGTTTTTGACATCATCAAATCTATTAACTTGTACATTCTTGCATAATTTACAAGTTGGGGGAGATTGTTAAATATATTTGAGATGTCATGTCTAATATATTTCATGTTTAGTTCTCAGATCTTAACTAACGGGAAATATCAGTTGTTACTGGAATCAGGACTTACTGGAAGTCAGAACTTAAGGATATCAGAATTTAGATTATCAGAAGATAATATCAGAAGATGGATATCAGAACTTAAGTACTGGAGGACTTGCAGTTAAGGAAGGAAGCTGATTTACAGGAAAGAAGATCGAGACTAATACAAGAAGAAGATATGTAAGGAAATAGTTCGAGGACTAGAAGAATTATAAGATATCTGGTTGATATATTTTAGGATACAGAATTATATTCCATATCAACTAGAAGTTATCTTGTAACTGTGTGTCTATATAAACACAGACATAGGATTACTCAATAAGAGTTACGATCATCGAGAAGATCATATAATTATAACCTAGCAGCTCTCGTGATATTTGTTAAGATGCATTTAAAGGGGGAACCAGAACCCCCTCGGCCTTGAACCAGTTCTTTCTAATTTGTTGGATGATGAATTTGTGCTAGGAGGAGCAGAACTTATGCTATTAGCTGATGAAAAGCCCTCTGTCTTTACTTGTTCAACCATGACTTCTAGTGCTTTGAACTATTCCCCAAATTACAAAGTATTAAACTAAAAATACATGGAACTTAAAAGTAGGGAAACTACAACAGTCAGAGATGGAATATTGATTAAATATAATTCAGTAGTTTTATAAACAACCATAGATAAGCCTTCTCATTCTTGACCAACCATTTTCTTATTCTCTTAGAATTGTAAACTACTAATAAGGAGCAACTGAATATAGCAGCAGTTCATTTGAGCATTTCAACTGTACATGGGGAGCTGGAAGTGAGAATAAAATCTAGTACTCTAACTATTCAAGCTCTGAAAGCACCTTTTCTGATTGTAATTTTTTTTAAATATCTAGAATCAGTTTTCTATGTTCATCTTAAGTCTTGGTGGATACATTCATATTCTGTTAGCATTACTCATTTACAACAGATACTAAAAACAACAGAGGACATTCAATGTTAGGAGACTATACCTTGGCTAGGCACCATAGGAGCCTGTATCCCAAGGGCTCTGAAACAAAAAAAAGATATAAAAAATCAAGAAAATCATAATAGCAAACAAAAACAAACAAACATAAACTCACATTAAGGTCACTCAAGATATAAGACAAGAATGTAACTAAAAAACCCTATAATCCGTACATCATCAAAGAGAAGAATGATAATAGTCTACTGAAGTCAAAACATACAAAACAAAAGTCAAGAACAAAAAATACAATGGAAATTAGTTGCAGCGACTGGGAAAATACGAAACATCACAAACATTGCACATCCTAGACACACATCCTCTGACCCAAAAATACAGTACTAAACCCGTTAATCATCAAAGCCCCAAATAAAACCCTAAATCAAATAAAGCCCCAAAATAAAACCAAAGTCAAATAAGTTGAAACATAAATTGAAACTACCATTAAATCTCAAAATGAAAGCCCAAAGTTAAACCCCCAAATCTACCTGAAACTTCCACAAGTTTGAGATTTAATCGAAAAGCTTTGGAGAAATTTCAAATAGGAGTTGAGAAATTTGAGAGTATTTGTAACACCCCCAAATCCGGGGTCGGGGATCCGGGTTGTCACGAGTTTCATTTCCCTTAACAACACCCAATCTTAATAAATAATCAACTACTCTGTACTGTGACCCCACAATAAACACACACACCACAAGTTATAGTCTCAGAGATGAATATCCAAAAATAATCACAAGTCGTTTTATTCCACAATTATATGCCAATACACCTTAAACAGGTTTCTGAATAAATTTACATTTCTTTGCCATTATTACAATTCATAAATATACATAATCTGATACATCAAAAGTTGAAAGCCTAGCCTATTGGTAGTTCCTACCTCAGCTATGGCGGCATCAGTGCTTCTAGAAAACCGCGGAACGTCTCCTAACCTCTTGCGAATCGGGAGCTTGGTCCGGTTCATCTTGTCTATCTGATGTTGTGTGATGAAAGAAGAAAGCAAGGGTGAGCAGCAAGCCCACCAAAATAATATGTATAATGATTAACAATATATGAGCCTTCTCATAGTACTCATGAAAGTCTTGGTCAAAAGAAATGAACCAAGTTGATATCTTAATGCGATGAAGTCGCAAAATATTCAGTATATATATATATACATATATACTTTTCAAAATATTGGAAGTCCTCTTCCATGCACAATATACACAAAGTCCCAGTGTATAACTGTATAAAATAAAAAAAAATATCGTTGCAAGGTGATCTCATATATCTAACCTTGTCTCAACGTTTTTCTGAAAATCTTTGTCATTCATAAGACAATTATTAATTAGATATAAGTTTAAAAGATGAAGTTACAAGATACCCCAATATACTTATATCTTTCCCAAATACTACTTGAACTACCACCGTTCAAGTTATAATTAGCTTCAAAAGTTCATCACAGATGAGACTATAAGGCAAGGTTTGAATAGATTAAATCTTTAAAATATTATCAAAATAAAATGAAGTTACGAGATACTTCATTTGATGTAAACATCATTTTGAAAACTTGACCCTGCCAACACTCAACAATCGCCCAACCGTAGCCTTTCTATCGAAGTGCTCTGGGTAGTGTTGCAGAAATTATCCAATTGGATAATGAACTCATTACGGGAGTTTGCCGCGCCAGGAAGACCACTTACGATGATCAGTCATAGTAGTACAACCCCACCATTTTCTACATGTAGAGGAGAACCTGTCGGATTTACTTGTCAACCGAACACTGAACTCCTAAGGAATGGACCGCCTTAGCGGAACTTCCAGGCCATTTGGGCCAATATAATAAGGCTGGGCCGGCGCTACTCGGCCACTTACGCCACTCCTAGTTCAGATGAAATCCATGACTCTGAAACGTAAAGCTTGTCCCCACTTTCCCCAAGTAGAAACTTGTTGATACGGCTCCACCAAGAAGTCGTATCTATTTGGAAAGGAGAACTCACCGATATTTCCCAGGCGATGCCTGTTAATGGATTAACTTGTTCCAAGAATTTTACTTCCCGAGTGTTGGGTAAGTAATCATTTTATTTATCAAAACAACAACCTTGTTGCGAATATAAAACACACCACAGAGCCGGATCCCTCAGGTTTTGAGCGAGTATTTAAATCCCCTTTGAAAGGAGGATCTTAAAAAAATGAGTTTTGGGATCCGCTCTAACTTTTAAAAAATCATTTTGAAGACTCGCAAAACATTTTTAAGAATGTTTGGAGTGAAGCTGATTTAATGAAGTAAATCAGTCCCCAGAATATTTAGAAAATGTCTGAATATTATTATTTAAATAATATTCCCATAAAGAATAATCTTTATAAAATAATTGAAGTAGAAGTATTAAAACTTATACTTGAAATGAATAGCAAATAATCAAAGATATACTTATACGAAAGTAATATCTTTATTTGAATAATCAAAAGTAAGTTTGATTATCGACACCTTATTCTTTAATACAATAAAGAATATTATTAAGTAATAAGCGGAGTCATAATACCTCGAATGAATACTATAAATAATATTCATAAAATAAAGGAGTCATACATCCTCAAATGAATATCCAAGTAATATTCAATAATAATATAAACTGAGTCATAAGCCCTTGAATGAATATTCAAATAATATTCAAATAATAAAATAAACTGAGTCATAAGCCCTCGAATGAATACTCAAATAATATTCAAATAATAAAATAAACTTAGTCTTAAGCCCTCGAATGAATACTCAAATTAATATTCAATTAAGTAAAATAAAGGTATCGAATAAACCTTATTCGATCCATAGTTTTAAAAACTATATCCATATATATATAAATATATAAATATATATATAATATACTCGGGAACATCGACTCCCGGTTTAGAAATATGTTCACCTTTTATCCCCTATACTAAGGGTATACGCAACTACTTGCTTATTTCTAACATAGGTATTATGCAACTATAAGCATTGAAATCAACAGATAGATAACCAGATTACGAAACAGACATGCATATATACCATATCAGCATGCTCCAATATATCGCAAAATTTGCTAATAACAATCATGCACTATCACAAGATAATGCATATACATATATTTACATCACAACAACAGTATATCGGGTAGAAAACTTGCCTGAGCGACTGGGGGTTACGAATGGCTCGGGACGAGTCTGGTAACCTATAAACAACAAGTAAGTTGGAATTAAACCAAAGTCACTTGTAAATCTATACTCTAACCAACTCAGACTCTAACGCTCGTTTTGCGCTTACTGATTCTCTTAAGTCACTCGAGTACCCTCGGCTCCACCATTTTTAATAATTTAACCTTTACGAGTTTTAAGGCGATTCCTTCGCGAGTGTCTTACCAACTGCCTAACACACTTACCATAAATGTTTCATGCATTAATTAACCCTTTTTGGTCTTTAACCTATATTTCAAAGTAAGGCGAGGGAAAAAGTTTCGTTCGCGAAACGCCGTTACTTGAAACGGTCGTTTCTCCTAAACCGTGCATCGGAATCGAACGAACTACATATCAAAACGAAGCTCGTAACATGAGCTATCTAAACATGGCAGTGGTCATAATCTAGCAGGGGGTTCTCGGGTCCTAATGTTATGCACAAAAACAGTCCAAAGAAAATCGGACGTTACGACGGCTATGTTTACGCGATTACCAATGTTTAAACTACTCCAATTAACCACCAACCAACCCATAACCATCAATACAACAAAACTTCACCTAAACCATACCACATCAGTCCATAATCTCCAAGGTTTTCAACTCAAACAACCACAATCAAGACCTATGAACTATAATCAAGCTTCAATTACCAAAAATACTTCCAAATCAAACCAAACTACTAATAATCACAATCCATGCTTCTCATTTCACAACACCAACCATTAAACTTACTAACAAATAAAGTAAAGGCTAGGGTTTGAAGTTTATACCTTCCTTGGGAGGTGTTAAGTTGCTAGGAAGCCTTAGGGAGCCTCCTACAAGCTTGATCTTTCCAAAGAAATCAAGAACACAAAGTTAGGCTTTGAAGTTTCTAAAAGTCCGATTTAAAGAACTGTAAAAATGAGGGTCTTACCATGATTATTTGGACGAGACTTGTGAACAAGAGTTGTAGGCCATCTCAATACCTTTCCAATGAGCTATAGAACACAATATTTGAGTGAGAAATGAAGGAGATACAGCAGTTTTAGTATTCTGGTTCTGTTTTGGCCGAGAGCATGAAGAACAATGCCTTGGTTTCTTTTTGATTTTGATGAAAAATGATTTGCTTGGCTTGGTTGGTTTGATTTTTGTGTTTGTTTTAGTAAATTACCTAGTTGCCCTTGATTTTGTGTGGTTAAAAAGCCACCACATCTCCTTCCTTCCCATGTCATGCTTGTGTCATCCTCATGATGTCATCCTCCCCTCCTTGTCCTCTTCTCATTGGTTGGGTGACATCATCCTCTCTAATCCCTTTGATTAACTTCCTAATTGTTTGCCTAATGACCGCTGATCTGTTATACGGTTCGCTTAACTTTCGTTTTCGTTTATCGTTTGAAGGATCATACCCGGGATCTTATTACTTAGGTTCCCTTAACCTTTCTCAATATATTATATTCCTTATATGATCCTCTCCTATAATCCTTTAATTTATATCCTTTTTATCCTGTTACCTTTTTCTCAAATCTTTCCGTATTTAGTGTATTTCCGGGAAAAATCAAAGTGTTCGGATTTGGATCCTGACGATCTTTACATACACTTATATCCCATATAAAGTACTAATAAAATCTCAGAATATCCATATCAGAACCCCTACATAGTGTGGCATGAAAAGTTTTCTCATTCAGCAAAAACACTATTCATAAGGGTTTCAAAAATTTCCCAAAAATTGGGGTTATTACAGTCTCCCCTCCTTAAAAGGATTCCGTCCCGGAATCAGATAGAAAATGAATAGGGATACTCTCTTAGCATTGCACTTTCTAACTCTCAAGTAAATTTTCCCACATTGTGGTTCTACCATCAAACTCTTACTAGTTTGATAACCCTTCTCCTAAGCACTCGTTCCTTTTTACTCTATACCCTTCCTGGTTGCTCCATATAGGTTACGTCTGGTTGCATGTCTATGCGCTCATATGCCCCTATTTATCTGGAATCCGAATTACACTTCCTTAACATTGATACGTGGAACACGTTATGAACTTGCTACAGGTTCGGGGGTAGGGCTAGCTCATATGCTAACTTCCCAAACGTCTTAATATATCCAAGGGTCCAACAAATTGTAGACTTAGCTTTCCTTTCTTTCCGAACCTCATCAATCCTTTTTCAAGGGTTTCCAAGGGGATACCTATAACATTACTAGGCCCCCTATTTCATACTCTTTGTCCTTTTTGAGTCAAATCAGCATACCTCTTATGTCCATCTTGGGTTACTACCAGCCGTCCTCTGATTAGATCTATTATATCCCTGGTCCTTTGGACTACTGCGGGTCCGAGCATCTTGCGCTCTACAACTTCATCCTAACATAAGGGAGATCGACATTATCTTCCCTCAAGGATCTCATAAGGTGACACCTCGATAATGACATATGATCTATTGTCGTGATATAACTAAATCCGCGTTAAGTGATCATTCCAAATTTTTTTCAAGTCTATTGCACAGACTCTCATTATAGCGTTTAGCATTAGAGCTTTTGCTTCTCAATACCCATTCTTTTCGAGTTCGTAATCGCTACTACCTTCCGTTCCTAATATTATACTGGTTATACTTTTGCTCGTTAGCGTTCTATAACCTTTTAATAACCACGTCAACCTTAGTATTACGAATGTGTTCCCATTCTGAATACCACCATAACTTTACTACTCCTTTTTCAGCTGTTTCTATTTTCGAAAGCTTAATCCTTCATATAGAAGTAAAAGAATTTATTGAGAGATCACTATGATCATGAACACTTGTTATCTCGCATAGTTAGTACAGAAGGTGGCCAGCCTTTAGTACTTGACAAGCAATTAAACAATAGTTGGTATCCTACTAGGCTTCTATCACACAGATAGACAGTCATTCGGCAATACCTCCCCTTCTGGAAGGGTTGTTCTTCTCAACTTACATGAAATGAAAAGAAGAGAGAAGAACGAACTGAAGAGAATTGTATATATAAAAAAATATACTGCCACAAAATATCTGGCTTGGAACCTACCTCTGAACTATAGAGGTTTGTCATAGGAGAACAAAACATATACGTATTTATATCAGCATCAAGTATTATAGCATCGTATTTCCCATGCCTAAATATTTCTATTCCGTCCATCATTCTATGGACCCATGCTCTTCCTCGAGCTTATACACAATCACCTTTGAAACTCCCTCGATTTCGAAAATGGAACCTGGGATCTCATTTTAGACATCACCGTTACTAGAGTTCTATGCTTGCACCGCAACCTTCCTCATATAATAATACGACTCTCTTTTTATAAGAGGGAATAAATATTCAATAGGTAGATACTCTACTTAATTAGTCTATCAATGATAACTTATACACTACCACGACCCGTTTAGTGGTACTCAATCTCAACATCCATTCCAATACAACTCTCACGGTTGTAATCAGCTCGTTACTCGCAGAATCATTGTTGCCTTACTATGGTCCACCACTGACCCACTGTCATCATTCACTTTCCATGAAATCTTAATAGCTAACCATACGGAGTCCATACATGTCGTATCAAATCCTTCTAAGGAGGTAACATAATCACCATTTCTGATTCATGAAGAACACTCCTGATCTCAAAGGTTCGTTTAGTCCTTTTGAAACATGGTCTAGGCTCATTCTCAAGATAGTACCTTCTAAGATAGATAGCCCGCTCATGGCGATTACACGAATTAAACCTTTACCAACTACTATTACGGCTGGGTATTGCACAGTCATCAGAAGGAATGTCAATCTTCCAAACCATAATACAACCTTCACAGTTTTAACCATCATCACTGTATTCTTTTGGCACAAGCGCCTATAATTATCCTCTTACCTTTAAAGTGTCGGCCACCTCTTTGGCCTTTCCTGATAGTAAAATTTCCTTACAGTCAATGTCACTTTAACCATCTCCAAATAAATTTTCTACCTTATTTCAATCACAGCTTATGTGAAAATGCTTTCCTTAAAATCTGATGAGTAAAAAAAAAATCACCATTTTTCCATAAGTTATTGCCTCAGTCTTTAGAGGTTAATCACTGTCATGACTGACTCTCAATCATAATTAGAACATCTTTTATCTTAAGTCCTAATTGCCCTGAATAATTTCGACCATTACTGGTTCGATCCATACTTTCTCGTGGTTTAACACGTGCCCCACTTGGCAACATTATAATTACGTCATATTTCCTTTATCAACATTTCTATTCTTGAAAATTTTGAATATTACCTTTCTCCTTGTAAAACCTCTAAGGTTATCCTTCAATCGTTCCTCCTGTATTCCCTAGATACAGGGCATATTAAAATACCATTTACTATTACTAGAACCATTGTCTATATACTTCTAAAAAATTTCTCCACTGATTCTTAAAGGTTGTTGCTACATTAACCCTTTCCAAATCATACTGTCAAAACTCATACTGTCCCTATTAAGGGTGAAATTCCAACCTTTATGCATTCCCCTAGGATTCATTTTAAGTTACCGATGTTCTATCCTTAATTCCACCTTTAAAAGGTACCTGCATCCTTCCATGGATAAATCAAGTCATATATCCCTGATAAGGGTGTCTTATTCAATCATTCCCACCTCGATAGTCTATACCTAACTTCATAATAGCATCCTTATTCAAATTGAGGTCAATCCATATGGCCTCCAAAAGATAACAATGGTCATCCACTTTTCTTTCTTGATTTGGTAATGATAACATGGATGTTCTGGAAGATATTGGTCATGTTCAACATGAACTTCTTTTAATAATTCCTTATTTACTTTTGTTGTTTATCTCAACAGTCATCTCAATGTTGGGATATCTTTCATATCTGGCGTCTCCCTTTCTGGGTATCATGCCACCGGTCTTACACTTTACCTTCTTGAAGGTCACTTCCTTCACCCAATTTTCTTAATTTCTTACTTTCTTGTCTCCTCAGTCTATCCGCGTCTCATTATTTATCCTTCGAATTATCTCAAGGTTTCCTCGAATCTTCCCAACTTACAGGGGATAAAATATATGTATCTCTTATACCTTCAACCATCAATTTAACTCATGGTGAATCACTCTCATCCGGACGATTACCTACTTTTCTATTTCTATTTCTACGAGTCTTTAGGGTTTCCTCATACCCAACTCCCTTATCATTCCTCAAACTCTCTTGCCTTTATATTCCTTTCTCTTATCGTTATTTCATGAACCAACACAACATAAGCATTGATTTCAAACATCCCGTCATTCTGGATTCGTGTCTTCAGAACGAATTTTGATAACTTTTACAACTTAGATTCATAATTCATCATACTCGTCTGCCTTTGTTCTGGCTCTTAAGCTTTTACACTATCTCCATAACCTTGGGAAGTACTTTCCTGAAAACAATTGACTGAACTTAAATCAGTTTATTATAATCTCTTGCTCCGTGCCTTCATTGGCCTTTCACCAGCGGGTGGTCTCTCTCTTAGGAGGGTAAGTGACAAAACAGTCTTTTGTGGTTCGTCAATCATTTAGAATCTCAAATAATTCATCTATTTCCTTTAGCCAGTCTCTTGCCTCGACTGGGTCAGCTTGTTCCTTGGAACTCTGAGAGCTTAGCGACTTAAAGGTCATGAAAGAATTTCCCACCGCACTGTCTCCTCAGGGTGGTGGTTGGGGATAATAGTCTAAGTTCTCTTTAGACAGGTCCATGAATTGCCGTATAGGGGTACCATCTCGGGTCTCCTGTCCTTACTCGACTTTTGTTTCCTCAGTCTAAATATTTCTTCCTACTCCCCATAATTGGGGTCATCTTACATAATTTAAATCCTCATTTTCCACTTCATCATGTTATGGGTTCCTTTTGTCTTGGTGGCAACCTCCCTGACTATCACGTTCAGGGTTTGCTCTAACTCTTATTCCTCAAACTAGCTTTCATCTAAGATTTCATCTTTAAGCTCTTAAACCTTTGGAACCCAAATTCTATAGGAATACCTCATTATTCCCTTATCATCTCTCTCGGTATTAATCTCATACCTATTTGTTGGCTCTCTGCCTTTATTCATCACTTTTACTGGCACAATATGTTCTTTTCCAATACTTCGGGCTGTATTGCTATCTCAAACAGCTTTTCGGTACCGGCTCCGGTTACCTTCACTACTATTTCCATTTTCTCAAAATCTCTTATAAACTCTCCAAAAGACATTATCATCTTGAGTCTCTCCTTTTTACTAAGGGCATCAGCCACCATATTGGCTTTCCCCGAATGATAAAGAATCTCCCAATCATAATTCTTGATTAGCTCTAACCGCCTCCTCTGGCGTATGTTGAGCTCTTTCTACGTAAGAATGTACTAGAGCTCCTATGGTTTGTGAATCTCACACTTCTCTCCATACAAGTAGTGCCTCAAATCTTTAGGGCAAAACTATTGCCACGAGCCCAAGCTCATGGGTGGGGATATTGAATTTTAAATTCCCTTAATTGTCTTGACGCAGACGCGATTATCTTGCTGTGCTATATAAGAAGCACCCTAATTCCTTATGCGAAGCATCACTTACAAATCACAAAATCTCATTTTCCATCCGGCAATGCCAACATAGGGAACGTCACCAACCTTTGCTTCGGTTCTTAAAAGTTGTTCTCGCATTTCTTTGTCCATTCGAACTTCTCAGTCTTACGAGTAAGCCGCGTTAAAGGGGCTACTATCTTTACAAACTTGAACGAACCTCTGGTAGTGACCGGCCAATCCTACCTCTGGTAGTCGACCCAACCAGGGTCATCAATTCATCAGTGGTCCTTTATCCAATCTCGTCAGGATCCTCCATGGGATCCTCCTCAGCAACTATCCCTTCTAGGACAACATCCTCAACCGCTACATCCTCAATATCAACATCATCCGGTCCTGCGTTAGGACGCTCTATTGGATCCACAATCTGATCTCCAATTAGTAATAAAACATCATCGCGTTAATGTTCCTCAACTTCAGGGTTCGGAGTCCCGCTACCATATACGATAATGAACTACGCTTCTATCGCTACATTTATAAGGGTTCCCATAAGGGTTTTAACTGTCAGTACTACGTTAGGTAGTCCGACTATGAACTTGGCAAGAGTTCTTATTATCTTAGTGAACTTATTATCTTAACGTCCCATCATCTCTGAGGTTTATAACGCTTGGCTCTGATACCATTTCTGTAACACCCCCAAATCCGGGGTCGGGGATCCGGGTTGTCACGAGTTTCATTTCCCTTAACAACACCCAATCTTAATAAATAATCAACTACTCTGTACTGTGACCCCACAATAAACACACACACCACAAGTTATAGTCTCAGAGATGAATATCCAAAAATAATCACAAGTCGTTTTATTCCACAATTATATGCCAATACACCTTAAACAGGTTTCTGAATAAATTTACATTTCTTTGCCATTATTACAATTCATAAATATACATAATCTGATACATCAAAAGTTGAAAGCCTAGCCTATTGGTAGTTCCTACCTCAGCTATGGCGGCATCAGTGCTTCTAGAAAACCGCGGAACGTCTCCTAACCTCTTGTGAATCGGGAGCTTGGTCCGGTTCATCTTGTCTATCTGATGTTGTGTGATGAAAGAAGAAAGCAAGGGTGAGCAGCAAGCCCACCAAAATAATATGTATAATGATTAACAATATATGAGCCTTCTCATAGTACTCATGAAAGTCTTGGTCAAAAGAAATGAACCAAGTTGATATCTTAATGCGATGAAGTCGCAAAATATTCAGTATATATATATATACATATATACTTTTCAAAATATTGGAAGTCCTCTTCCATGCACAATATACACAAAGTCCCAGTGTATAACTGTATAAAATAAAAAAAAATATCGTTGCAAGGTGATCTCATATATCTAACCTTGTCTCAACATTTTTCTGAAAATCTTTGTCATTCATAAGACAATTATTAATTAGATATAAGTTTAAAAGATGAAGTTACAAGATACCCCAATATACTTATATCTTTCCCAAATACTACTTGAACTACCACCGTTCAAGTTATAATTAGCTTCAAAAGTTCATCACATAGATGAGACTATAAGGCAAGGTTTGAATAGATTAAATCTTTAAAATATTATCAAAATAAAATGAAGTTACGAGATACTTCATTTGATGTAAACATCATTTTGAAAACTTGACCCTGCCAACACTCAACAATCGCCCAACCGTAGCCTTTCTATCGAAGTGCTCTGGGTAGTGTTGCAGAAATTATCCAATTGGATGATGAACTCATTACGGGAGTTTGCCGCGCCAGGAAGACCACTTACGATGATCAGTCATAGTAGTACAACCCCACCATTTTCTACATGTAGAGGAGAACCTGTCGGATTTACTTGTCAACCGAACACTGAACTCCTAAGGAATGGATCGCCTTAGCGGAACTTCCAGGCCATTTGGGCCAATATAATAAGGCTGGGCCGGCGCTACTCGGCCACTTACGCCACTCCTAGTTCAGATGAAATCCATGACTCTGAAACGTAAAGCTTGTCCCCACTTTCCCCAAGTAGAAACTTGTTGATACGGCTCCACCAAGAAGTCGTATCTATTTGGAAAGGAGAACTCACCGATATTTCCCAGGCGATGCCTGTTAATGGATTAACTTGTTCCAAGAATTTTACTTCCCGAGTGTTGGGTAAGTAATCAATTCATTTATCAAAACAGCAACCTTGTTGCGAATATAAAACACACCACAGAGCCGGATCCCTCAGGTTTTGAGCGAGTATTTAAATCCCCTTTGAAAGGAGGATCTTAAAAAAAATGAGTTTTGGGATCCGCTCTAACTTTTAAAAAATTATTTTGAAGACTCGCAAAACATTTTTAAGAATGTTTGGAGTGAAGCTGATTTAATGAAGTAAATCAGTCCCCAGAATATTTAGAAAATGTCTGAATATTATTATTTAAATAATATTCCCATAAAGAATAATCTTTATAAAATAATTGAAGTAGAAGTATTAAAACTTATACTTGAAATGAATAGCAAATAATCAAAGATATACTTATACGAAAGTAATATCTTTATTTGAATAATCAAAAGTAAGTTTGATTATCGACACTTTATTCTTTAATACAATAAAGAATATTATTAAGTAATAAGCGGAGTCATAATACCTCGAATGAATACTATAAATAATATTCATAAAATAAAGGAGTCATACATCCTCAAATGAATATCCAAGTAATATTCAATAATAATATAAACTGAGTCATAAGCCCTTGAATGAATATTCAAATAATATTCAAATAATAAAATAAACTGAGTCATAAGCCCTCGAATGAATACTCAAATAATATTCAAATAATAAAATAAACTTAGTCTTAAGCCCTCGAATGAATACTCAAATTAATATTCAATTAAGTAAAATAAAGGTATCGAATAAACCTTATTCGATCCATAGTTTTAAAAACTATATCCATATATATATAAATATATAAATATATATATAATATACTCGGGAACATCGACTCCCGGTTTAGAAATATGTTCACCTTTTATCCCCTATACTAAGGGTATACGCAACTACTTGCTTATTTCTAGCATAGGTATTATGCAACTATAAGCATTGAAATCAACAGATAGATAACCAGATTACGAAATAGACATGCATATATACCATATCAGCATGCTCCAATATATCGCAAAATTTGCTAATAACAATCATGCACTATCACAAGATAATGCATATACATATATTTACATCACAACAACAGTATATCGGGTAGAAAACTTGCCTGAGCGACTGGGGGTTACGAATGGCTCGGGACGAGTCTGGTAACCTATAAACAACAAGTAAGTTGGAATTAAACCAAAGTCACTTGTAAATCTATACTCTAACCAACTCAGACTCTAACGCTCGTTTTGCGCTTACTGATTCTCTTAAGTCACTCGAGTACCCTCGGCTCCACCATTTTTAATAATTTAACCTTTACGAGTTTTAAGGCGATTCCTTCGCGAGTGTCTTACCAACTGCCTAACACACTTACCATAAATGTTTCATGCATTAATTAACCCTTTTTGGTCTTTAACCTATATTTCAAAGTAAGGTGAGGGAAAAAGTTTCGTTCGCGAAACGCCGTTACTTGAAACGGTCGTTTCTCCTAAACCGTGCATCGGAATCGAACGAACTACATATCAAAACGAAGCTCGTAACATGAGCTATCTAAACATGGCAGTGGTAATAATCCAGCAGGGGGTTCTCGGGTCCTAATGTTATGCACAAAAACAGTCCAAAGAAAATTGGACGTTACGACGGCTATGTTTACGCGATTACCAATGTTTAAACTACTCCAATTAACCACCAACCAACTCATAACCATCAATACAACAAAACTTCACCTAAACCATACCACATCAGTCCATAATCTCCAAGGTTTTCAACTCAAACAACCACAATCAAGACCTATGAACTATAATCAAGCTTCAATTACCAAAAACACTTCCAAATCAAACCAAACTACTAATAATCACAATCCATGCTTCTCATTTCACAACACCAACCATTAAACTTACTAACAAATAAAGTAAAGGCTAGGGTTTGAAGTTTATACCTTCCTTGGGAGGTGTTAAGTTGCTAGGAAGCCTTAGGGAGCTTCCTACAAGCTTGATCTTTCCAAAGAAATCAAGAACACAAAGTTAGGCTTTGAAGTTTCTAAAAGTCCGATTTAAATAACTGTAAAAATGAGGGTCTTACCATGATTATTTGGACGAGACTTGTGAACAAGAGTTGTAGGCCATCTCAATACCTTTCCAATGAGCTATAGAACACAATATTTGAGTGAGAAATGAAGGAGATACAGCAGTTTTAGTATTCTGGTTCTGTTTTGGCCGAGAGCATGAAGAACAATGCCTTGGTTTCTTTTTGATTTTGATGAAAAATGATTTGCTTGGCTTGGTTGGTTTGATTTTTGTGTTTGTTTTAGTAAATTACCTAGTTGCCCTTGATTTTGTGTGGTTAAAAAGCCACCACATCTCCTTCCTTCCCATGTCATGCTTGTGTCATCCTCATGATGTCATCCTCCCCTCCTTGTCCTCTTCTCATTGGTTGGGTGACATCATCCTCTCTAATCCATTTGATTAACTTCCTAATTGTTTGCCTAATGACCGCTGATCTGTTATACGGTTCGCTTAACTTTCGTTTTCGTTTATCGTTTGAAGGATCATACCCGGGATCTTATTACTTAGGTTCCCTTAACCTTTCTCAATATATTATATTCCTTATATGATCCTCTCCTATAATCCTTTAATTTATATCCTTTTTATCCTGTTACCTTTTTCTCAAATCTTTCCGTATTTAGTGTATTTCCGGGAAAAATCAAAGTGTTCGGATTTGGATCCTGACGATCTTTACATACACTTATATCCCATATAAAGTACTAATAAAATCTCAGAATATCCATATCAGAACCCCTACATAGTGTGGCATGAAAAGTTTTCTCATTCAGCAAAAACACTATTCATAAGGGTTTCAAAAATTTCCCAAAAATTGGGGTTATTACAGTATTAATTGGAGGTTTCTGATGATAATTCAGAGGTTCATCGAGAGAGAGTGTTCGGCGGAAGGAGGTTAATCGAGAGAAATGGAGAGAGTTTCTAAGTGGGTGGGAGTAGAGAAGGGAAAGTCATGTTCAATTTTTTTGTTAAGGGGGGAAAATAGCCGCCTAAATATTTAACCTCGTGGTTCGTGCAACAGGACTTGATTTGTGTGTTCATTTTATATATTTTCATGTTTACCATAAAATCTGAATAAAAAAAAGAAATAAAAAGTGTTCAATTTTTTTTTGGTAATTGAATCTTAAGTCAATAATATTAAATGTGGTCAAATCTTGTTAAACTTAAATATGAAATCACATCATATAATTATATATTTATTTTATATTATAGATTTTTTACTATTTTTGGTAAATTTTGAAATGTATAAAATAAGCCACATCCCTAAATTCGTTAGATATTAATATCGTACAACTAAATTGTCGAAAAGGAATTTAAGAAAATTTGAATCACCATTCGGGACAACAGCTGTTAGTTGTTATTAGAAATGTGTACTTTGACATTTTACCATAATAGAAAATTAAACCATTTAAATATAAAATGTTAAGAAATATTTCAATATAAGAAAAATCCTTAAAATATTTATATCGGTATAGTTGGATCATCAAAATCATTAATCAATTTTAAAAAATGGAATCACCCTGCTGCCACGTCACCTAGGAGTGAGCATTTCCCGGTTCAGAACCGAGAACCGAACCGAACCGAAAGAAAATTACAGTTCCGGTTCGGTTCTTCACTAATTCGGGTCCCTGTTCGGTTCTTGTTTTTCTAGAAATTTCGGTTCTCGGTTCGGTTCGATTCTTAACATACTAGAACCGTAAGAACCGAACCGTATATAAATGAATAAATATAAAAATATATATAAATATATGTATATATATTACGTATTATGTTTTCTTATTTATAATATTTTGATAAATTTTAAGAAAAATTATGATTTTTTTTTGTATTACTCGTTTCTTTAAATATATATGGAGTTTCAAATATTTTTATAAATATTTTTCTTCTTATATTTAGAAAGTAATCGAATTTAAAATGATCCACCACTAATAAAAATCCTTTTTACTAAGTTACCCTTAATAAATAATCAAAACTAGTCAAAATTTAAAAATTAAAATATAAAATAATACGCAAAATGAATAAATATAAAATAAAATATAACTTCGGTTCTTCGGTTCGGAACCGAACCAAACCGAAATTTACGGTTCGGTTTCGGTTCGGTTCTTACACATAAACGAGTCCAGTTCGGTTCTTGAAATATTGCTATTTCGGTTCTCGGTTCTTTCGGTTCCGGTTCGGTTCGGTCCGGTTCTGACCCGTTGCTCACCCCTAACGTCACCTACCACGTAAGTAGTGTGTGGGACCCTTGTGGGCTCCCGCCGCCACGTGGCAGCATATCATTTTATCAGATGACTAATGCAACACCAAAATTTCTAGTGTTGCAAGTTGTGCAACATCATTATTAATACGCAACACCGGCTGAAATTTAATGCAACACTATTTTCTCACAGTTGCAGATAAGCAAAAATCTTACACTTATTGCAATGCTTTTCTAGCAACACTCAAAAAAAGCATTGCATATGAGCACTTATGGCGTAGTGGCTGCAACAGAAGTTGTCTCCGAAGCTTAAAGATCCTGGATGCTTCACTATTCCTTGCACCATCGGAAACTTGTCTTTCGACAAGTGTTTATGTGACTTGGGAGCTAACATCAATCTAATACCCTTGTCTATCTTCAAGAAGCTTGGTCTGCCTGGTCCGAACTGACATCCATGTCATTGCAACTAACTAATTGTTCCATCGCTTATCCGCTAGGAATAGTGGAGAATGTCTTGGTTAAGGTGGACAAACTCATCTTCCCTGCTGATTTTGTAATTCTGGACTTTGAGAAAGATAAGAATATTCCCATAAACTTGGTAAGACCATTCTTGGCTACAGGCCGAACTATGATCGATGTGCAAAAAGGAGAGTTTAAGATGAAGGTTCAAAATCAGAAGGTCATTTTTCATGTGTTCAAGGAAATAAAGTTACCCACAACTAAAGAGGAGTGCTTTAAAGTAGAGTGGGTCGACTCTGTATGAATTCAGAACTTGAGCAATTGCCAAATTCAGAAACCCTAGAGAGGTCCTTAATAGGGGAATCAGTTATTGAAAAGGAAGAAGGAGCAGAGCAACTATAGTATTTGAATGCTCCTTCGTGGAAGAGGAAGTTGGATATGCCATTCAATTCTCTTGGATTAACAGAGCTGAAACCTTCTCAGGAGTGTTTTCAACTGTCTATTGAAGAAGCTCCCACACTTGAGCTCAACCCACTGCCACATCACTTGAGTTATGCATTCTTAGGTGCACCCATGATAAGGGGTTGGCATATATTTTTCATGATGTAGAGAGTGGCCGGACAGATCCTCCAGTGCCTACAGAGGGTTCTTCTCATGTGCAGCAGGCAGTTGATAGGACTGGTGTTGGTGATGCACAGTACTGGAGATTGACTAGGTGTATGGAGGCCATGCACGACATTCACTGTCATTTTGCTGCAGATTTGACACACGCTCTCGGTGCTGTTGTCCGAGACACTGGTGTCGAGGTTGATTGGCCACCTGATCCTTCACCCGAAGAGGGTGGTCCTCCTGACAACTAGGTATGTGTTATTCCCTAACAATACAACAAGAATTACAGAAGGGGGGTTGAATGTCATTTTGGCTACTTTTTGAGATTTATGAAAAGTGGTTCTGACTCAATTTATATCTAACTGTTTGATTTGCAAAGTGCGGAATACAGAATTAAGTAAATCAAACATAAAGTAATAAAAACTCAGGTCTTTAAAACTTTCTGGTGGATTTGAATGTATCCACCATATATATATATATATCAAGAGAACCCTGTGAAGCTTGAATAGCTCACAACTACTTTACAAGTGAATAAACAAACTACAGAGAAATTCTACAGAATACAGCTTACAAATGTTTCTCTGCTAAGAGTGTGTTTATTTGGTTATTTTGTTCTACTAGCTACACTTGGTTTATATATCACGAAGTTTACATGATAATAAGACAAGGTAATAAAACAAAACCTATCAAGTCTAATTTCATGCTGCTTCACTACTCTATTCCAGCATCTTTGAAAATCTTCATAACTTGCATGGAAATGGTAATGCTTCTTTGTTCTCATTTTCCTACTAAATAGGTTGCCACATTCCTTTTGCAAACACCCAACGCATGTGACCGTGTTGTCACTGTCAACAAATATTTGAATTGATCATCCGTCGGGTACATGATTGTTATCCGTCGGGTAGCCTTGTTGATCATCCGTCGGTAGCTTTGTGGGTAGCTATTTTATCACTTGATCCATCTCATTTATACAGAATTACAAGAAATCTTATATTTACATTTGATCAACCTATTCTGCACATCTACTAGTAGTCTACATGATTCATAAGCTACTACAGAATCTATACAAAGTCGTTTGCAGAAATGTGCTACATGACTTATTGTTACATAATCTATCCACCCAATGGATATCAATTAGTCATCCATCGGGACTATATTGAATCATCCGTCGGGACTATAATTGATCATCCGTCGGATGTTACAAAATATACTAAGTTAAATCTACTAAGGTGTTTTGTTTGGCTTATCATCAAGTACACAACATATTCCTAACAATCTCCCCCAATTTATATCTACTAGAATTGTTGCCATAAATTAAGAGAAACTTGATGATAACAAAACATTCTGAAGATACAGATTGAAAAATAGTAGATAAAACTGATAAGTGCTACAAATTGCTGAAAGTTGAACAGTGCAAAGTACATAAATAAATTGCTCACAATTGTTATCAAGATGCTCCTCTAGTCTGAGCAGATAGATCTATTTCCTTGATTGTATGGATTTCTTCCCAAGCCTTCTGTTGTTTTCTTCAATTTGATTCTGAAGTTGTCTGTGGAATTCAAGTTCATCAGCTTCAGAGAGATTTAGCATTCCTGCATTTCCAAAAGAGTCTCATTGCTAGAGATACTCAATTGCTCCTCCAATCTGGAGAATCTTCTAACACCTTTGTCATCCATGAATTCCATCATCCAATAGGGCCTTAAATGAACTCTTTTTCCTGTAAAGGGAATAGATAGAGTTTTTGGAAGTGCATTTTTGGCTCTAATACTCCTTAGTTCCTCAATCCTCTTTAGAACTATTCTTCTTGCAGTCACATTATATCCAAAGTTCTTTTTGAAGGATGAGTAGACTTTAATCAGAACAGACTGGCTTTCTTGGAGAATCCTGTGAAGAGGCCATGTCATCTCTTTCCCTCCCTTATATCTAAAAACCAGTCTTTCAGGAAGATGTCTGTAAGCATCAATTCCTCTTCTTCCAGTTCATCCAAGTAGAGATTCAAGTCTGAAAATTCCTTGATATCATAAATGTACATGAGATCTCTCTTGTTGACTGTGGGTTGGGATTTGGTTAGAGCTTTGGATTTGAGAGATACATGCTTCACTTTCTTGCTAGCTCTAGTCTTTGTCTTCTTTGTCTTGAAGATGGGTAAATTTAGCTCAGGAATTGGTAAACTATACCAGTCTATAGGCTCATCCTTAGGAACAATTGGTTCTCCATGAATATTTCTTGTTGGATCAACCACTTTAAATTCTTCAAATATCACTAAGGGTTTTGATGTCTGAGTTGTAGTTGTAGGCTTTTTTGGAAATTGGTCTTCCAATTCCTCATCATTAAAGTTCACTTTCCTCTTGGAATGGAGTTTGTATCTAAATCTTCTTTTCTGCTGTGATTATTCTTGCATTTTCAGATCCTTAGATTCGGTAATTACAATTGGTTGTACAGGAAGTTCTGTTGTGGTTTTTACAGCTTGAAGCTTGGCCAAGATAACAACTTGTTCTTTCTTTTGCTTTTGCTTCTTAGTATCCAATGCAGCTTGCTTCTTTTCTAGCCTAATTCTTTCTTTCTCTTCCTTCTTAGCTTCCACAAACAGTGGGTGTCCAACCACCACACAAATCTCCTTACCATTTCTGTAAATTTTGGCAATTCTTCTTTTCAATGCTGAATCAGTGGGATCCTTGTAGAATACAATAGACCCAGCCAACAGCTTCTTCTCATCTAGCCTAGGTGTTTCCAACACTGTATACATAGGATTCTTGTCTAAAAACTTAGAGTAGTTCCTTTTGGCCTTCATGATGAGATCTTTCTTTGGAGATTTGATGCAGGAAGTTTGACCTCTTTCCAGATAGTTCATACTTATGTCATTCACATAATTTTTCATGACTTTAGAATGATGATTGAAGACTTTTCTAGCTTCTGAATTGGCCCAAACTTTTGTTAAATATCTGCATCTATTTTTCTCCGTTTTTCTTTTATTTCCTTCTCTAGAGCTGTAACATTAAGCATTTTGGGATTTGATTGCAACTCAAGCTTTTCAGCTGCTCTTTGGATTAGATCAATGCTATCCAACACTGGTGGCTTTGTGAAAGAAACTGTTGGCACAATCACTTTGCTGACTTGTATGTTTAGCACTTTTTGCTCCCCCTCACTTCTTGATTCCCCTTGACTGAATAAGACCATTGAGCTTGCTTTCTCCCCCTTAGAAAAGGTTTATTTCTTCCCCTTTTTGTTATCAGCAAGTTGAGTAGAAGAAGGGATTTGTACTGCCACTAGCCTTTGAAGCAAGTCTGTTTGTTGTGCCTGATGTAGATGTATTGTTGTTAGAGAGGCTTCCATTGCTGTCATTCTTTTCTCCAAGGAATCCACCTTGGTGGAAAGATCAGTGTTCTTCCTTAATTATCTTTTGATATCAAGCATTTTAGCTTCTGGAAGTTTTGCATCTAATCTATCAGCTATATCCTTTTTCACTTGAGTGATCTCTGTTTGAATAGAAGTGATATCCTGATTGTGTTGGAAGCCTTGGATTTGCTTTAGTTCGAGAGAGGCAAGATGTGCTTGCAGAAACTTCTTGGTGCTAGCATATATGGATGATTGAAGAGCAGACTGTGTTTGACTGATAAGTTGGATGAGTGTGGTCTTAAAATGAAGTTCATCACATTTCTTGGAGAAGGCCCATGATGGCATACCTAATATGGAACTAGGGCCTATTTCTCCCCCTATGTCCAATGGGTCTTCTTCACTTTCTTCATCCTCACCACCAAAGAAATCTTCTAGACCACTAGTCTCATAGTCAATATCACCAGTTGTAGAGGGCAGAGCTGTGATTGCATCCTTTGCTCTTTGCATAGGCTGTGTGGTGTACACCAAGTTTAGCATTCTTTCTGTATTGTCATTGCCCTGTCCAGCTAGAAGTTGATATGCTGGAATAGGGTGAGTAAATGTCTCAGCATCCAGGGAGGTAGAATCTATAACAGCTTGACTTTGCTGAGATAGTCCCTCCTTGTCTGCATCCTGGACATTCATTAACTCAATTGCAAAGACATCCACCCTTATTTCTCCTGTACCTGCAATTCTCTCATTATCTCTCTTTTCTTGCATCAAGGTCTCACCTTGGCTTCCCACCCTCACACCCTCACCTTCACCATCTAAGGTGTGACTCCTCTCACTCACTTTTGCCAGTAATGAAGAAATGGACTGCATTAGATCACTCTTTTCCTCTCCTTTTTCCTGAGAGCAACCCAGACTCTCACTCAAATAACTCCCTTCCCTCAGTCCTAAGAGTGATTGCAATACTACTAAGTCCTTTGAACTTGTAAGAATTGATGAAATTTGAAGCTGTGTAGAGACACCCGACGGATGAGGAATATCCATCGGGATAGCAGTTCGACTATCCGACGGATGACTGCTGTTAAGCTTATCTGTTGGGATACAATCACTACTCGACAGATGATAAATATCCATCGAGATAGAAGTAATAATTGAGTTTGGAGTGGAGACTATTGTAGACTCTGTGTAAATTGATGAAAATTTTGGCACAAATGTCTCAACAGTCTCAGAAAGAAATGGCAAGTGAGCCAACAAATCATCTAGAAGATGATGCTCACTTGCATAGATTTTGGGCTTCTCCAAGAGAGTTAAAGATGGAGAATTTGGAAGTGATGTGTTTATCATGTCAACATCCAATGAGTGTGTGGGAGAATTTGGTGTATCGGGTTCTTCAATTATGAGAGATTTTGGCTGTGACTCCACATTTATTGGAGCCACATCAACCTGACTTTGAGAAGGTGCAGTGGCTGGGTCTTTTGCACCAGTTTGCACAGTGTGTGAGCCCTGTGCATCCCCAAGGGTTTTTGATCTTTTCTTTCTAGCATAAGTTTTTGGTGAGCTAGTGTCCCTACCCCTCTTGGTCTGTGCTCTTGGTTGGGAGCTTGTTTCAATGGTAACATCCTTTTGGGAAGATGAAACCAGTAATGAGCTAATATCCTTATTAACAACCACAGTTTGTTCGGAAACTATGGTATGGCTAGGTTTGGGTACACTCTTCTCACCAGCCTTATCCTTAGGGTTTCTTTGATGTTCATCCTGTCCCTCGCCTTTCTTACCCTCCTTCACACTCCCCTCTTTAGGTTTAGTGGTTTTTACAACTGATTTCTTTTGAAAGAAATCAGAAGGGGCTTTCTTAGCTTTGGATTTAGGAACTTTTGTTGGTTTGGTAGCTTGGGTAGGCAACTGTTGGGTAGGCAACTGTTGGGTCATTGACACAGTTGCCATAGCTACACTAGAAAGCAAAGAGATTTGTGAGGTTGGAAGAGTGGAGACAGAAGAAATTACCTCACTTACCTGAGGTCCCTCCATTACTGGAAAATAGTATAAGGGAACCTCCTTGTGATGGTTTGCTTTGTTTAAATCTGCAATGATCCTTCTTTCTTGAACCCAATAATTTAACTTGTTGGTTGGGTTCTCAATTACCATTTCTTCAATAAGATGGTTAGCAAGCATCATAAAGGATCTAGCGTAATAAACACTTTTACTTCTCTTATTGATCTCTCCTAACGTAAATCCTAACTTAAAAAAAATTAAATCACTGAAATGAAGTACTTATCAGTAACTAGCATGTAAAGCATGTTAAGCATAGAAATGTTTATAGAGTCAAAGTTATTAACTTTACCAGAAAATACCTTAGTTACTACATCACACAGATAACTCCATTCTTTCCTAAGACCCAACCTCTTAATTTCACTTAATTTAGAAGTAGTGAGTGCATAGCCCATGGAATTAAGTATATTAACAATGTCAGTGTCTGTGTGTGGAGCACTTACAGTATTATCAGGAATATTGAAGCATGCTTTAACAATATCACTATTTATACAAAACTGCTTACCTTTCAGAGTGAATGTGATGGTCTTGTCTGTTGAGTTGTACACTGCAGTTGTCCATATCTCTTCAACAACCTCACAGTAAATGGTGGGTAATTCCAGCATGGCATAGTTGAGTTTATAGTTCTTCACAAAATCTATCATTTTGTGATAGTCACCAGACTGTTGAATCTCCTTGTTCACCAAAGTTGAGAAGTTGTTTTTCTCATAGATATAACCGGTCTGAGACATAATTTTCACTACATGTGCCATTGTTAGAGATTTGGAATTTATAGAGAGAGAGTTTGCTTTTGAGAAGAAAGAAATTAGAGCAATTGAATCTTGAGAATGATAAAAGAAATGAATAAAAGTGAATTTGCTTTTATACTATCTCAGAAATAAAAAGACAAAAATTAATAAAGTTAAATAAAGTAACCAATGAAAATTTCCCAAAATAGCCATTTTAAAAAGTAAACTATAAAAATTCCGTCACTTATCCGTCGTGTCATGCTTACAAGTTGTAAGTATACTCGATGGATAATGTTCATGGAATTAACGGCTAGGATTGAGACAATTCAACGGATGAGGATAAATCAGTTATCCGTCGAGTTATAAAATATTCCAGAAAAATAATTGATTTTATTGAGAAATTGTATTCTGACGGATGATCAAACTCGATGGATAATGATCATCCGTCAGGATGTAAATTCTGACTTAGCTAAACTTCATCCAAAATAGAAAAACAATTAGATTTCTGGCTACATACCTACTTGCAAAAATATCAGAAATAATTCAAGAGAAATTAAGCATACCTAATTCACTTACCAACCTTGAAAAGGTGGATTCATCAAGTGGTTTGGTAAATATATCTGCAAGCTGCTTTTCACTTGGAACAAATTGCAGTTCCATAGTACCATTCATCACATGTTCAACTTCAGCTGTAGAAGTAGAAATTGAATTTTGCTTTTTACTGAACCAGGACAGAAGCTTGTTTCCTAGAAATTGATAGGTTTCTGTTGTACTTTTTCTGTCTATTTTACAACCTGCATAATCTGCATATGAAAAACCAGTTAGATCAAAACCAGAATCTCTATGGTACCAAATGCCAAGTTTTGGTGTTCCATTGAGATATCTGAAAATTCTCTTAATAACTACCAGGTGAGATTCTCTAGGGTCAGCCTGAAATCTAGCACAAAGACAAGTAGCAAACATTATATCTGGCCTACTAGCTGTTAAGTACAGAAGTGAACCAACCATGCCCCTATAACTTGAAATATCCACAGACTTTTCAGTAGTGTTTAATTCAAGCTTAGTTGCAGTGGCCATAGGAGTTTTTGCAGATGTGCAATCCATTAGATCAAACTTCTTTAAAAGATCATGAATGTATTTAGTTTGACTAATGAATATTCCATCACTAACTTGCTTAACTTGTAAACCAAGAAAGTAAGTTAGTTCTCCCATCATGCTCATTTCATACTTACTTTGCATCAATTTGGCAAACTTTTTGTAAAGTTTTTCATCTGTAGAGCCAAATATAATATCATCTACATAAATTTGAACAAGTATACTAGAGCCATTAACATTTCTAAATAATAAAGTTTTATCAACAGTACCTCTTGTGGAGTGATTTTCCAAAAGAAACTTTGATAAAGTGTCATACTAGATTCTAGGTGCTTGCTTCAATCCATAAAGTGCTTTCAAAAGATAGTAGATATAATTTAGGAAATTTGGGTCTTCAAAACCAGGAGGCTGACTGACATAGACTTCCTCCTCCAAATCTCCATTTAGAAAAGCACTCTTGACATCCATTTGACAGACCTTGAAATTGGTATGGGCTGCATAGGCTAAGCAAATTCTGATGGCTTCAAGTTTTGCAACAGGAGCAAAAGTTTCATCAAAATCTATTCCTTTTTGTTGACAATAGCCCTTAGCAACCAACCTTGCTTTGTTCCTGACCACTATGCCATTTTAACCCATCTTGTTTTCGAATACCCATTTGGTGTCAATTGGATTCTTTCCTTTAGGCTTGGGTACCATCTTCCATACCTTGTTTCTTTCAAATTGGTTTAGCTCCTCCTGCATAGCTAAAATCCAATCAGGATCCAACAAAGTTTCTTCTACCTTCTTTGGTTCTTCCTTATATATGAAACTGCTATATAGACATTCTTCTTGAGTTGCTCTCCTTGTTTGAACTCTAGAAGACACATCACCAATGATGAGCTCAAAGAGGTGATCTTCTGTCCATTTTCTTTGTTGAGGTAGATTAGCTCTAGATGAAGAGGCCTCATTGTTGTCTTGATGTGTAACTGAGTTTTGATTATTAGAAACTCCCCCTGAGTTTATGGATTTTTGATTTGAGAAAGGGGAACTTTCTGTAAGTGATCTATTATGACTTTCAGTTTCTTTTGATGACCCGACAGATGGTGCATTTTGAGTTCTGACGGATGAAGCTGATTGTCTCCTGACAGATAAAGCAGATTGTCTCCCGACGGATGAAGCATTTTGTAACTCGACAGATGCTGAATTTTGTGCTTCATTAGTAGTAGATTTTTCTGCATTATCCTTTGCCATTGTTTCCTGATCACTTTCATCATCACTGTCATCACTAACCATCTTCACATATCAAATTTGAGGCTCTCATGAGAATCTTCATCTTGCAGTCCTTCAATCTTTTTATCATTAAACACAACATATATTGATTCGATAACAATGTTGGTTCTTAGATTGTAGACTCTATATACTTTTCCCACATCATATCCAACAAAAATTCCTTCATCTGCTTTAGCATCAAACTTTCCATTTTGATCAGTTTGATTTCTCAAGATATAACATTTGCAGCCAAATACATGAAGAAAATTTAGAGTTGGCTTCTTGTTCTTGAACAATTGGTAGGGTGTTATACACTTTGCTTGATTATCCAAAGAAATATTTTGAGTGTAGCATGCAGTATTTATAGCTTCAGCCCAGAAGTATGTTGGTAACTTTGATTCTTCAAGCATTGTCCTTGCAGCTTCTGTTAGGCACAAAGCATGCGCTAAATAAATTACGCAAGTATACGCGTTCGCAAGTAATATAGAATGATTTCTAGTTCGTTCCCACAGAGACTCTAATTAATTATATTTAATTAACACTTACTCACCAATGTATGATTATTCTTCAATGTCAAGACAATAACAATTAAGGTTGATTAACTAATATTAACTACGAGAATTAAACACTTAAATTAACAATATTAAACACACATGAGATCATAACTTTATTACTACTTCATTCAATAGTCATTGTTATTACCCTTAGCATGTAATGGTGATGATATTAATCGAACAACACAAAACTGATAAACGCCAACTTTCATTGTACGAATACCATTCTACCAAGCATCCACAATTAAGATAGAAGTGGAATAGACATCAATTATGTTGAGACCCTATATGTCTACAGAATTTGACAACATAACAATTTAAGCGCAAGTTATTCATTATGATTACACAGGGCAAGTAAAACGGTTAGAGTTACCCACTAATCATTCATACACTACACGAACCTATGCTAGCATGGCAAGTTCTAAATTTCAAGATTCACTGTCGCTTCACAAGAGATTAACATGTTATCTTACATCTTTGCGACACACATAAGACGAATAAGCACAACCTATGCTAGATATCATACAATCACCACATACCAAGGTATTAAATAATTAACTAAAGAAATCCATAGTAAATCCGCTATGATCCCATGATCACAATTAGCCCATAATAGAACTCATCGTCACCATGGGTTCATATGAAAACATGATAAAAACACAATGATATAAACTAATAAAAATTCTTAATAAATAATGAAGTACGTCACAAGAGTATTAAGGTTCAAAGAGTAAAGAAAACTAGCATCCACTGTTACAACGAATTAAAAGAATCACAAGATAAACGTATGCTTCCTCTTCTTCGTTGTTGCGTGCTAAAACGGTTTTCTTGATCTTCTTGCCTTCACTTCTTGTTACTTGTTGTTGAAAACCTCTTCCAAGATTGTTTATATAATAGCCCAAAAGAACCAGCATTAATAGAATCCCAATAGAACTCGAATTATAAATTCCAGAATATGATTTTCCGCACCCAGGCGGCCGCCTCCTTCTTCCAGGCGGGCGCCTGCTACCAGGCGGTCGCCTGCTTCCATCAGGCGGGCGCCTGCAACACTTCTGGAAAAATTATTATTTTGCTTCTGTTTTTGCTGAATTCTTCGCACATCAACCCAGGACTGATTCTAAGCACTTCCTTAGGCTTATTTTGATGAAATCCACCTATCTAAGAAAGTTATACCCTGAAATGCAAAAACACTCAAAAACGCGTTAAATACACAAAATACTCGAGTTCAAGACACCAATTCAAGCCGTTATGAGACAATATAAAATGCCACTTATCACACCCCCAAACTTGAATCGATGCTTGTCCTCAAGCATCACAGATTCAAACTTAGAATAAAACATGCATGAATGCAAACTACATGAATGCAGCGATCCCCATCACGATGACTAAACCAACCAACACACGACATATCAACAAATGCAATTAGGCGACTAGAGATCAATCAAATCACGCAAGCTAACAAACAACTAGAAATGTGGTGTGTGCGAATGCTTAACAGATATGCTTCAAAACTAGATCAATCACCATAACTTAATTATCCTCAAGGAAATCACAAGCTTATACGAAGAATATATTCTAGACACAAAATAACTTATAACACTTCAAGATTATTGGAGTTTAATATGGAATCATGCTTTTATTCAACACATAAACAAATGCTTATTTGATCGTGCAATGAGTGAGGTCCACAAAATACTTATGCAATGGTACCCATTTAGCGAGCGTTAGGTTAGCGGATCCCAGATAATAAAAGCCTTGGGTCACTAGGAACAAAGTCCCCTAAGAACTTAATAACTCGAATACCAAAGAGCTCACTCGTGATCAATTGTGCATTAAACCATAATTTTTTTCTCTTTTTTCTTTTTTCTTTTTTTCAAATTTTTTTTCCTATTTCTTTTTTCAATTTCCGAGCAAGTGCGTTTCGCTCCATCTTGCTCAACCCTAGACTGCTCGTATACAATACGAGCCGGCTACTAGCCATTTGACGCCTAACCACAACTAGCAATGAATTCCAATTTTTTTCCAATTTTTATCTTTTCATGTCTTTTATCATTAAGAGCCTATCATACATTCTAAGCATAAGCAATAGATTAACCTCAAAAACCATCAAACCATGACACCAATATAGTCCTTAAGCATACTCTAAGACTTAGTGAAATTATAAGTGTTTCTAGCATGCATGTCAACCTAACAAGATTCAACATCACTCTAATGCTATCACTACACTCGCATCAATATCACATATTAATCAGTAAAGCAACACAAAATGGATCATGGTATAAGCATGAGCTATATGACATGATAATTAAAGCTATAAAATAAAAAAACTATATAAAAAAAACTATATGGAAAAAATGTGCAACTATATGAACTAAACTAACATGAAAATGCAACTACATGACACACACACAAATATGTTCCTTAACTACCAACCCCAAACTTAAAATCTTCACTGTCCCTAGTGAAGGTAATAGAAAGGATTACAGAGTATACCTACTCAGAAGAATCATCATCATCATCACCCTCAGAGGGTGGAGTGTTAGGAGGTGGATAAGCAGAATCCTCACCATAAACGGGCCACTAGATGTCAGCTCCAAAGCCTCTAAAAGCAGTCCCAAGTGCTTGGGTGAGCTCCTGCGCAAACCGACTCTGCGACTCATATATCGCTTCCATCCTCTTGGAAAGCCTCATGTACTGGACATCAGCCAATCCCGAACCATTTCCTCCCTGGGCTCTCGAAGGACCTGCCTCTCCCAGAGCCTGACTGGGCTTAGCCATGGTAGCACCAGCTGCCGAAACCCCTCCTGAAAGGTGATATCCCAAACCACGCGACTCGTGCTCTCCACCCGTCCACTCCTGCATTACATTCAATATCGATGAATCAATAGGAGCGGCCGACATCTGCAGCTGCTAACAAGACGGCCACTGGACTCCACATGCCTTGCAAAGCTTCGTGACAATCGAGGCATACGGGATAGAGTACTACGACTTCCCCCTCAAAAACTTCAAAATCCCTTGGTAGATGTACTCACCAATATCCATATAATACTCATCATTCAAAATCCCTCACAACAACCTCGCCCTCTCCACTGTAACCTCATGTGCATGAACAGAAGGAAGAATATTAGCACACATAAATACATTCCAAGCACGAGCATACCTGTTCATTGCGACAGTAGGGAAATTCCGATACTCGTTGGTTCCCCTTTTGAACTTCCACACTGTGCCCGACCGACAGAGAGTATCAATAATCAAGTCCATATCAAAATCCTCAGGGGCCTTTTCATTCCAATTCTCCTCCTGTGGTTTCCTTTGTCACTGTCCAATTACCCAGTGAATCACCTCGGGCTGATAATCAACAGTAAGCCCACGAACAACAGAAAACCCATTCTTGTCGGCCTTGGCGTTCATATAGAACTCGCGAACGATACTCATCGGAACCGCCTCAGGTGACTCACAGAATGGAATCCATCCCTTCTCAGCATCATCGGTAACAAATCACCATCCCTCCCTGATGGCAAGAACCCCGCTCCCTCATAATAGGCTTAGTCAGAAGCTTGGTGTACTCTTCTTCAGTAGCCCCATCCAATAATCGGGGCTTCGCAACAGTGTTCCTCGAAGAATCAGCAGTCGGAATGGTGCTGCTACTCCCTATAGTTCGTGATCTCTTTGGGGCCATGTAATCTAAAAATAAGGGTTAGAGAGTTATGTTTGGTGTGTAAGAGAGATTTCGTAGAGTTGCAAGTTTATGGGATGTGTATGGAGAGGTTGTATGTATATATATACCAAATTAGGGTTAGAATTTGATTAGGAGTGGGGATTGTGGCTAATATTGGGGAAGAAATTATGGGTTAATAGGGGTTGTGGGCTGTGGTTTTTGTTTTTTCATTTTTTTTATATAGGCTGAAAACTGTTTTTTCAAAAATCAGGTCCGCAGGCGGGCGTCTGCTAGCACGCGGCCGCCTGGTCCTAGCAGGCGGGCGCTTGCAAGGTCTCTGGAATTTTTTTTTTCTGCCAACCTTTTTCTGATTTTTTTGGGTTTTTGGATAAAGTACTAAATTCTAAGGGTTCCTATGGTCTCATATCTTGGGTTGCCTCCCAACAAGCGCTTCTTTTACATCATTATCTTGACGTAGAGTAATGCGATCAAGTTGACAATAAAACGGCACAAACCACTTCACGGTTTGTCGTATCCCCATAATAATGCTTCAATCTCTGACCATTTACCTTGAATGCTTGGCCCGGATTGTTCTCAAAAATCTCTACCGCTCCATGTGGAAACACAGTTTTAACGATAAATGGTCCAGACCACCTTGATTTCAACTTTTCAGGAAAAAGTCAGAGACGAGAGTTGAATAGAAGAACTTGTTGCCCCGGCACAAATGACTTAGGCGATAGCTTCCTGTCATGCCACCTTTTTACCTTTTCCTTGTACATTTTATTGTTTTTGTACGCTTGAGGTCGAAATTTATCAAGTTCATTTAACTGAAGCATTCGCTTCTTCCCAGCTGCATCTAGATCAAGGTTTAACTTCTTCAATGCCCAATAAGCCTTATGCTCAAGCTCTGCAGGTAAATGACATCCCTTACCATAGACAAGTTGAAACAGGGACATCCCAAGTGGAGTCTTGTATGCTGTTCTATAAGCCCAAACAGCTTCATTGAGCTTCAAAGACCAATCCTTCCTTGACGGACAAACGACTTTCTCTAGAATGCGTCTGATCTCTCTATTATACACTTCAGCTTGACCATTAGTTTGCAGATGATAGGCAGTAGCGATGCAATGATTCACATTGTAGCGTTGCATCATAGAAGTGAACTTACGATTGAGAAATGTGACCCTTCATCACTTATGATAACTCGTGGCATTCCAAACTTTGTGAATATCTGCTTATGAAGAAAACTCAACACTACCTTTACATCATTAGTCGGTAGAGCTTTGACTTCTACCCATTTCAAGACATAATCGACTGCCGGCAAGATGTACTGATTATTGCAGGACTAGATAAATGATCCCATGAAATTGATTCCCCAAACATCGAAGACCTCAACTTCAAACATCACATTTAAAGGCATCTCATCCTTTCTGGTAATATTCCCAACTCTTTGGTAACGATCACACCTCAAAACGAACTGATGTGCATCCTTAAACAACGTAGGCCATAAAAAACCTGCTTGAAGAATACGAGCTACTGTCTTTTCACCACCATAATGTCCACCATAAACTATGGAATGACAGTCTCGTAATATCCCCCCCGTCTCACAGAATGGGATACATCTCCTGATGATCTGGTCAGCTTCTTGTCTAAACAAATATGATTCATCCCACATGTACCACTTCACCTCATGCAGAAACTTCTTCTTTTGAGCCACATTTATATTAGGAGGCATTGTATTGCTAACATGATAGTTTACAATGTCTGCGAACCATGGCTCTTCCTCTTGAATTATGAACAACTGCTCCTCCAGAAAAAGATTCGTTGATCAATATCTTATCATATGAAGTAGAATTGGGATTCTCCAATCTAGAGAGATGGTCAGCTACTTGATTTTCAGTACCTTTTCGATCCTTGATCTCTAACTCGAATTCCTGTAGCAAGAGAACCCAACGAATAAGTCTAGGCTTCGAATCCTTCTTTGAGACCAGCTAGCGGATGGCAGTGTGATCAGTGAACACTGTCACCTTTGTCCCAAGTAGATAATATCGAAATTTTTCGAAACGAAAAACTATAGCCAATAGCTCTTTCTCAGTAGTGGTGTAGTTCAGTTGGGCTCCATTTAGCATCTTACTAGCATAGTAGACCACATGAAAGATATTAGACTTTCGCTGCCCAAGAACTGCTCCCACTGCATAATCACTTGTATCACATGTTAGGTCTCACACACTGTAGAAGGGGGTTGAATACAGTGTTTATCACAATCAAATCGAATATAAGAACACAGAAAATAGATTTTATTTAACACAATAAACTCTATTACAATATGGAACTGTCCTCTCTCAGTGATGAACAACTTCTCACGAGAGCTGCTAGGGTTACAATGAATAATAACTTCGAATATGATAACACATATAGTGTAAACCCTATGTCTGTGTTTATATATTACACAGTTACAAGATAAATTCTAATTGATATGGAATATAATTCTGCTTCCTAAAATATATCAACTAGTTATATTTTCTTCCAAGTATTCTATTCTTCATAGAATTCTTTTTTCATGCAAATCTCTTCTTGTGTTTGTCTTGATCTTCTTTCCTTTCAATCAGCCGCCTTCATTATCTGAAAGTCTCCTTAAGTCCTGATATTATCTCCTGATAAATATCTCCTGATAACTTAAGTTCTGACAACTTAAGTTCTGATATCTTAAGTTCTGACTTCAGTATAAGTACTGATTTCCAGTTAAGTACTGATTTGTCCTGTTAAGAAAGATCTGAAAACTAAACACAAATCATATTAGTCATGACATTATCAAATATATTTAACAATCTCTCCCAACTTGTAAATTAGCATAATATACAAGTTTAACATATATTTGATGATGTAAAAAACATTAAGTACAAATGCATGAAAATTTGACTAGATAACTACAACTTACCGTCCTTGTAGCTTTACCATCCTCAAGGTCTGATAACAGCTTCAGTCTATATACACATCAGAATTTAAGCAGTTGTAGATCTTTGACTTGGCTTCAATTACTGATCTCTTTGATATCAGGAGTTGTTCTGAGATAGTTCTTTAACAAACATCTCTCAACATATTCAAGTTCATTAACCATCCTCCTTTTAGCATTCTTCAGTTCAACTGTATCTTCACCAATATGAAATATAGCAGCCCTAAGATCATTTATTCTAGCTTTCCTTATATTCTGATCTAGTCTGATTAAATATGCCTTGTCAGACCCAAGATTGAATTCCACAACCTTATAACCCAGAAAAGTAGTTATAATCTTAGCAGAGTTAGGCTTTATCTCGACAATATCACCTTTGTGATCTCTGTACTTGGGACAGTATGTGCTGTCAGACTTTACAGAGTAAAGCTTATTCTGTCTTTGAATTTGAGTCTTCAAATAATTTGCAACACTATCTGTTAATCTGTTCTTCACTTGAAGTAAGAATAGAACATGTTCCAGTTCCTCAAAATACTTCAGTGGTATAACATTCTGCCTAATATGGTATACCTTCCATCTGTCATAAAATATAACAAGATGTGTTCTTTCAAAAATGTATGGTAAACCATCTGTACAGATTTAAGCTGATTCAATCTTTCAGGAGTTGCTCCAACACCTGGTTCACTTAAAGAAGTTGGATCATTGGTTGTGTTCTGTATTCTTCTTTTACCAGCACTACCCAATCCGGATTTATCTCTGGCTTCTTTTCCTGTAACAACTCTTGCTTCAAAACCACTTGTTGCAGTTTTCAAAGATTGAGTTTGTTTAGCTTTGGTGGATCATGGTAGGAGTAACTTTGAAGGTGTAACATGAGCAATGTCAGAGGTTTCCTTTTCCTTATCTTCTGATATCAAGCCAACTTGAGCTATATCAGAGGTTGCTTGCTTCACTGTCATATCAGAACGTACTATATCTTGACTCTGAACAACATGAGCCATGTAAAAGGTTGTTTGACAAATCTTCCTTTTTATCAGAGTAAGACTAGCATCTTCATCAGATATTTCTTCATTCATGAATGGCACATAAACCTTTACAGGTTCATCAACTTTTTCTTTGCCCTTGGACCTTGGATCCATCTCCACTTGTGATTTGGCTTTAGTTGCCTCAGGATTTGTGCTTTCTTTTATCACAATGCCTTTAGCCTTAGGAAGTTTCTTTTCAATAACAGAAGCTTTAGATTTGGAGTTGACTTTTTCTAACTTAAGTCTAGCTTCTTCTTCCTTTAGACTCTTAAAGTCCATTCCTGGATTTTTTTCCAGAAATAATTGTCTTGAAATTTCCTCATCAAGTTCCAGATGTTCATCAGAACTTATCCTTTTACCAGTATCAGAACTTATTCTTCTCCCAATATTAGAACTTGTTCTTTGACTTGTAGTTCCAGCTTTGCTTGATGAAAAACCTTTACCTTGACCATGACCTCCACCCATTACAGAGTTTCCCTGGTCATCTTTTTCATCATCCTTTCCCTTCAGTGTCTTAACAATTTTGCATTTGGACTTAATTACTTTCTCCCCCTTTTTGGCATCAGCAGGTAAAGAAGAGAGACAAGCAATTCCACTGAGGATTGGATCTTATTGAGTTGATTTTGATGAGAAGCTTGATTCTTCAAAATTTCATCAATCTGAGCCTGTTGCTTCTCCTGAGTTTTCTCAATGTACTCAATTCTGTCAAAGGTAGGTTTGAAAAACCTTTTCTTGTCCAGCTTGACAAGCATATCTTGCTGATTTATGGATTCTTGAATCTTGTCTACCTTGTCCTGAGTTACAGATTATTGACCTTGAAGGTGCCTTGTACTTAATGCAGTAACTCTGAGCTGTGTCTTGAAATCATCATTGACTAGCATCTCATCAGCTTTGGTCAAGTGTTCAGCAAGTATGGTTGAAGAAGGAACAAAATCAACTTTGTTCCATTCCTTAGTCCATTCCCTTCCTCTAGGAGTTTCACTCCAAGGTACTGGTGCATCTTCTCTAACAAACTTCTTGATTAATTCAGCTTTGTTTGGAGCTTGTTGAGGTGCATTTCCTGATGGACTAGTTGTATCAGCATCTACATTGGCAGTAGCTTCACCAGTAAGTTCAGCATTAGCAGCATCAGAACTTATAGAATCAGCATCAACAGCATCCTTTGATAAAAGAATAGTATGAGAGGCTATTGAGGCTTCAACATCAACCTCTAAGTGCTGATCTCCAACTAAGTTCTGATCAACAGCCAAACCTTGATGCCCACCTAAAATTTGATTTTCATCATCTAGATTCAGAATTGGTGTAATAGGAATATCTTCATTAAAATCAGCATCTAGAATTGGTGTTGTTGGTGGAGCTTCTAAGTACAAAACCTCAGGCGTAATCAATCTATGAATATCAATCTCATCACTTATACCTGGGTCATCAGTATGTACTTGTTCAATTATAGGTGACACAGGAGGAGTAGGCACTCTGTCTTGAGCAGTTTCTGGTTGTGCTGAAGGAAGTGATTCAATAACAATTGGTTTCGTTGGGATCAGAGATTCCTGACCCCCTTCCTTAGCTGCTTCCTCATCTTCTGATTCTGACTCAACTGTGTCCCTGTAAGCTCTTTGCTTTTTCATTTTCTTCAAGGGTGGAGACACTGTAGGAGCTTTATCATCAAGATTTAGCTTTTTAAGCCTTTTGAGAGGCTTAGAACTCCCAGTTACAGTGTCTTTCTGAGAAGAGATCTTCTCAGCTTCTACTACAACAGGTTCAGACATGGGAACCTGTTCCTCATTATCTGACTTATCTCTCAGAACAAGTTTCCTTCTCTTCTGTTGAGTCTGAGGTACTGTCTTAGTCCTCCTGGGTTTGGAAGATGAAGGCTTCACAGGATGTGCTAAAGGTTGAGATTGAGATGACTGTGATGGTTTGAAATATGTCCTGACTGAGGGTTGAGTAGGTTGAGGTTGAGAAGTTTGAGTGTTTGTGTAGATGTGGTATGTTCTGATGGCTGTTGTGGTGGCTGGGATGTGGGTTGAACATCAGGGTAAACATATGTGTAGGTTTGAGGATCAGTATTTACCAGTATCTGTTTCACTAACTGAGGTATTTGTAAGGGTCTAACCACTTTTTTTTAATGTCAGCATTTAACAAATCATTAAAAGCCCTTTTTGCAAGCTTAAAGGGTGGAATTAAATCAGTGGTAGGTTGGGGTCATTAGCACAACAAAAAGTATATATAAGCTGACAGAATCTAGCAAAGTATACTACATTCCTATCCTCTGTCATCCTATCCCCTATGAAACCTAGCTCAACACTTGCAAAATCAAAGTGAGTTTGATGAATAAGAGCATACCCGATTTGCAGACTCATGATTGGAATAACATCAAAGTTGGAGAATTTATTGGCGAATGCCTTAGTGATGCAATCAAAGAAAAAGCTCCACTCTTTCCTGATATTTGCTCTTTTCAGTTGTCCAAGCTTTACCAAACTTTTTTCATAACCCAAACTGGCCATAAGCTGCTGTAGAACAGGGTCCTCCACTGTTGAGAATGTACAGCCTTCTGGTAAGTGGAGAGCTTTGCGAACTTCCCCAGGAGTAACTACATGTTAAACATCATTTACTTCAAATACGATGCTTGAAGTACCAGTAGCACCACCATCATCAAAAATCCCAGTCCGCCAAAATGTCAGTACTTGTTGGCTTGAAATGGTTTGAGGTTGGGTCAAAGCATACCCAATCTCACTATTTGCTAAGAAATCTTGCACAAAGTGCAAATCTGATGGAGCTTCAGCCTTGTGCAAGATTGCAGCATAGTTATTTGGTACAAATTTGGCTCCATCAACAATTAAATCCTTGGGCGCCATCAGAAATAAGTGAGAAACTTGTTTGCCTGAAAGGTGTTTGTTGAAATGTCTGTATAGTGAACCGTCAGAAAATGTGAGAGAATAAGAAAAGAGAGAGAGAGAGTGAAATAGAATAAAAATATGAATAAAAGATTTGAAAATCTTTTATCTCTTTTACTTAGACAACCCACGTTACAGCAGTTAATGAGGAGTGGAACAGACCTTTACACCTGTCAAACATGCAGCAGTTAAGGCAAAAGTTAATGGGCACGGTAAATAAGCAATTATGACTTTGCACGTTCAGTTTTAAAAAAAACTGTTCCCACTACACAAATGATTATTACTGCTTTATCTCACATAAACCAATATTCCAAAAAAAGTGACTGTTGAGGTAATGACCAAAAATAAACCAAGTAAATAAATACTGCCACGTCAGCATCAGAACTTGATTACTATCAGAATTTAAAAGTCATCAGAATATGGCTTCTTAACTCGAAAAGTGAATGTTTATTCCTGTAATTCTTCAGACAAATACTGATATGGGTACATCAGAACTTAATCATTAGAACTTCCATCAGAACTTGTCCTCATAATTTATGCAACTAACACTTAAACAGTTCATCCAAAATAACATTTATCACCACAGTAATTTTCATCATTCATATGGAGTGTATGTGTGTGCATTAAGCTAAATATCAGACAAAGAGTAAAGTCTGATTCACTTCAGTACATCTTAGAAATAAGGCATAACTAAGAACTTTGCTTAAAATCTGTCATTATTCTGAAGTCTACTATAGAATGAGTTCATGCATGAGTCCACCTCAACTGTTTTGTGCTCATTTTATGCATCTTTTGAAATTCCTTTTTACAGTGGCTTCTCAGTGTAAGTGAGTCACAACTGCTAATCAGAATTTATGCTATTATCAGAGTATTTCTCCAGTAATCAGAGAATGTGAAAAGTCACCAAGAAAACTTTATTTTGCTTTTCTAATGCATATTACTTAATACCAGCAATGCACTTGGGTCTTCCCATCCACATTTTTTACTCTAGATCTCAAAGAAGTACCTGATTTTTATTTCTTCTCTTTTCTATTGATAAGTGAGGCTTATCAGCACTTAGTACATCCATCAGATTTACTAACATTAGAACTTAACAGATAAGAAGCACTATTCTAGTTTTTGACTTAGTAATAAGATACACAAAGTAAACTTCAACTAAGCTCAATATCATAATTTGCTTGTGTTAAGAGATTTCCACATAAACAATTACTTCAGACATGGGATCTATAGTATATTAAAGACTACTAGTTCAGCATCTAGCACAATTATCCTCATTGGATTGAATAGTCACAGAAACATTCATATCACTATCAGAGTTTAGAAATTCACATCAGACAACAATCAGCATTTAAACAAATTTTCAATTTAGGCACATGATTAACAAAGATAGTAATATCTGTAAATACTGATCCTAAAGTCTGATGTATCAGAACATAAACTAAGCAGATTTAGAAAAAGAACCTGAAACCATTCCAAGTTCATTTACCAATCTTGTAAAGGTTGCTTCACATAGTGGTTTTGTGAAGATATCTGCTAGTTGTTGATCTGTTGGAACAAAATGCAATTCCACTGTACCTTCATCCACATGTTCCCTTATGAAGTGGTACCTAATGCTGATGTTCTTTGTCATTGAGTGTTGAACTGGATTACTAGTCATAGCAATAGCACTTTAATTATCACAGTAAATAGGGATTTTAGAATATATTAACCCATAATCCAATAACTGATTTTTCATCCAAAGAATCTGTGCATAACAGCTTCCTGCAGCAATGTACTCTGCTTCTGTAGTTGATGTGGAAATTGACTTCTGTTTCTTTCTAAACCAAGAAACTAATATGCCTCCAAGAAATTGGCAGCTTCCACTTGTGCTTTTCCTGTCAATTTTGCATCCTGCAAAATCTGCATCTGAGTAACCTATTAGCTTAAAGTCTGATTCTTTAGGATACCACAATCCCAGATCAGCTGTACCCTTAAGGTATTTGAAAATTCTTTTCACAGCTGTTAAGTGAGGTTCTCTTGGATCTGCTTGAAATCTTGCACAAAGACAGGTAGCATACATGATATCAGGTCTACTTGCAGTTAGATAGAGCAGTGAGCCAATCATACCTCTGTAATCAGTAATATCTACTGATGTACCAGTATCCTTATCTAATTTTGTTACAGTGGCCATAGGAGTGGAAGCACTTGAACAAACTAGCATTCCAAATTTCTTCAATAAATTTCTGGTGTACTTAGATTGACAAATAAAAGTTCCTTCTTCATTCTGCTTGACTTGAAGGCCCGGAAAATAGCTAAGTTCTCCCATCATACTCATTTGATATCTTGACTGCATTAGCTTGGCAATCCTTTTACAAAGTCTGTCATTTGTAGAATAAAAAATGATATCATCAACATATATCTGCACCAAAAGTAAGTCTTTTCCATGGTTGAGATAAAACAATGTTTTGTCAATAGTCCCTTTATTAAATCCACTTTCCATAAGAAACTGAGATAATGTCTCATACCATGCTCTTGGAGCTTGCTTAAGGCCATAAAGTGCTTTGTCAAGTCTATAGACATGATTAGGAAATTTTGAGTCTACAAAACCTGGAGGTTGTTCAACATATACTTCTTCTTCCAATTCCCCATTAAGAAAAGCACTTTTTACATCCATTTGAAAGACTATAAATTTTTTTTAAGCAGCATAAGCCAAAAATATCCTTATGGCTTCCAATCTAGCAACTGGTGCAAATGTTTCATCATAATTAATTCCCTCCTGTTGAGAATATCGTTTTGCAACCAGCCTTGCTTTATTCCTTGTAATTATGCCATCACTATCAGTTTTGTTTCTAAACACCCACTTTATACCAACTACAGATCTGTTCTTTGGTCTTGGCACTAGGGTCCAGACTTTATTTCTTTCAAATTCATTTAACTCTTCCTGCATTGCTTGCACCCAATCAGCATCTTGAAGAGCTTCTTCCACTTTCTTTGGTTCAGTCTGAGAAAGAAAAGAGTGATAGAGACATTCATTTGATGTAGCTGTTCTAGTTCTGACACCTGCATCAGGATTTCCAATAATTAAGTCAGATGTATGTGCTTTAGTCCACTTCCTTGTAGATGGAAGGTTTTCTCTAGAACTGGATGCTCCCCCATGATCCATGCTGTCTTCATCAACCTTTTCTGATGCTCCCCATGAAATTATGCTCTCTGAGTTGGATCCTTCAAAATTGGAGTTCCCAGAATTATCAGAACTTGGCCCATCAGAACTTGATGAATCAGAACTTGATGAGCCAGTTGTAGGTTCTGATGCTTCTTGAGATGTGGTTGTATCTTCAGTATGCTCCCCCTGCACAGGTGCATCTTCCTTTGGCGTAGTCACCACAGTTTCAATAACATCAGAGTTTAATCCGTCAGCGTTTGCAGTATCAGGATTTAGACTGTCAGAATTTACAGTATCAGAATTTAAAACTTCATTCTCAAATCTCAGCTGATCATGATCATTGAAATCTTCAAGTCCTGTAATCTTCTTATCATCAAAAGAGACATTGATAGATTCCATGACAACCCTTGTTCTTAAATTGTAGACTCTGAAGGCTTTTGTGGAAAGTGGATATCCAACAAAAATTCCTTCATCATCTTTTAGATCAAATTTGGATAGCTGTTGAGGATGAGTCTTAAGAACAAAACATTTGCATCCAAATATATGAAAATACTTCAGATTTGGCTTCTTTTTCTTCACCATCTCATATGGTGTCTTTCCATGCTTGTTAATGAGTGTTGCATTTTGAGTAAAACAAGCAATCTGCACAGCTTCGGTCCAAAAATAGGTTGATAACTTTGCCTCATCAAGCATAGTTCGTGCAGCTTCAATGAGAGTTCAATTCTTTCTTTCAACCACTCCATTTTGCTGTGGAGTTCCAGGAGCAGAGAATTCCTGCTTGATTCCTTGGTCTTTGCAGAACTCTTCCATAATCAAATTCTTGAACTCAGTGCCATTATCACTTCTTATGATTTTCACAGAGTCTTTAACCACTTTATCCAGTTGTTTGACATGATCAATCTAGATAGATGCAGTTTCACTTTTTGTGTGCAAGAAATACACCCATGTGTATCTGGTGAACTCATCCACTATGACCATAGTATATTTCTTTTTTGCAATAGACATGACATTCACTGGACCAAATAGATCAACATGTAGTAGGTGATAAGGCTCAAGAATTGAAGATTCAGTCTTGCTCTTGAATGAAGATTTTCTTTGTTTTGCCTTTTGACAGGAATCACAAAGGCCATCAGGAGCAAATACTGATTTTGGCAAACCTCTCACAAGGTCTTTCTTGACTAGTTCATTTATATTGTTGAAATTTAAATGTGAGAGTTTCTTGTGCCAATTCTAGCTTTCTTCAATTGAAGCTCTACTTAACAGACAGATTGCAGAACCATCAGTACTTGTTGAAAGCTTGGCTTCATAAATGTTACCATGCCTGTATCCTTTCAGAACAACTTTGCCTGTAGATTTGCTTACAACTTCACAGTGTTCTTCAAAGAAATCCACATGATAACCTCTGTCACAGATTTGACTAACACTCAGCAAATTGTGTTTAAGTCCTGAGACTAGAGCTACTTTTTCAATGATGACATTCCCCAGATTGATATTGCCATATCCAAAAGTTTTTCCCATGTTGTCATCTCCATAAGAAACACTTGGGCCAGCTTTCTCCACAAAGTCTGATAGCAGGGCTTTATTTCCAGTCATATGTCCTGAACATCCACTGTCCAGAACTAGGACGTTTTTCCTGTTGCCCTGCAATCACAAAGACCACTAATGATTAGTTTTAAGGACCCAGACTTGCTTGGATCCTTTGGCCTTATTAAGTTTGTTAACATTTGCAGTGGATTTAGCATCAGAGTTTATGTTAACATTTTTATTATCAGCATTTACACTATCAGACGTTGCATCAGAACTTACACTAGAAGGAATAATGCTAACTTTCTTTAAAGAAGGTTTTATTTGATAATAATCATAGTACAAACTATGATATTCCTTACAAGTATAAATGGAATGCCATAAACTACCACAATGAAAATAAGGATTTTGTGGCCTATATCTAATAGACTGACTCTTAACTCCTGACTTTGAAGGTAAGGAGTTTATGTTCTTATTTTTCCTGCAAAAAGAAGCCAGATGGTTAGAATTTCCACAGTTATAACATTTCTTTCTAGGAGCATTAGGAACAGGCTTATAATCATTACTTTTATTTACACCTTCCTTTCCATTCCTATTTTTCCTAGGGAGCTTTACCTTGTTTACATTCTTAACTTCTTTCAGCTTATGCTTATGCTGCTTCTTTGTCATTAAGCCTATGTTAACTTCAGTTGGCTTATCCTGTTTTGGTTTGTCAGAAGTTAATTTCTCTTTAACTTCTGATTAATCAATATCAGAATTTACAGCTACAAACTTAACAGGATTTATCTTTGGCTTTTGTTTAACAACTATAGGCTCAATTTCTACAGTTCCCTTATCATTCTTATCATCCCCATAACTAAGCCTTCTTTCCAGTTTCCACTACTTAACAAATTCTGAGTTGTTCTGCCAGAGTTAGTCCAAGTCCTGATAATCTCTCTTTCCTTTTCTAACTCAGTTTTTGGAAATTCATTTATTTTAAGTACTTCATCCCTAACATAAAAGGCATCATCCCTATCTTTCTGAGTTTGATGGAACATGACTAACTCTTTTTCTAAATAATCATTCCTCTTTTTATAAGCAAGATTTTCAGAAGTTAATCTTTCACATGTTAAAGTTTGATCTCTATAACTAATGAACATGGTTTTAAGATATCTTCTCAACTCAGTAATATCATCAGAATGAAAGGCATAAGTAGTTTGAGGTACCTTTAACTCAGCATTATCAGAACTGCTTTAAGCATTTGCCATCAAGGCATAGTTCACCTTACTTTCAGAATCTGAAGTGTCTGTCCAGCTTTTCTTCTTTGTGACAAGAGACTTGCCTTTGTCACTCTTCACTTTCTTACAATTAGGAGATATGTGGCCTTTATCACCACAGTTGTAGCACTTGACATTTGAGTAATCTCATCTGTCAGACTTTCCTCCTTTGCTTTCAGATTTTCTGAAACCCTTCTTATCAGAACTTGCACCTTTCCTGGAAAATTTCTTTCCCTTTCTGAATTTCCTGTATGCAATCCTTGTGATTCCTTTCACCATAAGAGCACACAGCTTCATCATCTCTTCATCAGCATCCATCTCAGGTAAGGTTTCATTTTCTAAGTCATCATCACTATCAGAACTTGATGACTCAGTATCAGACTTTGTGATGAGAGCTTTTCCTTTTCCTTTTCTTGAGGCAGCTGCTTTGGGGGATTCCTCCTTAGCCTTTAGAGCAACTGTCCTTGACTTTCTTCCGTTCCTCTTGCTTCTTTGTTCCATCTCAAGTTCATGAGTCTTGAGCATCCCATATATTTCATCAAGAGTTGTTTCTTCAAAATTATAGTTGTCTCTTATAGTGGTGGCCTTCAAATCCCAACTTTCAGCGAGAGCTAACAAGAATTTAAGATTTGAATCTTCAAGATCATATTTCTTGTCAACTAGTTACAAATCATTCAAGAGTTTGACAAATCTGTCATATAAACCAGTCAATGACTCATCAGGTTTTGAGTCAAAGTGCTCATACTCTTGAGTGAGTATAGTCTTCCTGTTTTTCTTAATTAAATCAGTTCCCTGGCATCTTGTCTCTAAGGCATCCCATATCTCCTTTGCAGTCTTGCAGTTAATTACCCTATTTGACATGACATTATCAATGGCACTATGCAGCAAATATCGTACCTTAGCATCCTTAGCAATCGATGAGATATCTTCCGCAGTGTAATCACTCTTCTCCTTTGGAACAGACTTTGCTGGTTCACCTGCAACTACAACAGAGAGTTTGGTTGGCTTGTGTGGTCCTTCATTGATTCTGTTAAGGTATTCTGGATCTGTAGCTTCCAGAAACATAGAAATCCTTACCTTCCATATGGGATATTCAGATGGTTTCAGTATGGGAACTCTAATAGTCTCATATCAATTATGGATTTGAGTCTTTGGAGGTTCTTCAGTTTTGGTGGGCTTGGTTGGAGTTTGTTCTTCTTCAGACATGATTGTTTTCGGTTCTTAAACTGTTTGTGTGTTAACAGATCTGCTCTGATACCACTTGTTAGGTCTCACACACTGTGGAAGGGGTTGAATACAGTGTTTATCACAATCAAATCGAATATAAGAACACAGAAAACATATTTTATTTAACACAATAAACTCTGTAACAAATATGGAACTGTCCTCTCTCAGTGATGAACAACTTATCACGAGAGCTGCTAGGGTTACAATGAATAATAACTTCGATTATGATAACACATATAGTGTAAACCCTATGTCTGTGTTTATATATTACACAGTTACAAGATAAATTCTAATTGATATGGAATATAATTCTGCTTCCTAAAATATATCAACTAGTTATCTTTTCTTCCAAGTATTCTATTCTTCATAGAATTCTTTTTTCATGCATATCTCTTCTTGCGTTTGTCTTGATCTTCTTTCCTTTCAATCAGCCGCCTTCCTTATCTGAAAGTCTCCTTAAGTCCTGATATTATCTCCTGATAAATATCTCCTGATAAATATCTCCTGACAACTTAAGTTCTGATATCTTAAGTTCTGACTTCAGTATAAGTACTGATTTCCAGTTAGGTACTGATTTGTCCTATGAAGTAAGATCTGAAAACTAAACACAAATCATATTAGTCATGACATTATCAAATATATCTAACATCACACATCATCTCAAAAGGTTCTCTCCAATTAGGTGCCGTAATAACTGGCGCGGTGATTAAACTCTTCTTGAGAGTCTCGAATGCTGCCAAACATTCATCATCAAATTTGGAAGGCACATCTTTCTCGAGCAAGTTGCACAACGACTTAGATATCTTAGAGAAGTCCTTGATGAAACGCCGATAAAAACCTGCATGACCAAGAAAACTACGGATTCCTTTCACAGAAATAGGTGGCGGAAGATTTTCAATGATGCCCACCTTGGCTTTATCCACCTCAAGACCTTTACTAGAGACCTTGTGCCCAAGAATGATGCCTTGCTGCACCATGAAGTGACATTTTTCCCAATTGAGCACCAGATTGGTTTCCACACACCTTTTGAGCACCAAGCGGAGATTATTCAAGCATTCATCATACGAATGTCCAAAGACGGAGAAGTCATCCATGAACACTTTGACATTATTTCCAATTATATCAGAGAATATAGCCATCATGCATCTCTGAAAAGTGGCAAGTGCACCACATAAGCCAAAAGAAACTCTGGGAAAAGCAAACGTGCCAAATGGACAAGTGAAAGTAGTCTTCTCTTGATCTTCTGGTGCAATGCAAATCTGATTGTAGCCCGAATAGCCATCCAGAAGATAATAATACTCATGACCAGCCAACCTGTCAAGCATCTGATCAATAAATGGAAGAGGGAAGTTGTAATAACCCCAATTTTTGGAATTTTTGAAACCCTTATGAATAGTGATTTTGCCGATTATGCTGAATAAGAAAACTTTTCATACCACACTATGTAGGGGTTCTTTTATTGATCTTCTGAGATATTATTAGTACTCTATGTGGTATATAAGTGTATGTAAAGATCATCAGAATCCAAATCCGAACACTTTGATTTTTCCCGAAAATCCATCAGATACCGAAAGAATTGAGTATAAGGTAACATGGTTAAAGGGATTTAAATTCAAGGATTATAAGAGAGGATCATTAAAGGATTATAAGATATTGAGAAAGATTTAGGGGAACCCAAGTAATAAGATCCCGGATGTGATCCCTCAAACAACGAAAGAGAACAGAGTTAAGCGAACCGAAAAACAAATAAACGACCAAGGGACAAGCACATACAAGTAGAATGGGAAGGAAGCTTCCAAGAAATGCTAAAACAAGTGGTTAAAAGAGAAGGTGACATCATCAAACCTTAAGGGAAAGACATGTGGCTTGGAGGTGAGGTCATCCAAGTGATGTCATTACTTTATCAAAGCAATCTCCACCAAGTATTCATTTCACAAACACCAAAATCAAAAGCAACCAAAACAAACTCATTTCTCTTCTTCCCCCATCTATTGCTCTCGGCTTTTCCATGAAAAGCAAAGGAAAAATTTCAAAAATCAAGCTACACACCTTCATAATTCAAGAGGTTTGTTTCTTTAGCTTCCATAATTCATAACTTAGATGAGCCATAAGTTTAAGCTCAAGATTCCATGTTTAACATAGCTAACCAATTCATCAAAGTTCTTGGTGAATAGTGTTTTTCAAGAACTTGAAATTTTGTTCTTGAGTTTTTGTTTAGATTAAGCTTTGGTAAGGACTTTCAAGGGTGATTCCAAGCTCCTTAGTTACTTTTACTCACCAAGGAAGGTATAATCTCATACCCTAGCCCTACTTTTGTATATTTAGAGTTTTTGTGTTTGGAATGGTTCATGAGAAGCTTGATTATGGTGTATTTAGAGATGTGTTGGTTTTGTGATGTGTTTGGAGTTGTAAATCTTGTTGATTAGTTAAAGAACTTATGTAAGCTTTTAGTTCATGATTGGGAAGTAGTGTAAATTGGAAAAACTTGAGGTGTTGGGGCTGTTGTAGTGAGGTATGGATGGCTTTTTTGTGTATGGTTGAATTGTGGTTGGTTTGTGGTTGATTTGGAGTAGGATAAAATTGGTAATCGCGTAAATATAGCTGTCGTAATGTCCGATTTACTTTAGACTGTTTTTGTTCTTAACATCAGGACCCGAGGACTCACTGCTAGGTTTTGACCATTGAGATGATTATATAGTTCATGTTACGAGCTTCGTTTTGATATGTGGTTCATTTGAATCCGATGTACGGTTTAGGAGAAACGACCGTTTTAAGTAACGGCATTTCGCGAACGAACCATTACCCCTCGCCTTACTTTGAAACCTTGGTTAAGGCCCTTAAATGACTAATTGGAGTATGAAACAATTATGTAAAGTGGATTAGGCAGTTAGTAGAGTACTCGCAAAAGAATCGCCTTAAAATTCTTAATGGTTAATTTATTAAAAATGGTGGAACTGAGGGTACTCGAATGACTTATGTGATTCGTTAAGCGTAGAAGTGACCATAAGCGAACGTTAGGGTTCAATTGGTTAAAGTCTAGTTTCTTAAGCGACCGGGGTTTAATTCCGACTTATGTTGTTGTTCATAGGTTATCGGACCCACTCTAAGCTTAAGTCTATCCGGGAACACTCAGACAAGTTTTCTACCTGTTATACTGTTGTGGTGATGTATATATGTATATGCATTATCTTGTGATAGTGCATGTTGGTTAATTAGCAAATTTTGCGATATATTGAAGCATGCTGAGATGGTATATATATGCATGTCTGTTTCGTAATCTGGTTATCTATCTATTGATTTCATTGCTTATAAGTTGCATAATATCTATGCTAGAGATAAACGGTAGTTGCGTATACCCTTAGTATAGGGGACCCAAAGGTGAATATTTTGTAAACCGGGAGTCGATGTTCCCGAGTATATTATATATATATATATTTATATATATATATATAGTTTTCAAAACTATTAATCGAATAAGGTTTATTCGATAACTTTATTTTAATTAATGAATATTAGTTTGAATATTCATTCAAGGACTTATGACTCCGTTTATTTTATTTAATGAATATTAGTTTAAATATTCATTCAAGGACTTATGACTCCGTTTATTTTATTTAATGAATATTATTTTGAATATTCATTCGAGGACTTATGACTCCGCTTATTTTGTTAAATAATATTCTTTTTTTTATTAAAGAATAATGTTTCGATAATCAAACTTATTTTTGATTATTCAAATAAAGATAGTACTTTCGTATAAGTGTATCTTTGGTTATTTAATACCCATTTCAAGTATGAGTTTTAACACTTCTACTTTGATTATTTTTATAGAGATTATCCTTTTTGAGAATATTATTTAAATAATAATATTCAGATATTTTCTAATATATTGAGACTGATTTATTTTAATAAATCAGCAGTACTCCAAACATTCTTAAAAATGTTTCGAGTCTTCAAAATGATTTTTGAAAGTTAGAGCGGATCCCAAAACTCATTTTTTTTATATTTAAGATCTTCCTTTCAAAGGGGATTTAAATACTCGCTCAAAACCTGAGGGATCCGGCTCTGTGGTGTATTTTATATTCGCAACGAGGTTGCTGTTTTGATAAATGAATTGATTACTTACCCAACGTACGGGAAGTAAGTCCATCTATTGAGTCGGCATAAGCAACATGGGCTCAGTGGGCGTCCATGAAAGTGTAAGTGGCTCAGTGGGAGTCCATCAAATGCGTAAGTGGCTGAGTGGCAGTCCAGCATAAGGTCCTATTGCGGCCAGGGTGATGACCAGTGGGGAATTCGTCCATCTACTAGTAGAAAAGGTTACTTATTAGTATCTTTGCCTGATCAGCAAGATATCAGGTTTATACCAAAGTTTTCTCCTTTCGAAATTCATTGGATATTACAACTCTGTTTATAATTTTCATAACAGAGGTTTTCAAGGAGTGTATGAAATGTATATATATAGGTGTATATATATATCGGGACTTAATGAAGTATCTCGTAACTTCATTATTTATAATGATATTTCAAGGATTGAATCTATTCAAATCTTATCTTGTAGTCTCATCTATGTGATGAACTTTTGAAACGGATTATACCTTGAACGGTGGTAGTTCAAGTAGTATTCGGAAAAGATATAAGTATATTGGAGTATCTTGTAACTTCATCTTTTCAACTTATATCTGGTTAATAATTATCTTATACATGACATAGATTTTCAGAAAAACGTTGAGACAAGGTTAGATATATGAGATCACCTTGCAACGATATTTTTATATAGTTATAAACTGGAACTCTGCGTATGCTATGCATGGCAGAGGATTTGAAAGATTTTGAAAAGTATATATACATATATACTAAATATTTTGCGACTTGGTCGCATTAAGAGGTCAAACTTGGTTCAATTCTTCTTGACCAAGACTTTCATGAGTGCTATGAGAACGTTCATATATTGTTAATCATTATACATATTATTTTGGTGGGCTTGTTGCTCACCCTTGCTTTCTTCTTTCATCACACAACAACAGATAGACAAGATGAACAGGACCAAGCTCCCAATTCATGAGCGGATAGGTAACGTTCCGCAGTTTCCTGTAGGCGTTGATGCCGCCGTAGCTGAGGTAGGAACTACCAATAGGCTAGGTTTTCAACTATTGATGTACTAGACTTATGCATATTATGAATTGTAATAATGGCAAAGAATATTTAAATTTATTCAGAAACCCTTTTGAGGTGTAATGACTTATAATTGTGGAATAAAATGACTTGTGTTATTTTTGGTATTCATCTCTGAGACTATAACTTGTGGTGTGTGTGTGTGTATTGTGGGGTCACAGTACGCAGTAGTTGGTAGACTGTTAAGATTAAGTATTGATAAGGGAAATGGAACTCGTGACAACCCGAATCCCCGACCCCGGATTTGTGGGTGTTACAGAAATGGTATCAGAGCTAAGCGTTATAAACCTCAGAGATGATGTGGCGTTAAGATAATAAGTTCACTAAGATAATAAGAACTTTTGCCAAGTTCATAGTCGGGCTACCTAACGTAATACTGAAAGTTAAAACCCTTATGGAAACCCTTATAAATATCGTGGTAGAAGCGTAGTTCGTTATCATATATGGTAGCGGGACTCCGAACCCTGAGGTTGAGGAGCAACAGTGCGATGATGTTTTAATACTTATTGGAGATCAGATTGTGGATCCGATAGAGCATCCTAACGCGGGACCGGATGATGTTAATATTGAGGATGTAGCGGTTGAGGATGTTGTCCCAGAAGGGATTGTTGTTGAGAAGGATCTCGTGGAGGATCCTAACAAGACTGAAGAGATGGTCGCTGAGGAATTGATAACCATGGTTAGAGCGACTACCAGAGGTAGGATTGGCCGGTCACTACCGGAGGTTCGTTCAAGTTTGTAAAGATAGTAGCCCCTTTAACGCGGCTTACTCGTAAGACTGAGAAGTTCGAATGGACAGAGAAATGCGAGAACAACTTTTAAGAATTGAAGCAAAGGTTGGTGACGGCCCCTATGATGGCATTGCCGGATGGAAAAGGAGATTTTGTAATGTGTAGTGACGCTTAGCATAAGGAATTAGGGTGCTTCTTATACAGCACAACAAGGTAATCGCGTACGCGTCAAGACAATTAAGGGAATATAAAATTCGATATCCCCACCCATGAGCTTGGGCTCGTGGCAATAGTTTTGCCCTAAATATTGGAGGCACTACTTGTATGGAGAGAAGTGCGAGATTTACACAAGCAATAAGTGCTCTAGTGCATTTTCACGCAGAAAGAGCTCAACATGCGCCAGAGGAGGTGGTTAGAGCTAATCAAGGATTACGATTAAGAGATTCTTTATCATCCAGGGAAAGCCAAAATGGTGGCTAATGCCCTTAGTATAAAAGCGAGACTCAAGATGAAAATGTCTTTGGGATAGTTGATAAGAGATTTTGAAAAAAAATGGAAATAGAAGTGAAGGTAACTGGAGCCGGTACTGAAAAGCTGTTTGAGATTGTAATGCAGCCCGAAGTATTGGAAAAGATCATATGGTACAAAAAAATGATGAATGAAGGCAGAAAGCCAATGACTGGAGAAGAGATTAATAATGAGAAAGATGATAAGGGAATAATGAGGTATTCCTACAGAATTTGGGTTCCAAACGTTCAAGAGCTTCAAGATGAGATCTTAGATGAAAGCCATAGCTTGAAGAATAAGATCAGGGCAAACCCTGAATGTGATAGTTAGGGAGGTCGCCACCAAGAAAGAAAGAACCCATAATATAATGAAATAAAAAAAACAAGGATTTTAACGTATAAGATAACCCTGATTATGGAGAAGGATGAAACATTTCATACTGAGAAAACAGAAGTCGAGCAAGATAAGGAGACCCGAAACGGTGCTCCCATACGGCAATTCATGGACCTGTCTAAAAAAAAGAACTTAGACTATTATCCCCAACCACCACCCTGAGGAGACAGTACGGTGGGAAATTCTTTCAGGACCTTTAAGTCGCTAAGCTCTCAGAGTTCCAAGGAACAAGCGAACCCAGTAGAGGTGAGAGCCTGGTTAAAGGAAATATATGAATCATTTGAGATTCTAAATGATGGACGAGTCACAAAAGACCGTTTTTGTCACTTACCCTCCTAAGAGAGAGGCCACCCGCTGGTGAAAGACCAAGAAAGGCACGGAGCCAGAGGTTAGAATAAACTGATTAAAGTTCAGTCAATTATTTTCGGGAAAGTAATTCCCAAGGTTATCGAGATAGTGTAAAAGCTTTAGAGCCTGAAACAAAGGCGGACGAGTATGATGAATTATGAAGCTAAGTTGTAAAAGTTGTCAAAATTCGTTCTGATGACAAGAATCCCAGAACGACGTGATGTTTGAATTCAATGAGTAGCGGGTTCATGAAATGATTGTAATAGAAAAGAAAATAAAAAGAAACTGAAGTGGAAAGGAAAATAAAGACAATAGAGTTTGAGGAATGATAAGGGATTGGGTATGAGGAAACCCTAAAGACTCGTAGCAATAGAAATAGAAAAATATGTATTCGTCAGGATGAGGGTGATTCACCATAAGTTAAAGTTGATGGTTGAAAGCATAAGAGATACATATATTTTATCCCCTGTAAGTTGGAAGGATTCAAGGAAACCTTGTGATAGTTCGAAGGATAAATAATGAGACGCGGATAGACTGAGGAGACAAGAAAGTAAGAAATTAGGAAAATTGGATGAAGGAAGTGACCTTCAAGAATGAGAAGTGTAAAACCGGTGGCATGATACCCAGAAAGGGAGATGCCGGGTATGAAAGATATCCCAACATTGAGATGACTGTTGAGATAGACAACAAAAGTAAATGAGGATTTATTAAGAAGATGTTCGCGTTGAACACGACCAATATCTTCCAGAACATCCATGTTATCATTACCAAATCAGGATAGAAAAGCAGATAACCATTGTTATCTTTTGAAGGCCATATGGGTTGACCTCAGTTTGAATAAGGATGCTATTGTGAAATTGGTATAGACTATCGAGGTGGGAATGATTGAATAAGATACCCTTATCAGGGATATATGACTTGATTTATCCATGGAAGGATGTAAGTACCTTTTTAAAGGTGGAATTAAGGATATAACTTCGATAACTTGAGATGAACCCTAGGGGAATGCATAAAGGTTGGCATTTCACCCTTAATAGGGACATTATGGGTTTGGGTAATATGGAATAAAAGATTAAGGCAACAACAACCTTTAAGGATTAGTGGAGATTTTTTTTCCAGAAGTACATAGATAATGGTTCTAATATTAGTAAATGGTATTTTGATATGCCCTGTATCTAGGGAATACAGGAGGGACGATTCAAGGATAACCTTAGAGGTTTTACAAGGAGAAAGGTAATTTTCAAAGTTCTCAAGAATAGAAATTTTGATAAAGGAAATATTGCGTAATTATAATAATGCCAGGTGGGCACGTATTGAACCATAAGAAAATATAGATCGACCCAATGAGGGTCGAGATTGGTGACAACGAGAAGTACCGAAGATAAGAGACGTCCAAAGTATGATCGAGAGTCAGTTGTGACAATGTTAACCTCTAAAAGACCGAGGCAATAACTTATGGAAAAATGGTGATATATTTTTTCACCAAAGCGTAAGGAAGATCATTTTCATGCAAGTAGTGATTGGAAATGAGGTAGAAAACTTAGTTGAAGATCATTTAAAAGACATTGATTGTAAGGAAATTTTACTATCAGGAAAGGCCAAAGAGGTGGCCGACACTTTAAATGTAAAAGGACAATCATAGGCGCTCGTGCCAGAGGAATATAGTGATAATGGTTGAAGCCGTGAAGGTTGTATTATGGTTTGGAAGATTGACGTTCCTTCTGATGACTGTGCAACCGTAATAGTAGTTTGGTAAAGGTTTAATTCATGTAATTGCCATAAGCGGGCTATCTATCTTAGAAGGTCCTATCTTGAGAATAATCCAGGACCATGTTTCAAAAGGACTAAACAAACCTTTGAGTTAAGTCTTCTATTGAAGGCATATGATTAAGAATGGTACTAACCTGTTATCGTTGCTTTGATTGAAACTCTTCTGCAATTTTATCTGCTTCATGTCATGAAAGTACGTCAGGATCTGGAGTGTTCTTCATGAATTATGAATGGTGATTATGTTAACTCCTTAGAAGAATTTGATACGACAGGTATGGACTCCGTATGGTTAACTATTAAGATCCAAGGAAAATGAATGACTACAGTGGGTCAGCGATGGACCATAGTAGTGTAGCAATGATTCTGCGAGTAATGAGTCGATTACAACCGTAAGAGTTGTATTAGAATGGATGTTGAGATTGAGTACCCCTAATCGGGTCGTGGTGATGTATAAGTTATCATTGATAGACTAATTAAGTCGATTATCTACCTATTGAATATTTATTCCTTCTTAGGAATAGAGAGTCGTATTACTATACGAAGAAGGTTGCGGTGCAAGCATAGAATTCTAGTAATGATGATGTCTAGAATGAAATCCCAGATTCGATTTTCGATGTCAAGGGAGTTTCAAAGGTGATTGTGTATAAGCTCGAGGAAGAGGATGGGTCCATAGAATGATGGACGGAATATCAAAAATAATTAGGCATGTGAAATACGATGCTATAATGCTTAATGTTGATTTATATACATATATGTTTTGTTCTCCTACGATAAACCTCTATAGTTCAGAGGTAGATTTCCAGCCAGATATTTTATGGCAGTATATATTTTAATATATATACAATTCTCTTCAATTCGTTCTTTTCTCTCCTTTTCATTTCATGTAAGCTGAGAAGAACAACCCTTCCAGAAGGGGAGGTATTGCCGAATGACTATCTATCTGTGTGATAGAAGCCTAGTAGGATACCATCTATTGTTTAATTGCTTGTCAAGTACTAAAGGCTGGCCACCTTATGTACTAACTATGCGATATAACAAGTGTTCATGATTATAGTGATCTCTCAACAAATTCCTTTACTTCTAAATGATGGATCAAGCTTTCGAAGATAGAAGCAGCTAGAAAGGAAGTAGTATCAGTACGGTGGTATTCTGATTCTAACACATTCGTGATACTAAGGTTGACGCGTGTATTAAAAGGTTATAGAATGCTAACGAGCAAAGGTGTAACCAGTATAATATTAGGAACGGAAGATAGTAGCGATTACGAACTGGAAAAGAGTGGGTATTGAGAAGCAAAATCTATAATTCTAGAAGCTATGATGAGGGTCTGTTCAATAGACTTGAATGAAATTGGAATGATCACTTAACACAGATTGAGTTTTCTTACGACAATAGATCATATGTCATTATCGAGATTTCGCCTTATGAGATCCTTGAGGGAAGACAATGTTGATCTCCCTTATGATATGATGATGTTGCAGAGCGCAAGATGCTTAGACCAGCAGTGGTCCAAAGGACCAAGGATATAATAGATTTAATTAGAGGACGGCTGGTAGTAGCCTAAGATGGGAACATGAAGTATGTTGATTTGACACGAAAGGACAAGGAATAGGAAGTAGGGGACCTAGTGCTGTTATAGGTATTCCCTTGGAAAGGATGGATGAGGTTCGGAAAGAAAGGAAAGCTAAGCCCACGAATTGTTGGACCCTTTGAGGTATTAAGACGTATTGGGAAGTTAGCATATGAGCTAGCCCTACCCCCGAACATGTAGCAAATTCATAACGTGTTCCACGTATCAATGTTAAGAAAGTGTAATCCGGATGCCAGGCAAATAAGGGCATATGAGTGCATAGGCATGCAACCAGACGTAACTTATATGGAGTAACCAGGAAGGGTTATAGATTGAAAATGAACAAGTGCTTAGGAGAAGGGCTATCAAACTAGTCAGAGTTTAATGGTAGAACCACAATGTGGGAAAATTGACTTGAGAGTTAGAAAGTGCAATGCTAAGAGAGCATCCCTATTCATTTTCTATCTGATTCCGGGACGGAATCCTTTTAAGGAGGGGAGACTGTAATAACCCCAATTTTTGGAATTTTTGAAACCCTTATGAATACGATTTTGTCGATTATGCTGAATAAGAAAACTTTTCATACCACACTATGTAGGGGTTCTTTTATTGATCTTCTGAGATATTATTAGTACTCTATGTGGTTTATAAGTGTATGTAAAGATCGTCAGAATCCAAATCCGAACACTTTGATTTTTCCCGAAAATCCACCAGATACCGAAAGAATTGAGTATAAGGTAACATGGTTAAAGGGATTTAAATTCAAGGAGCATAAGAGAGGATCATTAAAGGATTATAAGATATTGAGAAAGATTTAGGGGAACCCAAGTAATAAGATCCCGGATGTGATCCCTCAAACAACGAAAGAGAACAGAGTTAAGCGAACCTAAAAATAAATAAACGACCAAGGGACAAGCACATACAAGTAGAATGGGAAGGAAGCTTCCAAGAAAAGCTAAAACAAGTGGTTAAAAGAGAAGGTGACATCATCAAACCTTAAGGGAAAGACATGTGGCTTGGAGGTGAGGTCATCCAAGTGATGTCATCACTTTATCAAAGCAATCTCCACCAAGTATTCATTTCACAAACACCGAAATCAAAAGAAACCAAAAAAAACTCATTTCTCTTCTTCCCCCATCTATTGCTCTCGGATTTTCCATGAAAAGCAAAGAAAAAATTTCAAAAATCAAGCTACACACCTTCATAATTCAAGAGGTTTGTTTCTTTAGCTTCCATAATTCATAACTTAGATGAGCAATAAGTTTAAGCTCAAGATTCCATGTTTAACATAGCTAACCAATTCATCAAAGTTCTTGGTGAATAGTGTTTTTCAAGAACTTGAAATTTTGTTCTTGAGTTTTTGTTTAGATTAAGCTTTGGTAAGGACTTTTAAGGGTGATTCCAAGCTCCTTAGTTACTTTTACTCACCAAGGAAGGTATAATCTCATACCCTAGCCCTACTTTTGTATATTTAGAGTTTTTGTGTTTGGAATGGTTTATGAGAAGCTTGATTATGGTGTATTTAGAGATGTGTTGGTTTTGTGATGTGTTTGGAGTTGTAAATCTTGTTGATTAGTTAAAGAACTTATGTAAGCTTTTAGTTCATGATTGGGAAGTAGTGTAAATTGGAAAAACTTGAGGTGTTAGGGCTGTTGTAGTGAGGTATGGATGGCATTTTGTTGTATGGTTGAATTGTGGTTGGTTTGTGGTTGATTTGGAGTAGGATAAAAATTGGTAATCGCGTAAACATAGCAGTCGTAATATCCGATTTACTTTAGACTGTTTTTGTTCTTAACATCAGGACCCGAGGACTCACTGTTAGGTTTTGACCATTGCGATGATTAGATAGTTCATGTTACGAGCTTCGTTTTGATATGTGGTTCGTTTGAATCCGATGTACGGTTTAGGAGAAATGACCGTTTTAAGTAACGACATTTCGCGAACGAACCATTACCCCTCGCCTTACTTTGAAACCTTGGTTAAGGCCCTTAAATGACTAATTGGAGTATGAAACAATTATATAAAGTGGATTAGGCTGTTAGTAGAGTACTCGCGAAAGAATCGCCTTAAAATTCTTAATTGTTAATTTATTAAAAATGGTGGAGCCGAGGGTACTCGAATGACTTATGTGATTCGTTAAGCGTAGAAGTGACCATAAGCGAATGTTAGGGTTCAATTGGTTAAAGTCTAGTTTCTTAAGCGACCGAGGTTTAATTCCGACTTATGTTGTTGTTTATAGGTTATCAGACCCACTCTAAGCTTAAGTCTATCCGGGAACACTCAGGCAAGTTTTCTACCTGTTATACTGTTGTGGTGATGTATATATGTATATACATTATCTTGTGATAGTGCATGTTGGTTAATTAGCAAATTTTGTAATATATTGAAGCATGCTGAGATGGTATATATATGCATGTCTTTTTCGTAATCTGGTTATCTATCTGTTGATTTCATTGATTATAAGTTGCATAATACCTATGCTAGAGATAAACGGTAGTTGCGTATACCCTTAGTATAGGGGACCCAAAGGTGAACATTTTCTAAACCGGGAGTCGCTGTTCCCGAGTATATTATATATATATATATATTTATATATATATATATATATAGTTTTTAAAACTATTAATCGAATAAGGTTTATTCGATAACTTTATTTTAATTAATGAATATTAGTTTGAATATTCATTCAAGGACTTATGACTCCGTTTATTTTATTTAAGGAATATTAGTTTGAATATTCATTCAAGGACTTATGACTCCGTTTATTTTATTTAATGAATATTATTTTGAATATTCATTCGAGGACTTATGACTCCGCTTATTTTGTTAAATAATATTCTTTATTTTATTAAAGAATAATGTTTCGATACTCAAACTTATTTTTGATTATTTAAATAAAGATAGTACTTTCGTATAAGTGTATCTTTGGTTATTTAATACCCATTTCAAGTATGAGTTTTAACACTTCTACTTTGATTATTTTTATAGAGATTATCCTTTTTGGGAATATTATTTAAATAATAATATTCAGATATTTTCTAATATATTGGGACTGATTTATTTTAATAAATCAGCAGTACTCCAAACATTCTTAAAAATGTTTCGAGTCTTCAAAATGATTTTTGAAAGTTAGAGCGGATCCCAAAACTCATTTTTTTATATTTAAGATCTTCCTTTCAAAGGGGATTTAAATACTCGCTCAAAACCTGAGGGATCCGGCTCTGTGGTGTATTTTATATTTGCAACGAGGTCGCTGTTTTGATAAATGAATTGATTACTTACCCAACGTTCGGGAAGTAAGTCCATCTATTGAGTTGGCATAAGCAACATGGGCTCAGTGGGCGTCCATGAAAGTGTAAGTGGCTCAGTGAGAGTCCATCAAATGCGTAAGTGGCTGAGTGGCAGTCCAGCATAAGGTCCTATTGCGGCCAGGGTGATGACCAGTGGGGAATTCGTCCATCTACTAGTAGAAAAGGTTACTTATTGGTATCTTTGTCTGATCAGCAAGATATCAGGTTTATGCCAAAGTTTTCTCCTTTCCAAATTCATTGGATATTACAACTCTGTTTATAATTTTCATAACAGAGGATTTCAAGGAGTGTATGAAATGTATATATATATAGGTGTATATATATATCGGGACTTAATGAAGTATCTCGTAACTTCATTATTTATAATGATATTTCAAGGATTGAATCTATTCAAATCTTATCTTGTAGTCTCATCTATGTGATGAACTTTTGAAACGGATTATACCTTGAACGGTGGTAGTTCAAGTAGTATTCGGAAAAGATATAAGTATATTGGAGTATCTTGTAGCTTCATCTTTTCAACTTATATCTGGTTAATGATTATCTTATACATGACATAGATTTTCAGAAAAACGTTGAGACAAGGTTAGATATATGAGATCACCTTGCAACGATATGTTTATACAGTTATAAACTGGAACTCTGCGTATGTTATGCATGGCAGAGGATTTGAAAGATTTTGAAAAGTATATATACATATATACTAAATATTTTGCGACTTGGTCGCATTAAGAGGTCAAACTTGGTTCAATTCTTCTTGACCAAGACTTTCATGAGTGCTATGAGAATGCTCATATATTGTTAATCATTATACATATTATTTTGGTGGGCTTGTTGCTCACCCTTGCTTTCTTCTTTCATCACACAACAACAGATAGACAAGATGAACAGGACCAAGCTCCCAATTCATGAGCGGATAGGTAACGTTCCGCAGTTTCCTGTAGGCATTGATGCCGCCGTAGCTGAGGTAGGAACTACCAATAGGCTAGGTTTTCAACTATTGATGTACCAGACTTATGTATATTATGAATTGTAATAATGGCAAAAAATATTTAAATTTATTCAGAAACCCTTTTGAGGTGTAATGACTTATAATTGTGGAATAAAATGACTTGTGTTATTTTTGGTATTCATCTCTGAGACTATAACTTGTGGTGTGTGTGTGTGTATATTGTGGGGTCACAGTACGCAGTAGTTGGTAGACTGTTAAGATTAAGTATTGATAAGGGAAATGGAACTCGTGACAACCCGAATCCCCGACCCCGGATTTGGGGGTGTTACAGAAGTGATCCCTCCTCGTGGCTTTATTTAAATTCCTGTAGTCCATGCATACCCTCCATCCTGTGACTGTTCAAGTGGGGATGAGCTCGTTCTTCTCATTTGCTACCACAGTAATACCTCCCTTCTTAGGTACACATTGCACGGGGCTTACCCAAGAACTGTCAGAAATAGGATATATAATTCCTGCATCTAGCCACTTTAGAATTTCTTTCTTCACCACTTCTTTCATGATAGGATTGAGCCTTCGCTATTGCTCAACCGTCGGCTTGCTACCTTCCTCTAGCAGAATTTTATGCATGCAGTACGAAGGGCTGATCCCTTTTATATCTGTTATAGTCCATCCGATGGCCGATTTGAATTCTCTCAGAATCCTCAAGAGCTTGTCCTCATCACTACCTGAAAGGTCAGATGTAATAATAAAAGGAAAAGTAGATGCGTCATGTAATATTCCATATATTTTCAAATATTATTATTATTATTCGGAATTGTTTATGTGATTTTACGTGAATTTTGGTGAATTATCTGAAAAGTGGAATTGATGTCTGAATGTTTATATGTGACATTATTTGAATATTTGAATTTTTATATGTCCAGAATAAAATATAGATAATTGTGGTATTTTTTTTCTGGTAATTTTTGGAGTGTTATATGATTTTATAATGATTTATGAATTATTAATTATTTTCAGAATAATTATAAAATTATTTTATAGAGTCGGGAATCTTTCAACTTCAACCGTTTTTGCATTTTTACAACCCGAAACTTTTCCGAAAACTCCTTCCTAACCTAATCTGGTAATTCCGGACATTTTCCGTGTTTTGACTTTTTCGATCCGGATTATGGTTTGACCCGTGCGCGGCCCGGCGCAATATTTTTAATAAGATAATCATTTCGGTAATCAACAAAACCCGTATTCTTAAAAGACGGGATATTTTTACGTTATTTTCGTATATGGTGTTTTATAAAAAGCCCGGTTTTGATAATTATCCAATTCTAGTATTAAATGGTATCGTTTTTACAGTTACTTAGCGGCTAAGCAACTAATTTAACGATCCAAAATGATCCAGAACGATCCAATATTTCATAAATATAAATAGTCTATTTCTTATTTCGTTTATTCCGTTTATTCATTTGCAACCAGTTAAAATACCGTAAATACAGAGAAAAACCCGAGAAACCGATACGTTCCCGAGAATCAAACACACGAACGAAGGCGTTATCGAACTCCGATTCGGGCGTGCAGCATATCAAAATGAAGCTCTCAAAATCTTCTTTCTGAATCAATCATCAATTTCTGCCCAGAAATCACGGTAATTTTCTCATTTAATTATTTATATTCGAATTATTTAATAATTAAAGTATGAAATTTTGTTCTTGATGTTGTTGATTTGATTTGATGTTATAATCGTGTAGATAATGTTTTTCTGGTCAATTTGGTATATAATATGTCAGATTTTGAGCTCTGCATCATGTAGAAAAGTTGGTTTGATTCTCGAGTTTGAGTGTTCTTGGTGTTCTTGAATGAACTCACCGGAAAACTTATGTTTTTGGCCGGATTTTGGATTCGTGAATTTTTGGGATATGTAGTATAGATCATTGTGTTCCTCTCATCACCAGGAATCGGTTGGTGTAATCGAAATCACCACCAGATGCCGGAATTGGGCTGCACCGTCAATCGAAGTTCTCGCCGCCGACGAGTTTCTTCGCGATTTTCCAGCCAACCCACGATATCTTTGGAAATTTGGATTGCAGATCCGTGATCGTCTCATCTCAGGGAATAAAACTGGAGCCTCTGGTCGAGTTCTGGGCAGTGGACGATGGCCGACGACGGCGCCGCCGTCATTTGCCGGAGAAGACGACCGGAGGTGGGGGAATTACATTTTAGCCCCTAAACTTTTCAGATTTCTCATATTTAGTATCGACGTTCAATTTATTAACAAAAATGCCATTACAGTTTAATTTGTTTTAAAATGGTATATTACTTATTTTAAAAATCAGAAAATTGTTTAGTTAATTATTTTAAAAATAGAAACATTATTTTAATTATTTATCTATTCAAAAATAAATCTGATTTATTTTATTAATTAATTTTAATTAGTTTTTAATTATTTTAATTAATTGATTAATTTAATATTAATTGATTAATTAGCTTAATTAATTATTAATTAATTTTAATTGATTATTTAATTAGATTTAATTATTTATTTTTGATTTAAAAATTTCGAAAAATAGCTTGGAAATTTAAAATATTATTTTAAATTATTTTCCAGACTCGATAATTTTTATAAAATTATTTTCGAGTGTTCGAGCCCTATTATTTAAATATAAAATAATTCGGAGATCGTTTTAATTCCGAAAAATGATCAAAAATTCATAATAAATCAACCGTTTGTCCGTTTAATATGAAACAAACGCGTATAGACTCAGAAAAATATTGCGCTTCCAATAAAAATACTTTTGAGACCTAATTTCTTTTATATTGCAATGTCATTTGATTTGTGTATCAGTTTGAGTCGGTATTTGATTGATAAATGCTAATATTGACCTGATTTTCATTCTGAACGCACTGAGGTGTGTCTTTTAATGATCTGACGTATGTGCTACAAGAAATATGTGATTACGTGTTATACGAATGCCATGATTATGTGTTACGTGGTATGCATGCTATCTGTTTACAGTTTAAAACGTCATGCTTAGTTATAAACGGTCGGGTAGATGTCAAGACGTATAGTTACGTCGATTGAGTTTGGTTTTGTCAATTAAGATAGTCCTTTTGTTTATAGAATCGAGTAGCAAGGAGCGTAATCAAGTGTTAGACGGAGATAGTAGCCAACAGTTATAAGCAGAGTTATAGTAAGAAGTTGTCAAGCATACCAGGCAAGTGCCCTAACTTCACTTATTGTTCAAGTGATGTTTATTTCGCATCATATTATGCAATTATTTATGTCATCACATATCATTCAAGTGGTATTGACTTTGAATCTATCCTTTCAAATTCTATACTATTCTAAGTTCAGAATAGTTAAATATTTTACATTTCGCTACAACTTACTCTATACAGTGAAGCTTTGAATTGAGATTAGCGAATAACTAATTGTTCTGGTTATTTCGCCATTGGTTGTTGAGAAAACTCCGGACCATGAGAAATGGGGAGTGATATGGTTAAGGATGTCATTTGATTCGACTCCTTTGACGGAAAATTGTTTTTATGGGTTGGATGGTTGCGTAAGAGGCCGTGGCGGCGGTCCAGTGTGAGCTATGTGTTATACGGGATATAACACCTTGCTAGGCCGATATATGCCTTGGGTACCTTTTCTTTAGTTGGATATGCTTCAGCATACCGGTGTTGCTCCGCGGCTGATCACCGGCGGAAACACACCGTCGTTCGAGGATTCCAATCGCAAAACAAAATATATTGCAATTGTTGTTTACTTATCAAATATATGTCAGTTTTGATACTGTTCAGGTATTTTGGTTTGGTTTTGTTCATCAGGTATATTATTGTTGTTGTCTAAAATCATAAGCTATTTACTGTTTGCTGAGCATTTCTTTCGCTCATACTTGTTTCATATTTTGATTCTTCCAGCTAGACCAGGGCAAGCTTGAGTTCCAGGTCGGACTAGAAGTTGTGTGCTTGTAGATAGTTTGGTGTGTTTCCAGGTAGACAGTTTGGGACGCTTAACTAGTCTAAGGGTTTGTAATAAAATTTGAATAAGTTGTAAAACTAATTAGACTTATGGTTTGTAATAACATTTGGTTTGTAATAGTTCCTGTTCCATACTATAACCTGTGATCGATCCAGTTGCATGCAAGGGGTCATATTTATTATATTATTCCGCTGTGATTATTTTATTTTGGTTTATTGGCGAGTGACCCCCAAATCTAGACCCCGGGTTTGGAGGGCATCACAGGTTGGTATCAGAGCTACAGGTAATGGTCACTGAAACATGCATATGATTGTCATAGATGAGTCATAGGAAGATCACATAAGATAGGCGCATGTAGTTTAGCTTTTATAGGATTAGATTTAGGTTATTGGGCTGGGTTATAGTTAATTTGTTTAGGTTCCCGTTTTGCATTTAGCCTTAGGCCTTGTGTCATTGCCCTGTTATTTTGTTGGTTTAGTTAAGATTTCAAGAAAGGATTTAAAAGGTTTGGATAATTCGGAGTAAATTTTCTTTGTGTTATTATTCTCGAGATAATAAGCAGGATTATGTGATAATTATGTCGCTTGTGTTAATATGGTAGCAAGTTTATGATATTTTGAAAGGAGATAATTTTTGAGAATTTTGATATGCTAAGGAATTGCTACATATTTGACACAATGCTTGACAAATTATTATATATGTTGCTTGTTTCTTACCAGAATAATGGCACCAAAGAGAAGGAATAATTCAGGAGAGGGTAGTACCGAGAGCCGTACAGATCCAGCGATTATCCAGATGTTGGGACTGATGCAGCAGCAGATGTTACATCTTACGCAGCAGCAACAACAGCAGCAACAGCAACAGCAGCAGCAAGCAGCACCACCTGCAGTGACTTTTAAGCAGTTTCAAGCAGTGAAGCCACCTGAGTTCAAGGGAAATGCTGATCCTGTGGAAGCCAATGCATGGCTCAAGGAAATGGAAAAGGCTTTTGAATTGGTCGGAGCAGGAGCTGAGCAGAAGACCAAGTTTTCAAGTTACTTTCTGAAGGGTGAGGCGAACTATTGGTGGGAATCCGCGCGAGCATTGGAAGGAGGTGAGTTTATAACTTGGGAGAGATTCACAGAGCTGTTTCCGGAGAAGTATTTCCCGAGGTATATGAAGAATCAAATGGAGATCCAGTTCTTGAACCTGACCCAGGGAGTTCTTACGGTAGCAGAGTACGAAGCTAAGTTTATTGAGTTAGCGAGGTTCGTGCCAGACCAGGTTGACACAGATGAAAAGAAAGCAAGAAGGTTTGAACAAGGATTGAGATTTTGGATTCAGAATAGGGTGGCCATGTTTGAATTGACTTCATATATGGCGGTAGTGCAGAAAGCGATGGTGATTGAAAGTAAGAGTGATATGCATCAGAAAGGGAAGGATGGGAAGAAAAGGAAAATAGAAACCTCAGCAGGAGGCCAACAACAAGGTAACTTCCAGGGCCATTTCAATAAAAGGCCAGAGTTTCAGGACAACAAGAGTGTGGGATTTAAGAAACCACAACCAGGGAATGGGAACCGTTTTCAGAATTCAAATCAGCAGAGGCCCAATCGTCCACCAGTACCAGACTGTAAGTTTTGTGGTAGAAGGCATTTTACGATTTGTAAGGCTAATGTGTTGTGTTATAGGTGCAATCAGAAGGGGAACTATGCTAATGAGTGTCGAAGTCAGACTACAGCTCAGAAATCGGGGACAGTGTGCTTTAAATGTGGAAAGATGGGGCATATTTCCAGGGATTGCCAGACAACTGAACCTGCTGTTAATGTGCCAAGGATTGAAGGACCACCAGCAAAGGACCAGCCCAAGGCCAGGACATTCAATATGACTATGAAAGATGCTGTTCAGAGTTCAGACGTGGTTGCAGGTATGCTTCCAGTCAACTCCATAGATGCTAAAGTTTTATTTGATTCCGGAGCTACAAGATCATTTATTTCTCAAAGTTTTTTCGATAAACTGCATTGCGAAGTTAAGTTGTTAGAACAAGCATTAATGATAGAGTTAGCTAATAAGGATCAAGTTTCCGTCGACCGAGTGTGCCCGAGGTGCGATATTGAGATAGGAGGACATCATTTCTATACCAACTTGATACCTTTTAAGTTGGGAGAATTTGATGTTATTCTAGGAATGGATTGGTTGTCAGAAAATAACGCTCAGATTGATTGTAAGAATAGGAAAGTGAGACTTCATACCTTGGATAGTAAGAAGAAGGTGATATTTTGAGGAAATAAGCAAGAGAAGAAGTTTTTAATGATAGCTCAAGTGAAGAAGTTATTGCGTCAGAATTGCGAAGCGTATTTGGCCCATGTGTAAGACACCAGCAAAGAAGTTCCAGCACTAGAAGCGATCCCAGTTGTCAACGAATTTTCAGATGTCTTTCCAGATGATCTGCCAGGATTACCTCCCGATAGAGAAATTGAGTTTGCAATTGATCTAGCACCCGAAACAGAACCAGTTTCTAAAGCTCCGTACCGGATGACACCAGTGGAGATGAAAGAATTGGCAACTCAGTTGCAAGATCTTTTGGAGAAAGGAGTTATAAGACCCAGTGTATCCCCATGGGGCGCACCAGTACTTTTTGTCAAGAAGAAGGACGGGAGTATGCGACTGTGTATCGACTATCGAGAACTGAATAAGCTAACCATTAAGAACAAGTACCCGTTGCCAAGGATCGATGATTTGTTTGACCAATTGCAACGCGCTGTGTGGTTTTCTAAAATTGATTTAAGATCCGGATATCATCAACTGAAGATCAAGACTGAAGACATTCCGAAGACCGTATTCAGAACTAGATATGGGCATTATGAGTTTCTAGTGATGGCATTTGGATTAACCAACGCACCAACAGCTTTCATGGATCTAATGAATCGAGTATTCAAGAAGTATCTGGATAAATTCGTGATCGTGTTCATAGATGACATCTTGATCTATTCTAAAACAGAAGAGGAGCATGCAGAGCATTTGGGGATAGTTCTGGAAATACTGCGACATGAGAAATTGTACGCAAAGTTCTCCAAGTGTGAATTTTGGTTAAAAGAAGTACGATTTCTTGGGCACGTGATTAGCAATAAAGGAGTGGAAGTGGATCCAACACAGATTGAAGCTATAATCAACTGGGAGAGGCCAAAGACACCAACGGAAGTGAGAATTTTCATGGGATTAGCAGGTTACTATAGAAGATTCGTGCAAGATTTCGCAAAGATAGCTACGCCGTTGACAAAGCTCACCAGGAAGAACCAAAAATTTGAATGGGATGAGAAATGTGAAAAGAGTTTCCAAGAATTAAAGAATAGATTAGTATCTTCTCCAATGCTAGTCTTGCCAGATGATCAAGGAAATTTTGTGATTTATAGTGACTCGTCGTACAAAGGATTGGGATGTGTTTTGATGCAGCATGACAAAGTGATAGCCTACGCTTCAAGACAGTTGAAACCACATGAAGAGAAGTATCTAACACATGATCTTGAATTGGCAGCTATAGTGTTTGCATTGAAGATTTGGAGGCATTATCTTTATGGAGAAAAGTGCGAGATTTACACGGACCACAAAAGTTTGAAGTATATCTTTACCCAGAAGGAATTAAATATGAGACAATGAAGATGGCTAGAACTAATCAAGGATTATGACTGTACTATTAACTATCATCCAGGCAAAGCAAATGTGGTGGCTGACGCTCTGAGCAGAAAAGAAAGGTTAAATATGATAATTTCATCAGATGAGTTGATCAAGGAATTTGAGAAGTTAGAAATAGAGGTCAGTATCCCAAGTATATCTACAGAGGTGTTATGTGCAATGTCTTTTTAATTAGAATTATTAGAGAAGATAAGAAGATGTCAGGAGGAAGTTATGAGCCATGAACGAGACAGTTTGACAGGAGAAGATATAGGGAGTCAAAAGGATGATAAAGGGATATTAAGATTTTCTTCCAGAATATAGATACCCAATGTAGCCAAGCTGAAAGATGAAATTCTTTGAGACGCTCACAAATCCAGATACTCAATTCATTCCGGAAGTACGAAGATGTACCGAGATTTAAGGGAAAACTTTTGGTGGCCAAGCATGAAGAAAGAAATTGCAGAATGGGTAAATAAGTGTTATACTTGCCAGCGAGTCAAAGCAGAACATCAAAGGCCCAGTGGACTGATACAACCATTGGACATTCCAGAATGGAAATGGGAGCATATAGCGATGGATTTCGTAGTTGGATTACCGAGGACCAGGGCAAATCATGATGCTATTTGGGTTATTATCGACAGATTGACGAAGTTAGCGCATTTTCTTCCTATCAACGAAAGATTCTCAATGGATAAATTGGTACGGTTATATCTTAAGGAAATTGTGACACGACATGGAGTTCCAGTATCCATAGTTTCTGATAGAGATCCTCGATTTAATTCAAGATTTTGGAGAAGTTTTCAAGATTGTCTCGGAACGAAGCTGAACATGAGTACCGCGTATCAACCACAAACAGATGGTCAAAGTGAAAGGACGATTCAGACTATTGAAGATATGCTAAGGGTATGTGCACTAGATTTTGAAGGTAGTTGGGACGAACATTTACCATTAGTTCAATTTTCCTACAACAACAGCTATCATGCTAGTATTGGGATGTCGCCTTATGAAGCTTTATATGGGAGAAGATGCAGATCTCCAATATGTTGGGAAGAAATTGGTGAAAGAAAAATTTTGGGTCCAGAATTAATCCAGCAGACAAAGGAGAAAATAGAACTCATTCAGAAAAGATTAACAGCAGCTCAAGACCGTCAACGTAAATATGCTGATACTACCAGAAAAGATATGGAATTTGAAATTGGAGAAGCAGTGTTATTGAAGGTTTCACCTTGGAAGGGTTTATCAAGATTTGGAAAGAAAGGAAAGCTGAGTCCGCGTTATGTTGGCCCTTTTGAGATTTTGAGGCATGTGGGAAAAGTTGCGTACGAGTTAGCGTTACCACCTCACATGCAGCATATTCACAATGTGTTCCACGTGTCAATGTTGAAGCGTTATTTTCCTGATTCGAATCATGTGATAGAATATGAGCCAATCGAGATCCAACCAGATCTATCTTTTGTAGAGCAACCAGTGCAGATTTTAGATAAGGAAGAAAGAGTACTTACGAATAAGTCTGTATCCTTAGTGCGAGTCTTGTGGAGGAATCCCAAGGTTGAAAAGTCGACTTGGGCGTTGGAAAGCGAAATGCGATCCAAGTATCCTCACTTATTTTCCTAGGCTGATTCTGAGGACAGAATCCTGTTAAGGGGGGTAGATTGTAATATTCCATATATTTTCAAATATTATTATTATTATTCGGAATTGTTTATGTGATTTTACGTGAATTTTGGTGAATTATCTGAAAAGTGGAATTGATGTCTGAATGTTTATATGTGACATTATTTGAATATTTGAATTTTTATATGTCCAGAATAAAATATATATAATTATGGTATTTTTTTCTGGTAATTTTTGGAGTGTTATATGATTTTATAATGATTTATGAATTATTAATTATATTCAGAATAATTATAAAATTATTTTATAGAGCCGGGAATCTTCCAACTTTAACCATTTTTGCATTTTTACAACCCGAAACTCTTCCGAAAACTCCTTCCTATCCTAATCTGGTAATTCCAGACATTTTCCGTGTTTCGACTTTTTCGATCCGGATTACGGTTTGACCCGTGCGCGGCCCGGCGCAATATTTTTAATACGATAATCATTTCGGTAATCAACAAAACCCGTATTCTTAAAAGACGGGATATTTTTACGTTATTTTCGTATATGGTGTTTTATAAAAAGCCCGGTTTTGATAATTATCCAATTCTGGTATTGAATGGTATCGTTTTTACAGTTACTTAGCGGCTAAGCAACTAATTTAACGATCCAAAACGATCCAGAACGATCCAATATTTCATAAATATAAATAGTCTATTTCTTATTTCATTTATTCCGTTTATTCATTTGCAACCAGTTAAAATACCATAAATACAGAGAAAAACCCGAGAAACCGATACGTTCCCGAGAATCAAACACACGAACGAAGACGTTATCGAACTCCGATTCGGGCGTGCAGCATATCAAAACGAAGCTCTCGAAATCTTCTTTCTGAATCAATCATCAGTTTCTGCCCAGAAATCACGGTAATTTTCTCATTTAATTATTTATATTCGAATTATTTAATAATTAAAGTATGAAATTTTGTTCTTGATGTTGTTGATGTGATTTGATGTTATAATCGTGTAGATAATGTTTTTCTGGTCAATTTGGTATATAATATGTCAGATGTTGAGCTCTGCATCATGTAGAAAAGTTGGTTTGATTCTCGAGTTTGAGTGTTCTTGGTGTTCTTGAATGAACTCACCGGAAAACTTATGTTTTTGGCCGGATTTTGGATTCGTGAATTTTTGGGATATGTAGTATAGATCACTGTGTTCCTCTCATCACCAGGATATAGATTGGTGTAATCGAAATCACCACCAGATGCCGGAATTGGGATGCACCGTCAATCGAAGTTCTCGTCGCCGGCGAGTTTCTTCGCGATTTTCCAGCCAACCCACGATATCTTTGGCAATTTGGATTGCAGATCCGTGATCGTCTCATCTCAGGGAATAAAACTGGAGCCTCTGGTCGAGTTCTGGGCAGTCGACGGTGGCCGGCGACGACGCCGCCGTCATTTGCCGGAGAAGACGACCGGAGGTGGGGGAAATACATTTTAGCCCCTAAACTTTTTAGATTTCTCATATTTAGTATCGACGTTCAGTTTATTTACAAAAATGCCATTACAGTTTAATTTGTTTTAAAATGGTATATTACTTATTTTAAAAATCAGAAAATTGTTTAGTTAATTATTTTAAAAATAGAAACATTATTTTAATTATTTATCTATTCAAAAATAAATCTGATTTATTTTATTAATTAATTTTAATTAGTTTTTAATTATTTTAATTAATTGATTAATTTAATATTAATTGATTAATTAATTTAATTAATTATTAATTAATTTTAATTGATTATTTAATTAGATTTAATTATTTATTTTTGATTTAAAAATTTCGAAAAATAGCTTCGAACTTTAAAATATTATTTTAAATTATTTTCCAGACTCGATAATTTTTATAAAATTATTTTCGAGTGTTCGAGCCCTATTATTTAATTATAAAATAATTCGGAGATCGTTTTAATTCTGAAAAATGATCAAAAATTCATAATAAATCAACCGTTTGTCCGTTTAATATGAAACGAACGCGTATAGACTCAGAAAAATATTGCGCTTCCAATAAAAATACTTTTGAGACCTAATTTCTTTTATATTGCAATGTCATTTAATTTGTGTATCAGTTTGAGTCGGTATTTGATTGATAAATGCTAATATTGACCTGATTTTCAATCTGAACGCACTGAGGCGTGTCTTTTAATGATCTGACGTATGTATTACCAGAAATATGTGATTACGTGTTATACGAATTCCATGATTATGTGTTACGTGGTATGCATGCTATCTGTTTACAGTTTAAAACGCCATGCTTAGTTATAAACGGTCGGGTAGATGTCAAGACGTATAGTTACGTCGATTGAGTTTGGTTTTGTCAATTAAGATAGTCCTTTTGTTTATAGAATCGAGTAGCAAGGAGCGCAATCAAGTGTTAGACGGAGATAGTAGCCAACAGTTATAAGCAGAGTTATAGTAAGAAGTTGTCAAGCATACCAGGCAAGTGCCCTAACTTCACTTATTGTTCAAGTGATGTTTATTTCGCATCATATTATATAATTATTTATGTCATCACATATCATTCAAGTGGTATTGACTCTGAATCTATCCTTTCAAATTCTATACTATTCTAAGTTCAGAATAGTTAAATATTTTACATTTCGCTACAACTTACTCTATACAGTGAAGCTTTGAATTGAGATTAGCGAATAACTAATTGTTCTGGTTATTTCGCCATTGGTTGTTGAGAAAACTCCGGACCATGAGAAATGGGAAGTGATGTGGTTAAGAATGTCATTTGATTCGACTCATTTGACGGAAAATTCTTTTTATGGGTTGGATGGTTGCGTAAGAGGCCGTGGCGGCGGTCCAGTGTGAGCTATGTGTTATACGGGATATAACACCTTTCTAGGCCAATATATGCCTTGGGTACCTTTTATTTAGTTGGATATGCTTCGGCATACCGGTGTTGCTCCGCGGCTGATCACCGGCGGCAACACACCGTCGTTCGAGGATTCCAATCCCAAAATAAAATATATTGCAATTGTTGTTTACTTATCAAATATATGTCAGTTTTGATACTGTTCAAGTATTGTGGTTTGGTTTTGTTCATCAGATATATTATTGTTGTTGTCTAAAATGATAAGCTATTTACTGCTTGCTGAGCATTTCTTTCGCTCATACTTGTTTCATATTTTGATTCTTCCAGCTAGACCAGGGCAAGCTTGAGTTCCAGGTCGGACTAGAAGTTGTGTGCTTGTAGATAGTTTGGTGTGTTTCCAGGTAGACAGTTTGGGACGCTTAACTAGTCTAAGGGTTTGTAATAAAACTTGAATAAGTTGTAAAACTAATTCGACTTATAGTTTGTAATAACAGTTGGTTTGTAATAGTGCCTGTTCCATACTATAACCTGTGATCGATCCAGTTGCAAGCAAGGGGTCATATTTATTATATTATTCCGCTGTGATTATTTTATTTTGGTTTATTGGCGAGTGACCCCCAAATCTAGACCCCGGGTTTGGAGGGCGTCACACATCACCTAAAAAAGCATACCTCAAATGTTCAGGCAGTGGTTTAAGCTCCAAAGTAGGTGTTTCATCAATAGATGGTTTGAGCTTTCCCTCAGCATTCTTGAGATCAGTATTACCAAGAGATTCAAATGCCATGTCTAGCTTTCGTTTTCAAGGAGAAGCATTTTGATATTGTAACTGCTCATTGCCTTCCTCATCATCTTCACTGTCAAAATCCCGTAATAAGGTTTTTTCTAAGGCATCAGACCTTAGCACATGATCGAGGTAACTGCAGAATCAATCAAATCCACCTTGAAGCACTCCTCATCTTCCGTAGGGAGTTTCATCGCATTGAACACATTGAATGTCACATCTTGATCCTGCACCCTCATAGTGAGTTCACCTTTTTGCACATCTATCAAGGTACGACCTGTAGTCAAGAAGGGTCTTCCCAAGATTATGGGAATCTTCTTATCTTTCTCAAAATCCAGAATGACAAAATCTGCAGGAAAGATGAGCTTATCCACCTTTACTAGCACGTCCTCCACAATGCCTCGTGGGTATGTAATCGAACGATCAGCCAATTGTAGAGACATGTAGGTGGGCTTTAGCTTTTTAAAGATAGACAACGGCATCAGATTGATGCTTGCTCCCAAATCACAAAGGCACTTGTCAAATGACAATTTGCCAATGGTGCAAGAAATGGTGAAGCTACCTGGATCCTTAAGCTTTGGAGGTAACTTTTGCTGTAGCACGGCACTGCACTCTTCCGTCAGAGCAACGGTATCAAGATCATCCAATTTCACCTTCCTTAAAAGAATACCTTTTATGAATTTCGCATAACTAAGCAATTGCTCCAGAGCCTCAGCGAAAGCAATGTTGATGTGAAGTTTCTTGAACACCTCCAGAAACTTACCAAATTGCTTGTCCAGCTTTTGTTTTTGCAATCGCTTAGAAAAAGGTGGTGGAGGATAGAGCTGTTTCTCCCCAGTATTACCCTCAGGCATAGTGTGTTTAACAGTAGTCTTCCTCGGTTCCCCTTCTTTCTCCTTTTGCTTTTCTTCTTCATCCTTAACTTCAACTTCTACCTCTTTTGCTTTTTCAGAATCAACAACTTTTCCAGACCTTAAGGTGACAGCTTTGACTTGCTCTTTAGCTTCCTTCCTGCCTGGCACTTCAGTATCACTGGGAAGTGTGTCAGGTTGACGATTGAGCAAGGCATTGGCTATTTGTCCAATTTGATTTTCCAAGGTCTTGATAGAAACGGCCTGACTTTTGCACAACAGCTTTAACTCCTCAAAATCAGCACTAGAAGGTGGAGCAGCACCTCCTTGTTAAGGATATAATTACCTTTGAGCAAATTGCTGAGGTTGCTGGAATCCAGGTGGATTAAACTGTTTACTTGCAGCTTGCTGATATGGTTGTTGAATAGCATTCTGATTATTTCTCCAGCTGAAATTGGGATGATTTCTGTTATTAGGATGATAAGTAGCGGGCACAGGCTATTGCGGTCTCTGAAAATTATTCACATACTGAACAGATTCATTAACAAGAGAACACTGATCCGTAGCATGAGAGCCTGCACAAAGCTCACAGACTCTAGCTATTTGATTTACTCCATAGTTAGCTAAAGAATCGACCTTCATAGACAGCGCTTGGAGCTGCGCTGTAATAGCTGTAGCTGCATCAACTTCCAGAATACCTGCTACCTTCCCAGGCATCATCCTTTGGGTTGGGTTTTGATACTCATTTACAGCCATAGTTTCAATGATATTATAGGCCTCAGTATAGCTTTGGGCCCATAAGGCACCTCCAGAAGCTGCATCGAGCATGGGCCTAGATTGGGCCCCCAAACCATTGTAGAAATGAGTGATCACCATCCAGTCAGGCATACCATGCTATGGAAACTTTCTCAACATCTCCTTGTAGCGCTCCCAAGCTTCGCACATAGATTCTCCTTGTTGCTGCGCAAACTGAGTAAGAGCACTCCTCATAGCTACAGTCTTGGCCATTAGATAGAACTTCACCAGAAACTTTTGCGCAAGATCTTCCCAAGTAAAGCTGGTAAAGAATGTAACCAGTCCTTAGCTTTGTTCCTCAGCGAGAATGGGAAAAGCCTCAGCTTGATGGCCTCATCAGTAACACCATTATATTTAAAAGTACTACAGATCTTGACAAAATTCCTGATATGCATGTTGGGATCTTCAGTCGCAGCACCTCCGAAAGAAACAGAATTCTGCACCATCTGAATAGTGCCCGACTTGATTTTGAAAGTATTGGCCTGAATAGCCGGATGAATGATTCTTGACTGAATGTCATCCATTTTAGGCCGATAAAAGTTTATATGAGCTGGATCAGCTTGAACTATACGATCACCCATTATTACAGGTTCTCTCTTTTCACTCTCTTTATCCGAATCTTCAAAAACTATCTTCTCCGGAAAGTCAAGAGTTGTATCTGTCTCCTCAGCCATATCTAGATTTCTCTTGCGGGTGCGAGAACGTGTTTGCATAAACGCTCGCTAGAGTACCTGAAATACAACCGGAAGCAGTAAGTAACAAGTCTTAATCAATGAATCCTAATGACCACTGATAGCAAGTACATAAACTAAACAAATCCACACTGAGTCACCGGCAATGGCGCCAAAAACTTGTTAGGCACAAAACATGCGCTAAATAAATCACGCAAGTATATACGTTCGTAAGTAATATAGAATAATTTCTAGTTTGTTCCCATATAGACTCTGATTAATTATATTTAATTAACACTTACTCATCAATGTATGATTATTCTTTAATGTCAAGACAATAACAATTAAGGTTGATTAACTAATATTAACTACGAGAATTAAATACTTAAATTTACAATATTAAACACACATGATATCATAACTTCATTACTACTTCATTCAATAGTCATTGTTATTACCCTTAACATGTAATGGTGATGATATTAATCGAACAACACAAAACTGATAAACACCAACTTTCGTTGTACGAATACCATTCTACCAAGCATCCACAATTAAAATAGAAGTTGAATATGCATCAATTATGTTGAGACCCTATATGTCTACAGAATTTGAAAACATGACAATTTAAGCGCAAGTTATTCATTATGATTACACATGGCAAGTATAACGGTTAGAGTTACCCACTAATCATGCTTACACTACACGAACCTATGCTAGCATGGCAAGTTCTAAATCTCAAGATTCACTGTCGCTTCACAAGAGATTAACAGGTTATCTTACATGTTCGCGACGCACATAAGACGAATAAGCACAACCTATGCTAGATATCATACAATCACCACATACCAAGGTATTAATCAATTAACTAAAGTAGTAAATCCGTTATGATCCCATGATCACAATTAGCCCATAATAGAACTCATCGTCACCATGGGTTCATATGAAAACATGATAAAAACACGACGATATAAACTAATAAAAATACTTAATAAATAATGAAGTACGTCACAAGAGTATTAAGGTTCAAAGAGTAAAGAAAACTAGCATCCACTGTTACAACGAATTAAAATAATCACAAGATAAACGTATGCTTCCTCTTCTTCGTTATTGCGTGCTAAAACGATTTTCTTGATCTTCTTGCCTTCACTTCCTGTTACTTGTTGTCGAAAACGTCTTCCAAGATTGTTTATATAATAGCTCAAAAGAACCAGCATTAATAGAAGCCCAATAGAACTCGAATTATAAATTCCAGAATATGATTTTCCGCACCCAAGCGACCGCCTCCTTCTTCCAGGCAGGCGCCTGCTACCAGGCGGTCGCCTGCTTCCATCAGGAGGGCGCCTGCAACACTTCTGGAAAAATTATTATTTTGCTTCTGTTTTTGCTGAATTCTTCGCACACCAACCCGGGACTGATTCCAAGCACTTCCTTAGGCTTATTTTGATGAAATCCACCTATCTAAGCAAGTTATACCCTGAAATGCAAAAATACTCGAAAACGCGTTAAATACACAAAATACTCGAGTTTAAGACACCAATTCAAACCATTATGAGACGTTCTAAGTGGTATAAAATGCCACTTATCAGCTTCAATAAGTGATCTGTTCTTTCTTTCCACTACTCCATTTTGTTATGGAGTTCTTGCTGCTGAAAACTCATGCATAATCCCATCCTCTTCACAAAATGCCCTCATAACAGAATTCTTGAACTCAGTTCCATTGTCACTCCTGATTCTTCTAACTTTGAAATCAGGATGATTGTTGACTTGCCTTATGTGATTGATGATGATTTCACTAGCCTCATCTTTAGACTTTAGGAAATATGTCCAAGAAAACTTTGAGAAATCATCTACAATTACTAGGCAAAATCTTTTTCTTGAGATGAAAAACACATTGACTTGTCCAAACAAATCCATGTGTAACAATTGCAGAGGTTCTTCAATTATTGAATCAAGCTTCTTCCTGATGCTTTAATCTGCTTTCCTTTCTTGCAGGCATCACACAGTCCATCCTTAGAAAACACCACTTGAGGAATACCTCTAACCAGTTCTTTCTTGACAAGCTCATTCTTGTTCTTGAAGTTTAGATGGGACAACTTCTTGTGCCACAACCAACTTTCATCTTGACTTGCTTTACTGAAAAGACAAGTGACAGATTCTGCATCTGATGAGTTGAAGTTAGCTAGGTACACATTTCCTTTTCTCACTCCAGTGAGAACCACTTTGTTGCTCCTTTTGTTTGTCACAACACATGCTTCTGAATTGAAGGTTACTGAATTGCCCTTATCACAAAGCTGGATGATACTCAGCAAATTATGCTAGAGACCATCCACTAGGGCAACCTCCTCAATGATGACATTATTTTTTGAAATCAATCCATATCCCACAGTATAACCCTTGATGTCATATCCAAAAGTAGTACTTGGGCCAACTCTCTCCTTGAACTCTGTGAGCAGGGTAGATTTTCCAATCATGTATCTTGAACAACCACTATCCAAGTACCACAGATTCTTTCAGTTTCCCTGCACACATCAAAACCAAATCAAGTTAATTTTGGTACCCAAGTTTCCTTGGGTCCTGCCTTGTTAGCTTTCTTCTTTTGTTTCTTAGGTTTGATCTCATTTGACTTGGGGATATCAAATTCATCCTTAGTCATTTGAGGTGGACCTTTGAAACCAGTCATTAAAACAGAATTATCATGCACATTTTGATTAACAGGAAAAAGGCATGCTATTTACAAACATGTTATTCCAGTAAGGCATGTTAAATGGCATTTGAGGCATACTAAATGTAGCATAATAAGGATTAGGTGCAAATGGCATATTAGCAAGTTTTGCATTCATATTCTGTGCATACATAGCATTCATAGGCATAGAAGGTATGGCATTCATGTTGGGAAAAGAAGATGGTACATATATAGGAGTAGGCATGACAAGTTTGCAATTGACAGACAAATGATTAACACTACCACACGTAATACATATTTTTCTGGGAGCATACTTATCAGGTGTGTAGTTGTTATGTTTATTAATCCCTACTTTCCTATTTCTATTGTTTTTCTTTTTAGTTTCTGTTTTAACCTCAATCTTTTATAATCTGTCATTCAATTGCTTGATAGAAAAATGACCAACATTCACTTTCTTCTCCTTCTTAACTTGACTTGATTCTCCTGGAACAAAGTTTTTGGAAACTGATCCATATTTTTCATTTAACTTGGCAAGTTTGGCTTTACTCACAGGTTTGCTCACAACTGACGGATGAGGATTTATGTCACTCGACGTATAATCCTTTTGATTATCCGACGGATGACTCTTATCATCCACCGAGTCCACATCTGTTAGCAATCCTTCAACCAAATTGGATTCCAGCTTCTCTTTACTCTTTTTCCAGGCTGCATCACAAAAGGACTCAATACCTTGAACTTTAGTGATTTGAGCATGAACATCTCTTGATGATTTCCATGCCTTAATCACCTCCTGTTCTCGTTCAAGTTGCTTTTTCAAAATCTCTTCTTTCTTCAAGGACTCAGTTAATTCATCCTTAGCAATCTTACATTTTATTCTCAATTTTTCAAATTCAATAAACTGAGATTCTAGCACATTATTCCTCTCTCTTAAAAAAGATTGTTTTCTTTGATTTTAGCATTTTCCTTAGTGAGGGACTTAAGTGTAACACACAAATGATACAATTCTGTAGACATGTCATTAATTGCATCACTACACTCAGCTTTAGATAAATGTGCTAAGTTAGTGGTGATTACCTGATTACTTGAAGAGCTTGTTTCTGTTTCATCAGACTTGGCCATAAGGGCTAGATTGACATAGCTGACATCTTCATCCTCAACCAAACCATCTGCTGCCCAGTCATTTTCTTGTGTAATAAAAGCCCTTTCCTTTTGTTTGAGCAACTCAAAATACTTCTGTTTATAATCCACAGGCTCAAACTTCTTCTTGCTGGAATCTGACTTTCTACACTCATTGGCAAAATGCCCTGCCAAGCCACATTTGAAACATTTGAATTTTGATTTATCCACCATGTTTCTATTTGGCTTAGCTGCTCCAAAGTTCTTCTTGAACTTGAGCTTGGCAAATATTCTGGAAAGGAATGCAAGATGTTCATCAATATCATCCATATCATCTTGGCTCAAAGAATCTTCATTTACAGCTATCAGCCCCTTGCCCTTGTTTTCACAGACCTTTGAGGTAGATTCAACAGCTTCTACCTTCACCTCTTTCTCCTTTTCCAACTCAGCAACCAGTGCTATGGATCCTCCTTTCTTCCTTCCTTTCTCCATCCTCTCATCTTGCTCTATTTCAAGCTCATAAGTTTTCAGGATGCCATACAGTCTCTCCAAAGTAAACTCCTTGTAATTTTGAGAGTTTCTCAAGGAGACTGTCATTAGTTTCCATTCCTTTAAATGAGATCTAAGGAAATTGAGATTGGAGTCTTTTGTCTGATAGACTCTTCCATGCAACTTCAGAGCATTCTGTAGTTTTTGAAACCTACTAAAAATGATGTTATCAAACATATCACCATCAACTCCATTGAATAATATATTCATGGCCTTCTTGTCTTTCATGACTTGATCAATATCAGGATCTGACCATTCATGCCTAGGCTTGGGAACAGATGGTTCATTCCCTGTTGTAGCTCTCATTGGTACATGAGGACCTCTCTATGCAATCTACATAGGCATCATCTTGAGAAAAAAGATGTAGGTGCATCTTCACTTTTCAGTGGTGATAATTATCTTTGTCCAGAAATGGAATCTTCACTCCAACATCCTTCTTGTTCATCTTGCTGTTTGTTGTGATCTTTAAACTCTTTTTACTTCAAGAGCTTGCTCTGATACCAATTGTTATTCCCTAACAATACAACAAGAATTATAGAAGGGGGGTTAAATGTAATTCTGGCTACTTTTTGAGATTTATGAAAAATGGTTCTAACTCAATTTATATCTAACTATTTGATTTGCAAAGTGCGGAATACAGAGTTAAGTAAATCAAACATAAAGTAATAAAAACTCAGGTCTTTAAAACTTTCTGGTAGATTTGAATCTATCCACCAGATATATATCAAGAGAACCCTGTGAAGCTTGAATAGCTCACAGCTGCTTTACAAGTGAACAAACAAACTACAGAAATTCTACAGAATACAGCTTACAAATGTTTCTCTGCTAAGAGTGTGTTTGCTTGGTTAGTTTGTTCTACTAGCTACACTTGGTTTATATATCACCAAGTTTACATGATAATAAGACAGGGTAATAAAACAAAACCTATCAAGTCTAATTTCATGCTGCTTCACTACTCTATTCCAGCATCTTTGAAAATCTTCATAACTCGCATGGAAATGGTAATGCTTCTTTGTTCTCATTTTCCTGCTAAACAGGCTGCCACATTCTTTTTGCAAACACCCAACGCATGTGACTGTGTTATCACTGTCAATAGATATTTGAATTGATCATCTGTCGGGTACATGCTTCTTATCCGTCAAGTAGCCTTGTTGATCATCTGTCGGGTAGCTTTGTTAATCATCCGTCGGGTAGTTATTTTATCACTTGACTCCATTTCATTTGTGCAAAATTACAAGACATCTTATATTTACATTTGATCAACCTATTATGCACATCTACTAGTAGTCTACATGATTCATAAGCTACTACAGAATCTATACAAAGTCATTTGCAGAAATGTGCTACATGACTTATTGTAACATAAGCTACTCACCCGATGAATATCAATTAGTCATCCATCAGGACTATATTGAATCATCCGTCGGGACTATAATTAATCTACTAAGGTATTTTGTTTGGCTTATCATCAAGTACACGACATATTCCTAACAGTATGCCTGAAATCCTTATTATTACCTTCAATGAGGACATTGAAAATTTTAAGTTTAGGGGTGATAATGTAAGGATTAGTTTGTGTGTGTCCATGTCCATATAGATTCATACAGATTCATATTGCATGTTTAGTTGTAGTTAATTCATATTTTTGCATGATTGTTCATTTAAGATATATTTGTTAGCATTTTTGTTCGTGTTATTATGTGAGTCCATGTAATTGCATGTGCATGTATATAACATGATCCCTTAAGTTTAGCTATTTCTGATTAATAACTTGATGTTAATTTGAGTGTGGTGATGACAAATAAAGGGTTGTTTAAGTCTAATGAATTTATTTGCATGCCCACATAGAGGGTTATTTAAGTCTAATGAATTGATTTGCATGCCCAGAAAAAAAATCACAAGTCTTATAGGATTGCTTTTGAGCTAGATCATGATCATACTTGTTTACTTGTTAAGATTGAATCACTTGGTTATATTTAGAATTCTTGGTATTCTTTTAATGACAAAAGAAAAATGAATTTTAAACTGGAGAAAAACTTGGATTTCAATGCTAGTTGTGGCTAGTCGTCAAATGGCTAGTAGCCGGCTCATAATTTATGAGAAGTCTAGGGTTGAATGAGATGGAGCGAAACGCACTCATTCAGAAATTATTTAAAAAAAGAAAAAGAAAAAAGAATGAGAGAAAAAAAAGTATGTGTTTATGCATAGTTGATCAAGAGCGAGCTCTTTAATACTCGAGTTATTAAATTCTAGGGGACTTTGTGCCTAGTGACCTAAGGCTTTGATAGTCTGGGATCCGCTAACCTAACGCTCGCTACATGGGTATTATTGCATAAGTCTTTTGGGACCTCATTCATTGCACGATCAAATAAGCATTTTTGTTATGTGTTCAATAGTAGCATGAATCCTGGTATAACTCTAGTAGAATGGAGGTGTTATGAGTCATTATGTGTTTAACATCTATTCTGTTTATAAACTTGTGATTGTTTTGATGAAAGATAAGTTATGATTATTGATCTAGTTTCGAGAGTATATCTGCTAAGCATCCACACACGCACGTTCTGGTTTGTGAGTTGATTTGTGAGATTTATTCGAACTCTATTTTGAGTTAGTGCATTCTTAGAGATATTGGATTATTCATTTGGTTATGATTATTTTGAGGGGATTGATTGCATTATCATTTAGTTGCATTCATATAGTTGCATTCATGAATTAGGTTTGTTTTGTAGTTTTGAGTCAATTTATACTTGAGGACAAACATCGTTTCAAGTTTGGGGGTGTGATAAGTGGATTTTATATCTACTTGGAACGCTTTATTACAAGCTTAAGTTGGTGTTTTGGACTCAAGTTGTTGGTATTTTTTATGTATTTTTGTGTTATTGCATTTCAGGCATCAGTCAAAGAATTATTCTGAAAAGAGATCATAATTGGAAGCCTAGGCCATTCTCAAGTTGTAGAGAATCTCATTATCTTCGCGTGAGCAGTTGAATCGCCTAATTCTGACGAGCAGAACTCAAGATACGGCCAAAAGAAGAATTATCAGAAAATTTCTAGAATTTTGGCGCGGCCGATCCAGAACCAGCACGCCCGCGCCGCTGAAATCACTATTCCAGCGCGGCCGCGCCCGAAAACAGCGCGCCCACACCCTGTTTCTGCACCAAAATCCTGATTTTAGTCGAAATTGAATATTTTGAGAGTCATGGTCATCCTGGAGCCTATATTTAATCACAAGGAGGCCTGGGAGAGCAATAAGAAGACCTAGAGAGCACGAGAAGGATACGGAAAAGAAGACTTTTGTTTTCTTTAATATAGTTGATACTTGGATGCTTGTTTTCGATTTATCTTTGAACCCTAGTACTCTTATATTGTTTTATATCATGCTTTCATTGGAACCCATGGTGACGATGAGTTCGGTTATGGTCTAATCGTTATCGTGGGGTTCCAACGGATTTACTTATGTATTTCTATAGTTAATTTTTTTCAATATCTTGGTGTGTGGTGATTGATTGATATCCTAGTATTGGTTGTGCTTATTCGTCTTATGTGCGTAGCTAACATATAAGATAGTGTGTTAATCTCTATTGAAGTGAAAGTGAATATAGATGTTTAGAACTTGCCATGCTAGCATAGGTGTAACGTCTGAGGAATATTATGTAATTATTTTTATCAATAAATAATCATTATGTGATTTCAGGTGAATTTTGGTGAATTATTTAGTAATTGATATTAATATTTGGATGTTATTTCTAATAAAAATTTAGATATTTTAATTTTTAATTATCCAGAATAAAATATAGATAATCTTGGTATTTTCTGGGAATTTTTGGATTGTTATGTGAATTTATAAGAATTTATAGAATTAATAATGATTATTCTTACATAATTATAAAATTAATTTTCAGAATCAGAAACGTTCTTACAACCCAAATAACCTAATCTGATAATTCTAAACACTTTTTATGTTTTGGCTTTCTCGATCCGGGGTACAGTTTGACCTGTACGAGTCTCGACATGAAATTTTTGATACGCTAATCATTGTATAGATTGATAAAAATTCATATTCTCCGAAGGCGAATTATTATTAACTTGTTTTTGTGTAAAGTGTTTTATAGAAAGTTCCGTTTTGATAATTATCCAATTCTGGTATTAAAATCGTATCGTCTTTTTAGTTACTTAGCGGCTAAGTAACCTATTTTCGGATCCAATATGTAAATGTAATTATGGAATTATTAAGTAAATAAAATATGTGATGGGTCTGTCGGCTATGTGTTGCTGTATTATTATTGGGTTGTGATTTGTTGGACGCGAAGATTAATTTCAGAATTAATTATCGAGCTGTATGAATTTAATTCATTTTAAAGTGATTTTATTGAATATTTATTCTCATAAATGTTAAAATTGTTTTAAAATTATTTTTATGCTTTTATAATTTCAATGTTTATTTTTAATAGTTTATAAAATTCATAAATTAATATTTTATCAATTATTTATCTTTATATGATTTTCTGATTGCATTTAATTGTAAAAAGAGTATTTAATTTCAGAATTCTTCAAAAATTATGAAAATTTTATTTTATTATATTTTGATTATTTCTGAGATTTTAAAATTATTCCGGTAATTTTCTGGCATTCATTTAAATGGTCGTTTGTTCGTTAAATCATTAAATGCGGATGTAAGTTATGTGTCAAAAATGACTTAAAATTATAAAAATATTTATTTTATTAATTTTTTTATTATTATCCTTTCGAGAGTTTTAAAGTGAGTTGGGTAATTCATTAAGTTTTATTTACACATAAAATTTCTCGTTAAAAACGTAAAATACGAGATGAAACAGGACTGTCAAAGTGGGAAATAATGTGTGTTGTGCTATGATTGATAAAAAAATAAAAATAAATAAAAATACACAAATGGGGGAGGGGCTCAATCTCTCTGTTCTTTCTCTTCTAAATCTCAATCTCTCCTCACTCTTTCTTTTTCTCGAAATCTCTCTCTCAAACCTCTCTTCTCTCTTTCTTCGTTTCATCACTTCCCTCTTTTCCTCTGTTTCTGGTGAGTTTATCGCCGTGTTTCTTTCTGTTCTTCTGGTCGCCGCCCTTCGCCTTCTCCGGCGAGGCGGTGGCGCGTGGAAGGCCGTCTCCGATTGTGTTCTGCGTGCGTATGTTACAGTGTTGTGCGTGAGTATATGTGTGAAATAGGTGTGTGTATGTGCCCCTGTCTCACTTGTTGTTGTCCTGTGCCAGATGTGTTCTTCCGGCCGCCGCGCATATTCGCGTGTGTTGGTGGCGGGGTGTTTCACTGTTGCTACCTGTTGTATGCGCGTGTTCAATCTGGATTCTTTTAATTATTTTATTACACTTAATTTCTGCAGAAAATTAATTGATTTGGTTATGAAAATAAAATATATTTTTATGCGGGGATTATATTGATATATCGGTGAAATTTACGTAGGACTCCCGGTATTACGGGAACCTGTGAATTTTACCGCCGTCGGCGATGAGCCTCGGCGAGCCGACGGTGGACAATGATGATTAATTCTGAGTCCTACGTTTATAAATTAAATAAATTAGTTCGTGATATTAATTATGAAATTAAAAAAAATAGTAAATTATAGATAAAATATGAATAACAATAATTAGTAATTGAGTTCGTATCGGTGATTGGGATTGGTGAATTTGGTTATGGATTGAATGATTGTGATTGATGTCGAACTGATTCGACGGGTAGGCCGATAAACAGAGGAAACGCTGCCCGATTTTCGGGAAATAAATTCCGAAAATATGGAAACGTAACCTATAATTATCGGAGACGTCGAATAATCATATATAATTATATTATATGAACTTAAGTGTGATTGAGATAAAACAATCTATATATAATCGATTACCTGTTTTTCAAAACGATGAGTATACATATTTTCTGAAAATAAATACCGAACCGAATTTTTAAGATGTAAACCCTAATTGTTATGTGTATTTTAATAATACATATAAATATAAGTTGGGTTATGAAATCGCATGGGTAGAAGTGATAGTGGTATTAAGTTGAGTTTAAGCGATTATCTGAATTAGGGTATTTCAACCCTGTAGGTCCTGGACGGAAAACCCGAGTATCGACATCAGATTAAGAATGATCTAGTGATTAGACGTCGAGAACAATGAAGTTCCAATTGAAGGGCCTGAGTGTTGGGATCGTATCCAAATTGGGATAGTAGTTTGACGGTAAAGCCGAACGTTCAAATCAAACCAAAGTCAACCAGTAATAGCGGTTAAAGCTTATTGAGGCAAGTATTCCTAACCTTTCTCCTTAAATACTGCAAATATTTATTCGCTCATATTCTAAGTTCAGAATAGTTAACCATTTTATATTTCGCTGCAATTACTCTTATTATGCCAGTTCTTTTCATTATTGTTCCTATATTATCGATTGCTCTCTTGAGCAAATACCCATTCGTTCGGGTTATTTTCAAACCCTGATTTGGGATGTTTTGAAATCAAAATGATTTGACATCAAAATACTCTACGGGCTGGACGATTATTATGAGGACCAGTGATGAGCTGGATCCTATGGGCCGGAGATGGACCGAACCCTTTAGGCCATAGTTGCCTGGGTACCCCATATGTTGGTTGGGTCTATGCAGTTGGGTATAGATTCGCACTGTCTCCTGACTGATCAGCAGGTTATAGTGTATATGTTGGTTTCTAGTGTCCATTCTAATTTGTTGTTGATCGCCATTAACGGCATTCTCTCTCGAAAGTTTTATGATTCCAAAATCAGACAAAACCCTGATTTGGGATATGAAAGGGGGAATCGCTTGTCACTTTTAGATTTATAGTTAAAGGCTGGTGACAGCCAACGTTTATTCGCTCAACTCACTCAAATAAATAGAATTGTTTAAAATTGTTTTAAGATTTTATCCGAAAGTTTCACCTTGGGTATTAATGCTTGAAACTCAAATTATATACTTGTTGGGCATTTTTGGCTCACTCTTGCTTCGTAAATTCTTATTTCTGCCAGAAACGGATAAGGATAAAAGTGAATAGCTTTGATAGACAGCAGAAGTTAGAGAAATCTTCGCTGCGAAAGATTGAAGAAGTTAGAAGAATATGACAAGAGCATTAGTTCAAATGTATTTACACTTGTATTATAGTTATTGTAAGTTGTAGAAGGTTAGATTCTTGTTTCATACCATAACCTGTAAATGATCCAGATTCAAGGGGTTAATTGAATATTCTTTTATTTTATGTAAAGATTGTTTCGTGACACCAAATCTTGACCCCGGATTTGAGTTGTTACAATAGGTTCATGTATTTATTATGCATGATTCATAGATAATTTTAACCATCTTACTTGCCCTATGTAATCACGATAGATAACTTGCATTAAACCTTTTTGTTGTCAAATTCTATAGACATATAGGGTATCAACATAATTGGTGTCTATTTAGCTTCTATCTCTTTTGTGGATGTCTGGTAGTAGGGTATTCGTATAACGAAAGTTGGCATTTACTTGTTTCGTGTTATCTGATTAGTTTTCATCACCATCACATGCTAAGGTTAAGAACAATGACTTTGCATGAAGTAGTAATGAAGTTAGAATCCCATGTTTGTCTCATGTCAGTAATTCAACCTCAATTCTCTTAGATAATGCTATTTAGTATAATCTCTTAGTTTAATCAAAACCCAAATTGTTATTTGTCTTAGCATTGAACGATAGCCATATTGTTGTTGCATAAGTGCATAAATTGAACTTAACCTAAACCAGTCTCTGTGGGAACAAATCTGATTTATATATTATACTACTTGCGAACGCGTATACTTGTGTGTAATTTTAGCGCGTGTTTTCGCCCTAACAAGTTTTTGGCGCCGCTGCCGGGGACTCGGTGTTAATTTTTAGTTTGTGTGCTTGTCATCAGTGATCGGTGTAAAGTTCACTGACATAGACTCTTTTAATTCCACGGTTTACTTGTTGTGTTTCAGGTACTCATTATAATGGGAGATCCAGCAGCACGAACAAAAGCCTTGATGGATTTTTCTCAACCCAAGATCAATGACATTCGATCTAGCATTGTCAGGCCAGCTATCACACCTAATACCTTTGAGATCAAGCCTGACATAATTCAGATGGTACAAAATTCAGTTCAGTTCGGGGGTGCTCCAACTGAAGATCCCAATACGCACGGGATTTCATTGAGATTTGCGATACCTTCAGGTTCAATGGTGTTTCCGAAGATGCTATAAAGCTAAGGCTTTTCCCATTTTCTCTGAGGGATAAAGCTAAGTGTTGGTTACATTCTCTACCAGCAGGTTCTATCACCACTTGGGAGGATCTTGCTCAGAAGTTTCTTACTAAATTCTTCCCTATGGCGAAGACAGCTGCAATCAGAAATGCTCTTACTCAATTTGCGCAACAATCGGGAGAATCTCTATGTGAAGCTTGGGAGCGCTACAAGGAGATGCTTAGGAAGTGTCCTCATCATGGAATTCATGATTGGATGATCATCAATTGCTTCCATAACGGTTTGGGAGCACAGTCAAGACCCATGCTCGATGCATCATCAGGTGGAGCATTATGGGTAAAGAGCTATGATGAAGCTTATGATCTAATTAAACTGATGGCTGTTAATGAATATCAGTATCCAACCCAGAGATTTCCACAGGACAAGGTAGCAGGAGTTCTTCAAGTGGATACAGCTACGGATATCACTGCTCAACTAAATGATTTTTCTATGAAGATCGATTCTCTGGCTAACTATGGTGTTAATCAGATAACCAGAGTTTGTGAGTTGTGTGCAGGTTCGCATGCGACGAAGCAATGCGCTATATCTAGTGAATCAGCTCAGTTTGTGAGCAACTTTCAGAGATCGCAGCAACCAATTCCAGACATTTATAATCCTGACAACTGGAATCATCCTAACTTCAGATGGAGCAACAATCAGAATATGATGCAACAGCCGTTCCAGCAGTTTGGAGCAAAACAATTCAACCCTCCTGGTTTTCAGTAACAAATTGCACCAAGACAACAACTCCAACTTCAACAACAAACTCATGATGTAGGTCAATCTTCGAATGAAAAATATGAATTGGAGGAGTTGAGGCTTATGTACAAAAACCAGGCTCTTATATGCCAAGCCAGGCTATTTCTATCAAGACTCTGGAGAACCAGATAGGACAAATTGCTAACGCCATATTGAATCGACTACCAGGAATGCTTTCTAGTGATATAGAAGTTCCAGGCAAGAGGGAAGCAGAAGAGCAGGTTAAGACAATTATATTGAGGTCTGGGAAGGTTGCAAGGCCTGAAAAATCTCAAGTTCCAGAATCTGAAGTTTTGGCTGAAGAAGATGTGTAGAAGGAAGCAGAAGTGGAATCAAGAAAGAAAACTGTGGAACACACTTCTCCTGAGGGTAAAACAGGGGAGAAACAGATCTATCCTCCACCTCCTTTTCCTGAAAGGCTGCAGAAGCAGAAGTTGGATAAGTAATTTGCTAAGTTTCTAGAGGTGTTCAAGAAACTTCATATCAATATACCTTTCGCTGAAGCTCTTGAACAGATTCCTAGCTATGCGAGGTTTATAAAAGGTATTCTCTGTCGGAAAGTGAAGCTCAATTACTTAGAGACTGTTGCTCTTATGGAGGAATGCAATGTCGTGCTGCAACAGAAGTTGCCTCTGAAGCTTAAAGTTCCTGGAAGCTTCACTATTCTTTGCATCATCGGAAACTTGTCTTTCGACAAGTGTTTATGTGACTTGGGAGCTAGCATCAATCTGATGCCCTTGTCTATCGTCAAGAAGCTTGGTCTTCCTGATCCGAAACTGAAATACATGTCATTACAACTAGCTGATCGTTCCATAGCTTATCCGCGAGGAATAGTGGATGATGTCTTGGTTAAGGTGGACAAAATCATCTTCCCTGCTGATTTTGTAATTATGTACTTTGAGAAAGATAAGAAGATTCCCATAATCTTGGGAAGACCATTCTTGACTACAGGCCTAACTATGATCGATGTGTAAAAAGGAGAGCTTACGATGAAGGTTCAAGATCAGAAAGTCACTTTTCATGTGTTCAAGGCAATAAAGTTACCCACAGCTAAAGAGGAATCCTTTAAAGTAGAGTGGGTCGACTCTGTAGTGAATTCGGAACTTGAGCAATTTCCAAAGTCAAATACCCTAGAGAGATCCTTAATAGGGGAATCAGTTATTGAAAAGGAAGAAGGAGCAGAGCAACTGCAGTATTTGAATGCTCCTCCGTGGAAGAGCAAGTTGGATATGCCATTCGATTCTCTTGGATTAACAGAGCTGAAACTTTCTCGGGAGAATTTTCAACCTTCTATTGAAGAAGCTCTCACACTTGAGCTTAACCCACTGCCACATCACTTGATTTATGCATTTTTATTTGTACCCCATGATAAGGGGTTGGGATATATTCTTGATGATGTAGACAGTGGTCGGACGGATCCTCCAGTGCCTACAGAGGGTTCTTCTCATGCGCAGCAGGCAGTTGATAGGACTGATGTTGGTGATGCATAGTATAGGCGATTGACTAGGCGTATGGAGGCCATGCACGACATTCACTATCATTTTGCTGCAGATTTGACACACGCTCTCGGTGCTGTTGTCCGAGACACTGGTGTCGAGGTTGATTGGCCACCTGATCCTCCACCCGAAGAGGGTGATCCTCTTGACAACTATGTATTCCTGAAATCCTTATTATTACCTTCAATGAGGACATTGAAAATTTTAAGTTTAGGGGTGATAATGTAAGGATTAGTTTGTGTGTGTCCATGTCCATATAGATTTATATAGATTCATATTGCATGTTTAGTTGTAGTTCATTCATATTTTTGCATGATTGTTCATTTAGGACATATTTGTTAGCATTTTTGTTCGTGTTATTATGTGAGTCCATGTAGTTGCATGTGCATGCATATAACATGATCCCCTAGGTTCAGCTATTTCTGATTGATAAGTTGATGTTAATTTGCGTGTGGTGATGACGAATAGAGGGTTGTTTAAGTCTAATGAATTGATTTGCATGCCCAAATAGAGGGTTATTTAAGTCTAATGAATTGATTTGCATGCCCAGAAAAAAAATTACAAGTCTTATAGGATTGCTTTTGAGCTAGATCATGATCATACTTGTTTACTTGTTGAGATTGAATCACTTGGTTATATTTAGAATTTTTGGTATTCTTTTAATGACAAAAGAACAATGAATTTTAAACTGGATAAAAACTTGGATTTTAATGCTAGTTGTGGTTAGGCGTCAAATGGCTAGTAGCCGGCTCATAATTTATGAGAAGTCTAGGGTTGAGTGAGATGGTGCGAAACACACTCATTCAGAAATTATTGAAAAAAAGAAAAAAGAATGAGAGGAAATAAAGAAAAGAAAAAAAAGTACGTGTTTATGCATAATTGATCAAGAGTGAGCTCTTTAATACTCGAGTTATTAAGTTCTAGGGGACTTTGTGCCTAGTGACCTAAGGCTTTGATAGTCTGGGATCCGCTAACCTAACGCTCGCTACATGAGTATTATTGCATAAGTATTTTGGGACCTCATTCATTGCATGATCAAATAAGCTTCTTTGTTATGTGTTCAATAATAGCATGAATCCTGGTATAACTCTAGTAGAAAGGAGGTGTTGTGAGTCATTATGTGTTTAACATCTATTATGTTTATAAACTTGTGATTGTTTTGATGAAAGGTAAGTTATGGTTATTGATCTAGTTTCGAGAGTATATCTGTTAAGCATCCACACACGCACATTCTGGTTTGTGAGTTGATTTGTGAGATTTATTCGATCTTTGTTTTAAGTTATTGCATTCTTAGAGACATTGAATTATTTATTTGGTTATGATTATTCTGAGGGAATCGATTGTATTATTATTTAGTTGCATTCACATAGTTGCATTCACATAGTCACATTCATGCATTAGGTTTGTTTTATAGTTCTGAGTCTGTTTATGCTTGAGGACAAGCATCGATTCTACACCAGAATCCTGATTTTAGTCGAAATTGAATATTTTGAGAGTCCTGGTCATCCTAGAGCCTTTATATATCAATAAAAAGATGTTTTCAACAACAAGGAGGCCTGTGAGAGCAATAAGAAGACCTAGAGAGCACGAGAAGGCTACGGAGAAGTAGACTTTTGTTTTCTTTAATATAGTTGATACTCAGATGCTTGTTTTCGATTTATCTTTGAACCCTAATACTCTTATATTGTTTTATATCATGCTTTCACTGGAACCCATGGTGACGATGAGTTCAGTTATGGGCTAATCGTTATCATGGGGTTCTAACGGATTTACTTATGGATTTCTATAGTTAATTTATTTCAATATCTTGGTGTGTGGTGATTGGTTGATATCCTAGTATTGGTTGTGCTTATTCGTCCTATGTGAATAGCTAACATATAAGATAGCGTGTTAATGTCTATTGAAGCGAAAGTGAATATAGAGGTTTATAACTTGCCATGCTAGCATAGGTTCATGTATTTATTATGCATGATTCATAGGTAATTTTAACCATCTTACTTGCCCTATGTAATCACGATAGATAACTTGTCCATTAAACCTTTATGTTGTCATATTCTATAGACATATTGGGTCTCAACATAATTGGTGTCTATTCAGCTTCTATCTCTTTTGTGGATGTCTGGTAGTAGGGTATTCGTACAACGAAAGTTGGCGTTTACTAGTTTCGTGTAATCTGATTAGTTGTCATCACCATCATATGCTAAGGTTAAGAACAATGACTCTGAATGAAGTAGTAATGAAGTTAGAATCCCATGTTTGTCTCATATAGTTAATTAAATCACTTTTATTCTAAATTAATTGCATGTTAGTTTAATCTTAGTTATAAACATATCAACTTGTTATTGTCTTAGCATTGAACGATAACCATATATTGTTGCATAAGTGCATAATCTGACCAACTAAATATGATTCCTTGGTGGTGATCAAAGTTTCTTGAACTGTGTCCCTTAATGTTGGCAACACTTGAGAAGTAGATTCAAATGTTTCATTGTAAGTAGAAGAAATTTGAGATATGAGATTAGAGATTTGAGCATTGAGTGTTGGAAGCTCCCCATGAATAGATGATGAAGGTTCACATGATGTGCTCTCAATGTGTGTGTCATCCTTATTTCTTCTTTCATAAACTTGAGTGTGCTCAAGTAGTGGTGTAGACTCTTTACAAATACACTAGGGAGAGTGCTTTGTTTAATAGATACAACATGTTGAGAGGATGCCTCTGGAGTCTATTTAGATCCCCCTTTTACAACTGCATCCTTTTGGAAGGATACAGAGGTAGCTCCATGAGTGGTCAGCTCAATTTTCTTTACCTTCTTTGGCTTTTTGACCAAGATAGACTCTAGTTGAATTTGGTCCTCACCACTCTCATTCACAACAGTTAAGGGTGCCTGCTTTCTCTTCTTTTTACTCACTCCATCATGTTGAGAGGATGAAGTGGTTGGTTTCCAAACTTCTAATTGTAGAGAAGGAAGGGTCTCAGTTGTGGAAGGCCCCTGTTGGTGTTCCTGTATTTGTACTTCCACAGGCACATGAACCATAATTGTATTAGTTATTGCACTTGACCTCATGTCAAGCATAGGGTATGGGTAGGTCCTAAATATTTCTAACATGAAATCAGTAAGATTTAGTGCCACCTCCACCTTATTCTTTGTAATTAATGAACCAAATAATATTTTGGACACTTGTTTATAACTGCCTATTTTAGTTCTGTCAATACCTTCAAGCTTATGTATGTCTGTTACTTTATGAATTAAAGTAGACATAATAAATCTAGGAAAGAAGATTTACTTACCTCTACTTACCAATGACATAGTGAGTCTTGTGTTAAGTTCTTCTAGGATCAATGCCCCAACATTGAGTGGCTTGTTGTATGCCATGGAGAATATTAGCTTCTGTACTACACTGTATATATTATCATATTATGTCTTTCTGCATGTGAATTGTAACGACTGGGATTTTCGTGATGTATTTATATGAATAAAGTATAGTTTTTGTGCTATTTCGTGGATTTATCTAAATAAAATAAAAGGACAAATGATTTTATAGTTTATGTATAATTTCTATAAAATAATAATAAGGAATGTGCAGAGTCTCGTTCCAGTTTGATGAGACAGCTAAGGGCTTAAGCTGTGATTCTCGGGCCGTCAAGTAGAATGGGATCCGTTATTCAAAGAATGGATCAAGTAAGTAGGATTAAGATAATAAAAAGATTGAGAATTATAATAAGTTGTGATAAATGTGAAGACCTCTGCGTGTCTGTGATTTGAGTTTATAATTAAAAAGTTATTTTTGCTAATTGATTTATCAAGTAATTGTTATTCGCGTAATCAGTATTTAAAAAGGGAATTATGTGCTAAGGTGTATAAATGTGAATTGTGGTTCCCAGGGTTATCTGAATATGTGCTATTTGTAAGTACGTGTAAGAATTGAGAATTCGGGAGCTTTTAAATATTTCAAAAAAGATTTATTTGATTTAAATAAGGATTTGATGATCCTTATATATATTTATTTAAATTATGGAAATATGAACAAGGTGTGAGATTTGCTTTATTATCTCTAAAATAGTCCAAGGGACTTTTTAAAAATTGTAGTTGGATTTATTTGGATGTTATGATATTTTAAAATGATTTTATAGAATTTATTTCTATTATTTGGGATTTATTTATAAAATCCATAATAAATGATCTATTTGCTCAAAAATTTATTTTAAAATAGGGGTGAAGAGCTAATTTCATATCCTTTATTTTAAAAATAAGAGTGGTGTCATTTTCAGATTTGTAAGATAGTTTATATTATCATAATTGCTTAATGCATTAAAGAATTAAAAAAAAGAAAAAGAAAAATTCAGAAATTTAATTTGCTAATTACAAATTTGCCCTTGGCAAATATATATGCCCTCACTCTCCTCCTTTTTTTCTTTTCACCCGGTTCTCTCTCTCTCTCTCTCTCTCTCTCGAGACTCTCTCTCTCTCTCTCTCGATTTGGATAGCGGACGCATTCAGGCTAGTAAAGGAAAGGAAGTTTTAGGTGGCAGTAGCTCAGGTTGCATTAAATAGGAAAGATATTTTAGGCAAGTAACTCTGCCTTCTATTATGGTTTGATTACAGAAATATTATTGTGGATGCTATGATAGAGTAAAGGTTCTTATGAAACTTGTTATCATTTCTTATGAAAACCCTGTTATTGTTCCTTGCGATAAGCCCGTTATCATTCCTTTTAACAACCCTAATAGTAAACCCTTGCTCAAGTATGTATACCATATCCTTGTGTTTGATAACTCATAATCCCTTAACCCAAAGATAGTCTTTACGAGCTTTTCATATGTTACATCTTGATAACCTAGATTCCTTGATAATCCCTTATGCCTTGTTACGTATCGCTCTTTGGAACTATCCTTATTGCGACCTTATACACTTGTTTAACGTTTGATCAATATCTTTAACTTATGATCCCTGCTTACTGATAAGTGGATTTTATATCTACTTGGAACTCTTAATTACATGTTTAAGTTGGTGTTTTGGACTCAAGTTGTTGGTATTTGTGATATATTTTTGTGTTATTGCATTTCAGGCATCAGTTAAATGAAGAAATGAGCTTTTCATGGAAATATGCTGAAAAGAGATCAGAATTGGAATCCTAGGCCATTCTCAATTTGTAGAGAATCTCATTAGCTTCGCGTGGGCAGTTGAATCGCCTAATTCTGACGAGGAGAACTCAAGATACGACCAAAAGAAGAATTGTTAGAAAATTTCCAGGAGGCCAACTCGGCCGCGCCAGAACCAGCGCGCCCGCGCTCCAAAAATCACTATTCCAGCACGGCCGCGCCCGAAAGTAGCGCGCATGGGCCCTGTTTCTGCACTAGAATCTTAATTTTAGTCGAAATTGAAGATTTTGAGAGTCCTGGTCATCCTTGAGCCTATATATAACAATAAAAAGACGTTTTTAACAACAGGGAGCTAAGGGAGAGAAATACGAAGACCTAGAAGAGCACAAGACGGCTACGGAGAAGAAAACTTTCGTATTCTTCATTATAGTTGTACTTCAGATGCTTGTTTTGATTTTTCTTTGAACCCTAGTACTCTTATATTGTTTTATATCATGTTTTCATTGGAACCCATGGTGACGATGAGTTCGGTTATGAACTAATCGTTATCGTGGGGTTCTAACTGATTTAATTATGGATTTCTATAGTTAATTTGTTTCAATATCTTGGTGTGTGGTGATTGATTGATATACTAGTATTGGTTGTGCTTATTCGTCTTATGTGCATAGCTAACATATAAGATAGCGTGTTAATCTCTATTGAAGTGACAGTGAATATAGAGGTTTAGAACTTGCCATGCTAGCATAGGTTCATGTATAATTGTTATGCATGATTTTTAGGTAATTTTAACCATCTTACTTGCCCTATGTAATCACTATAGATAACTTGTTCATCAAACCTTTATGTTGTCAAATTCTATAGACATATAGGGTCTCAACATAATTGGTGTCTATTCAGCTTCTATCTCTTTTGTGGATGTCTGGTAGTAGGGTATTCGTGCAACGAAAGTTGGTGTTTACTAGCTTCGTGTTATCTGATTAGTTGTCATCACCATCACATGTTAAGGTAAAGAACAATGACTTTGAATGAAGTAGTAATGAAGTTAGAATCCCATGTTTTTTTCATATAGTTAATTCAATCACTTTTATTCTAAATTAATTGCATGTTAGTTTAATCTTAGTTATAAACATCTCAACTTGTTATTGTCTTAGCATTGAACGATAACCATACATTGTTGCATAGGTGCATAATCTGAACTTAACCTACACCAGTCTCTATGGGAATGAATCTGATTTATATCTTATACTACTTGCGGACGCGTATACTTACATGTAATTTTTGTGTGTGTTTTCTCCCTAACAAGTTTTTGACGCCGCTTTCGGGGACTCGATGTTAATTTTAAGTTTATGTGCTTGACATCAGTGGTCGTTAAAGTTCACTGACTCAGATTATTTTACTTTCACAGTTTACTTGTTTGTGTTTCAGGTACTCATTATAATGGGGGATCCAGTAGCACCAACGAAAGCGTTGATAGACTTTCTCAACCCAAGGTCAATGACATTCAATCTAGCATTGTCAGGCCAGCGATCGCAGCTAATACCTTTGAATCAAGCCTGTCACAATTCAATGGATACAGAATTCAGTCTAGTTTAGGGGTTCTCCAACAGAAGATCCAAATATGCACATCAGGGATTTATAGAGATCTGCGACACCTTCAGGTTCAATGGTGTGTCTGAGGATGTTGTGAAACTGAGACTATTTCCATTCTCTCTGAGGGATAGAGCTAAGTGCTGGTTACACTCTCTACCATTAGGTTCTATCACCACTTGGGATCTCGCTCAGAAATTTTTTACTAAATTCTTCCCTATGGCAAAAACAACTGCAATGAGGAATGCTCTTACTCAATTTTCGCATCAATCAGGGGAATCTCTATGTGAAGCTTGGGAGCGATATAAGCAGATGCTTAGAAAGTGTCCTCATCATGGAATGCCTGATTGGATGATCATCAATTGCTTCTATAACGATTTGGGAGCACAGTCAAGACCCATACTCGATGCAGCATCAGGTGGAGCATTATGGGCAAAGAGCTATGAGGAAGCTTATGATCTAATTGAACTGATGGCTGCTAATGAATATCAGTATCTAACCCAGAGATTGCCACATGGAAAGGTAGCAGGAGTTCTTGAAGTGGATATAGCTACGACTATCACTGCTCAACTAAAGGCGTTGTCTATAAAGATCGATTATCTGGCTAACTATGGTGTAACCAGAGAACTACTGCTTGTGAGCTGTGTGCGGGTTCGCATGCGACAGAGCCATGCGCTATATCTAGTGAATCATCTCAGTTTGTGAGCAACTTTCAGAGATCGCAACAACCAGTTCCAGACACTTATCATCCTAACAACTTGAATCATCCTAACTTCAGTTGGAGCAAAAATCAGAGTGCGATGCAACAGCCTTATTAGCAGTATGCAGCAAAGCAATTCAACCCTCCTGGTTTTCAACAACCGCAATATACACCAAGACAACAACTTCAACTTCAACAACAAACTCATAGAGGTGCAGGTCAATATTCGAATGAAAAATCTGAATTTGAGGAGTTGCGGCTTATGTGGAAAAAACAGGCTCTTATATGCCAAAGCCAGGCTGTTTCTATCAAGACTTTGGAGAACCAAATAGGGAAAATTGCTAACGCCTTATTGAATCGACCATCAGGAACGCTTCCTACTGATACAGAAGCCAATCCAGGCAAAAGGGAAGTTAACGAACAGGTGAACGCCATCACCTTGAGATCCGGAAAGGTCGCAAGCCCCCAAATTCAGCAAGACGAAAAGTCTGAAAACTCTGTTTAAAATGCAGGTGCATCTACACCTTTTCCAAATCCATAAATGAGATTGTAGCTGAAAAAGTGGTGCAGAAGGATGTCGAGGTGGAATCAAGGAAGAAAACTGTGGAACACACTCCTTGTAATATCCCATATTTTCAAATATTATTATTATTATTTGGAATTGTTTATGTGATTTTACGTGAATTTTAGTGAATTATATGATAATTGGAATTGATGTTTGGGTGTTTATATGTGATATTATTTGATCATTTGAATTTTTAATATGTCCAGAATAAAATATAGATAATTAAGGTATTTTTCTGGTAATTTTTGGAATGTTATATGATTTTCTAATAATTTATAGATTTAATAATTATTTTCTGAATAATTACCAAAATTATTTTATAAAGCCGGGAATCATTCAAATTCAACTATTTTTGCATTTTTATAACCCGAAACTCTTCCGAAAACTCCTTTCTAACCTAATCTGGTAATTCCGGACATTTTCCGTTTTTTGACTTTTTCGATCCGGATTACGGTTTGACCTGTGGGCGGCCCGGCGCAAGATTTTCGGTACGATAACCATTTCGATAAATTAACAAAACCCGTATTCTCGAGAGACGGGATATTTTTACATTATTTTCCTGTATGGTGCTTTATGAAAAGCTCGGTTTTGATAATTATCCAAATCTGGTATTAAATTGTATCTTTTTTATAGTTACTTAGCGGCTAAGTAATCTATTTTTGGATCGTTTTGTAGTTACTTAGGGGATAATCAACTAATTTAACGAACCAAAACGATCCAGAACGACCAATATTCCGTAAATATAAATAGCATATTTCTTATTTCATTTATTTCGTTTATTCATTTGCAACCAGTAAAAATACAGTAATTACAGAGAAAAACCCTAGAAACCAATACGTTCCGGAGAATCAAACGCACGAACGAGGACGTTACCGAACTCCGATTCAGGCGTGTAATATATCAAAATGAAGCTCTCAAAATCTTCTTTCTAAATCAATCATCAGTTTTACCCAGAAATCAAGGTAATTTTCTTATTTAATTATTTTAATTCAAATTATTTAGGGAATAAAATATGAATTTTTACAGACGTGATTATTTGAGTGTTTTGATGAATATCTTGGTGTGTGGTGATTGATTGATATCCTAGTATTGGTTGTGCTTATTCGTCTTATGTGCGTAGCTAACATATAAGATAGCATTTTAATCTCTATTGAAGCGATAGTGAATATAGAGGTTTAGAACTTGCCATGCTAGCATAGGTTCATGTATAATAGTTATGCATGATTTTTAGGTAATTTTAACCATCTTACTTCCCATATGTAATCATGATAGATAACTTGTTCATTAAACCTTTATGTGGTTAAATTCTATAGACATATAGGGTCTCAACATAATTGGTGTTTATTCAGCTTCTATCTCTTTTGTGGATGTCTGGTAGTAGGGTATTCGTGCAACGAAAGTTGGCGTTTACTAGTTTCGTGTTATCTGATTAATTGTCATCACCATTACATGCTAAAGTTAAGAACAATGACTTTGAATAAAGTAGTAGTGAAGTTAGAATCCAATATTTGTCTCATATAGTTAATTCAATCACTTTTAATCTTAGTTAATTGCATTCTAGTTTAACCTTAGTTTTAAACATCTCAACTTGTTATTATCTTAGCATTGAACGATAACCATACATTTTTGCATAAGTGCATAATCTGAACTTAACCTAAACCAGTCTCTGTGGGAATGAATCTGATTTATATCTTATAATACTTGTGAACACGTATATTTGCGTGTAATTTTAGCGTGTGTTTTCAGTCTAACACTTACTCTCGATTTGTTCACTTTTCTTGAATTCTTGAATTGGACTTAAAAATGACTTTCGACTTGAAAGAGTCCAAATGATTTCACTTATCGGTAATGTTAAAACTGAATTTAGATAAACTTTCTTGTCAAAGGTTTTCTAAATGAATTCCTTAAAGATTGGATAGAGACGTAAAAGGCTAGTGAGACTATGTCCAGTCATATAAGAGGCTAGCGGGGCTAGTCCATTATTAGGCTGAAATAATGCCATAGGTACCTTAATGACCGGATGGAGGCCAGTACGGGATGATCACCCGTATTACATTTAAAAAATGGATATTCCAATCGAGGGATCTTTAATATATTATAAAAAAAGAAAATATATATTTTTGAGAAAGCAATTTTCTTAATTTACTTGAAATGAAACAAAATGAGTAGTATCTTCTTTAAAGTTATGAAACTTGGTTTTGAACCCTGCCACTTTACTTTGTTATTGATTCTCGAAGATTGATTGATTGCTTCCTTTGAAATGAGAAACTCCCTGAGAACTCCGTTATTGATTGTGATTAATGTCGGCTTTCTCCCAAACTTTGAATCTTGAGAGTTCGGAACCTTTTTCCAAAACCTTTACCTAGCCATTAAAAGAATACTGCCACCTAGCTTAGTTTTATTCAGAGATAAAATGCCTCAATTAGTGTTGATTATGTTAATATTTAGAATTGCTTATATAGATACTTGGTGAGCGTCTTTGTTCATTTATTTTCTTTGTTCTAACCATGATAGTTAATCAAGAAAATGGCCAGACTTAGGTGCACCGCTCGCAAGAGTGTTCCTGGAGGTCCCTATCATGTTGTGGGATTTCAGATGCCAGAGCATGTAGATGTTGTGTGAGCAAGCGACAATAAGTTAGTGGGAAGTGTATTAGCTAAATCAGATACTTCTGGGTTATCTGTCGATTCCAAGTCGGAATCGAACAATTTGAATTTATTAATATTTTGAGTTGTAATAATATTGTATTCTGGTTGGTAGTTGCAATCTTGTCTCATACTTTATCCTGTTTAGATCCTGTTAGTTTCGGGGATTATCATATTTTATTATTATTTGTTAGTTTATTGGTGTTGTGGGTCCTCACTCTAACCCCGAGTTTGAGGGCTTGACAAGTTGATATCAGAGCTACAGGATCTTGTCCCTAAGATAAGTTAGGACAAAAGGGTATTTGGGTAATTAATATTGCGAGAATGTTCGACTCCTATAGAGTTGAGTTAGACTATTATGTATAGTCTAAGTAAAGTAAATAGGTCAATATAGTAAGTAGAGTTAGGGAATTGAGTCAGTTGGAGGTTTTCTTTAACCCTAATGTTATTTTCTTGGTTGTTATTTATGTTTCATCTCAGGACCCTAGTAGTGGTGGTGATGCTGATTATGAGGATAGTTTATTACCGGGATCACCGGAAGAGCCTCAGTACTTTAGTTTAGACCATGAGAAGGATCCGTCCGAGGACAGTGCTGCCCTTATGCATGTTTCTCCCCTGATACCATTACCTGATTCCCCACAGGTCAGGGCAGAATCTCCAACTCCTATGCCCGAGTCCCCAGCTCTTGACAGAGTGCCTGTTGTGCCTGTACCTATCCATATTAGTGATGACTTGGCCCTAGACCGTGACTTTGTGTTGACTCGTATCCCTGAGTTGAGATCCTTGGTAGATAGGTTGGCCCGAGAGTCTAGATTACAGATGTTGGTTCCAGAGCCCGAATGTCGTGTTCGTATTGAGATGGTGGATCAGGTTGCCCGTAGACGGTTGGAGGAGGGACCTTCATGCAGTGATGTTGAGGCCGAGGCCCGGAGAGTTTATAAGATTGTGCGTTGGATGTTATTTGTGTTGAGGGAGGTCCTGGATCGCCATGTGTGCTTTGGGTGTGATTTCAGACGGGACATCTGGTAGAGCCCATAGTAGTTTTTATTGTTATTTTTTTCAGCATCGGCAGGCTTTGGGACACTTGGTCAGATGTTGGAATCCCTTTTATGTTGTATTATGATCTTTTGTAGTGTTGGTTATGATGGTAGTAGTTAGGCATAAGTTAGGGGTAGATAGGGGATATTTTCGAGTTTTTCCTCTGTTTAACCCTGCTATGCTATTGTACTTTATTCTTGGAACTTATATTACTTAAACTATTTATCTATGTACTTTGGTTATCTTTTAAAGAACCGATGAATTTTATAAGCTATTTATCGATACACCTTGTATTTATATTACGGAATCCTAAGTTTTATAAACTGTTTTGCATACCCTATTTTTCCAAGTGACCATATTCAAACATCTTTATGATGATATACCTTATGCCATATGAGAACCCTAACTGGTGAGTGAATTATGTAGTAATAGGATTACATGAGCAACTGGGTAAAACTTATAACCCGCAAAACTATTCCTAAAAGAATCTTTATTGATATGTATGCCATGCTATCGTATTGCTAAATAATTGCTCATCAGGTTTATAAGATGGCCACTTTACTAAATCACCAAGATGAAGAAACTCAAACTCAAAACCAAGAGCAAAACCAAGACACCCCTATGATGAACCGACTCTTTTACTTCTTGTAATAACCCTCAGCCCCTAGAGTCGAGAACTTCAAACATTTTCAATCCATTCATCCCCTTGAGTTTGTTGGATTTCCAGATCTGATTAAAGCTCAGTCATGGTTGAGAGAAATGGAGAAGGCCTTTGAGTTAGCGGAAGTTAAGGATGAAAAGAAGGCGCAGTATGCAAATTACTATCTTAAGGATGAGGCCAGTTACTGGTGGGAATCTACTAAGGCCTTGCTTGAAGGAGAAGCTATAATTTGGGAGAAGTTTACGGAGTTATTTTTAGAGAAGTATTTACCAAGTTACATGCAAGATCAGTTAGAAATGAGGTTTCTGGATTTAAACAAGAGAACTTGACGGTAGCAGAGTATGAAGTGAAGTTTTCAGAGTTAGCAAGGTTTGTGCCCGAGTATATGAATACAGAAGTGAAGAAACCTAAAAGATTTCAACAACAACTTAAGCCATGGATTTGTAGTCAAGTGGCTCTTCTTGAAATAAGGACTTATGGTGCTTTAGTACAGAAAGCCATGATCATAGAAGGAGAAAGAGAAGCAACTAAAATGGAAAGTGAAGGAAAGAAAAGAAAGTTTGAGGATTCAGAACAAGATTAGGGAAGTTTCAAGTTTAGAGGGAAGTTTGGAAGGAATGTGGGAAGTCAGAATTAGATATTCCAGAAGTTTAAGCCTGGAAATGGGAAGCAAAAGAATCATTTTCAGAAAGCTGCTCAGCCAACAACGGACAATAGATCCCAAATTCAGGAATGCAGGACTTGCGGAAAGAGGCACCCTGGAATATGTAATAAGCTCGACGTGACGTGTTTCAAGTGTAACCAGAAAGGACATTATTCATCTGAATGTACGAGTGGTTCGGGAAAGCCGAAGTTGACTTGTTTTAAGTGTGGGAAAGTTGGTCATATGGCAAGAATTTGCAAGGAGCCTATTCAGAAGGCAAATGTTCTTAGGATTGCTGAACCACCGCATCTACCAACACAAATAGTCCACCCAAGGGCGCAAACGTTTAATTTGATGATGAAAGATGCAGTGCAGAATACAGATGTGGAAGCATGTACGCTTGCTATAAATTCAGTAGAAGTCAAAATGTTAATGGATTCTGGAGCTACTAATTTATTTATTTCTAAAAGTATTATTGATAGACTAAATTGTGTTGCGTACCCTTTAGAATCTAATCTGATTATAGAAGTAGAAAATCAGGAAAGAGTTACCGCCGATAGGACTTGTTCAAATTGCGATATCATTATAGAAGGTCGGCACTTTTCTGCTGACCTAATTCTGTTGAAGTTAGGAGAATTTGACATTTTTTTCGGAATGGATTGGTTAGCAAACCACGATACGCAAATCGAGTGTAGAAATAAGAAAGTGAAATTGAGAACCAAGGATGGAGCTGAAGTGATATTTCAGGGAAAGAAGCAGGATAAGAAGTTTCTAACGGCAACTCAGACAAGAAGATTATTACGACAAGGATGCGAAGCTTATTTGGCTTACGTAAAGGACGTGGAGAAGGAATCCTTAAAGATTGAGGACATTCCTATGGTTAAAGAGTTTCCTGATGTGTTTCCTGATAAATTAACTGGACTACCTCCAGATCAAGAGATTGAATTCACGATTGATTTGGCTCCTGGAATGGAACCAGTTTCGAAAGCCCCTTATCGAATGGCGCCCATTGAAATGAAGGAACTAGCGAAGCAACTGCAAGAATTGTTAGATAAAGGAGTTATTTGACTGAGTATTTCCCCATGGCGTGCACTTGTACTCTCGATTTGTTCACTTTCCTTGAATTCTTGAATTGGACTTAAGAATGACTTTTGACTTGAAAGAGTCCAAACGATTTCACTTATTGGTAATGTTAAAACTGAATTTAGATAAACTTTCTTGTATTCCAACACAAAGGTTTTCCAAATAAATTCCTTGAAGATTGGATAGAGACGTAGAAGGCTAGTGGGACTAGTCCATTCATATAAGAGGCTAGGGTGGCTAGTCCATTATAAGGCTGAAATAATGCCATAGGTGCCTTAATGATCGGATGGAGGTCAGTACGGGCTGAAAACCCGTATTACATTTAAAAGATGGATATTCCAATCGAGGGTTCTTTAATATTTTATAAAAAAGGAAATGTATATCTTTGATAAAGCAATTTTCTTAATTTACTTGAAATGAAACAGAATGAGTAGTATCTTCTTTAAAGTTTTGAAACTTGGTCGAGAACCCTGCCACTTTACTTTATTGATTCTCGAACCTTGATTGATTGCTTCCTTTTGAAATGAGAAACTCCGTGAGAACTCCGTTATTGATTGTGATGAATGTCGACTTTCTCCCAAACTTTGAATCTTGAGAGCCCGGAAACTTTTTCCAAAACCTTTACCTAGCCATTAAAAGAATACTGCCACCTAGCTTAGTTTTATTCAGAGATAGAATGCCTCAATTAATGTTGATTATGTTGATATTTAGAACTGCTTATATAGTTACTTGTTGAGCATCTTTGCTCATTTATTTTCTTTGATCTAACCATGGCAGTTAAGCAAGAAGATGGCCAAACTTAGGCACCACTCGTAAGAGCGAACCTGGTGGTCCCTATCGTGTTGTGGGATTTCAGATGCCAGAGCAGATAGATGTTGTGTGAGAAAGCGAAAATAAGTTAGTGGGAAATGTATTAGCTAAATCAGATAATTCTGGGTTATCTGTCGATTCCAAGTCGGAATCGAATAATTTAAATTTATTCGTATTTTGGGTTGTAATAATATTATATTCTGGTTGGCAGTTGCAATCTTGTCTCATACTTTATCATGTTTAGATCCTGTTAGTTTCGGGTTTTATCATATTTTATTATTATTATTATGTTAGTTTATTAATGTCTTGGGTCCTCACTCCTAACCCCGAGTTTGAGGGCTTGACATGAATGCCCTCACAATGGAGTAAAAAAATGACCTCTCTCTCCTTAGATGTTTCTTATTCATTCTGGCCAGGTCAATCTCTTCACTATAGTTTATGAAGTCCATGAACTTATCTAACTCTTATGCTGTTGGTGCATCCACTAAGCCTTTTGTAGGAATACCTAGTGTTTGTTGACATCACTTGCACCAAACTCCACAAGCTTCCCTTTAATAGAGCACCTAACCACTAAAGAAGCTTCCTAGTTGTCATGCACAACTGTCTCCATTATAGCTGAGTTCCAAAAGTCATTAAGCACGTCCAGGTAGAGTATAGGATTGGCAGTTAGAGTTCCTACAAGGTAGGATTCAGCTAGAAACTTGAGAAAACATTTAAAGTTGTCAGGATCTTGATTAGCATCGGTAAAAGCCAAGTAGTTGGTGCCATCCTTGGGGATAATAGCTCTAACATTATTGGATGCCATTGAAATTATTTGAATTATAGTGGGTAAGAGATTTGAAAGAGAAGGGGTTCGAAATGAGAGAGAATGATTAAGATTTGCAAAAGCTAGATCACTTGAGATCTCGAAAGTGTAAGAAGGGGTTATGTTGAGATGTCTGGGTATTTAGAGAAAAAGGTAAATGACTTGTCGAGAAGTAGGAATAAATGTTTGGGATTTTCTTATGAAGAAGTCACGTAAGAGAATAGATACATATCGATATGTCACTTTCCTGACTCTTATCGAGAACTAGAGAGTGACTTATCAAGATGTCAAATAAATACCCAGTTTGTCCTGAATGGACTAAATTTTTCCAATTTTATTCGAATAAATCAAAATAAAATTAGAATGATTTTATATCTAAAGCATTTTACTAAAATAATTTATTAAATTATTCCAGTTCTAAGTTATTGATAAATCTAAAAATGGACACTTATAGTGAACTCTATGAATTAACATATGTCGAGATCTCTACAAGATTTATCGAGAAGTCATAATGAGGCTTGTCGAGAAGTCTTTCAAGAAGTCTAGAAAAAGACTTATCGAGAACTCTATCGAGAAGTCTCAAAATAACTTGTCAAGAAGTCAATTAGACTTATCGAGAACTTAGTTCTCTATATGATTTTGTTCTTTTTGGTTCTTTCTTATATTAAGTTCACATATTGAAAATATAAATTATTATTTAGACAGTTTTTCTTAGAATTTGAAAATTTCTAACTGAATTTTGAAAAATAAATATATAGAGAATTCTGAAATATTTATAGATCATATTCCAGTTAATTTCCAATTAGATCATATTAATTTTGATTTATTAGAAATTGATTTGCTGTAATATATTAGCTGAGTTCTTGCCTTTAGGATGAATAATTTAATATTCTAATTTCACCAACAAGTCTAGTGAAAGTTGCTTCATCCAAAACTTTAGTGAAAATGTCATCTAATTGTTTTTCTGTTGGAAGAAAATAAGCTCAATGATACCATTTGCAGAATGTTCTCTAATAAAATGGTACATTACATCAATGTGCTTAGTTCTAGAATGAATAAATGGATTAGAACCAATAAATATAGCACTAGTATTGTCACACATAATTGAATTTTATGTAACACTAGGCCATAGTCCATTAGTTGATTTCTAATCCAAAGCACTTGAGCACAACAACTTCCAGCAGCTATGTATTCAGCCTCAACTGTGGAAGTTGACACAAATTGTTGTTTCTTACTATACCAAGATACAAGTCTTTGACCAAGAAATTGACAGCTCCCACTAGTACTCTTTCTGTCAACCCTGCATCCAGCAAAATCTGCATCTGTGTATCCAACAGCTTCAAATCCAGTTCCAGTTCCCTTAGGATACCATAATCCCAAGTTTGGTGTTCCATTTAAGTATCTAAAAATTCTTTTCACAACCATCAAATGTGATTCCTTTGGATTGGCTTGAAATCTTGTACACGGACATGTTGCAAAACATAATGTTTGGGCTACTAGGAGTCAAATACAACAAAGATCCAATCATTCCTCTGTAACTTGAGATGTCTATACTTTTTCCTTTCTTATCTTCATCCAACTTTGTAGATGTAGAGATAGGTGTTGATGCAGGTAAAAAATCAACCATTTCAGATTTCTTTAATAAATCTTTAACATACTTGGTTTGGCTAATGAAGATTCCATCACTTCTTAACTAACTTGAAGTCCAAGAAAGTAACTTAATTCTCCCATCATGCTCATTTCATATTCACTCTGCATGAGTCTTGAGAATTTTTGACATAATTTTTCATTAGTAGAACAAAAAATGATATCATCCACATAAATTTGAACTAGGATCATATCACCACCATGCTGCTTGTAAAATAGAGTCTTTTCAATTATTCCTCAAGTGAATCCATGTTAAAGTAAAAATTCTGACAATGTGTCATACCAAGCTCTAGGTACTTGCTTTAATCCATAGAGTGCCTTGAGTAGTTGGTAAACAAAATCTGAAAATTATAGATCTTCAAAGCCAGGTGGTTGTTGCACATAAACCTCTTATTCCAACTCACCAGTAAGGAATGCACTCTTTACATCCATTTGATACACTTTAAAATTTGAGTGTGCAGCAAATGCAAGAAAGATCCTTATTGCTTCAAGTCTTGCAGCTGGAGCAAAAGTTTCATCATAATCAATTCCTTCTTACCGTGAGTAGCCTTTTGTAACCAACCTTGCTTTGTTTCTTGTTACAATTCCATTTTCATCCATTTTGTTCTTGTACACTCACTTTGTTCCAATTATGCTTCTGTTCTTTGGTGCAGGAACCAACTTCCAAACCTTGTTTCTTTCAAATTGATTTAGCTCTTCTTGCATAGCAGATATCCAGTCAGGATCAAGTAGAGCTTCCTCGGTTTTTTTGGGCTCAATTTATGACAGAAAACATGCATGTAGACATTCATTTGCAGTTGCACTTCTAGTCCTCACTCCAGCATTTGGATCACCAATAATTACATCTCTTATGTGACTCATATCCCATTTTCCAGTGTGATTTTGTTGACTTGAATTTTCAACATTTTCTTCACCATTGGCATGACTTGCAGAAATTTCTTCTCTTTCTCCCCCTGAGTTTGTGCTATCAAATTTGGGTGTATGAGATGAGTTTTCATTCTCATGATTTACTTGCTCAATTGACTATTCATTTATTGTGTTGTTTGTGTTGATCTCAGCTTCATCTTCAGAATCACTATCAATGTTGAGATTTTCAAACTTAAGGGTTTCAGCTTCATTTTCATCAAGGCATTCCAGGCCCGAAAACTTGTCATCATCAAAAGTCACATCTGTGCTTTCAATAATTTCTTTTGTTCAAGCACATAAACTCTGTAGGCAGTTATTTCCAATGAATATCTTAGAAAAATTGCTTCAAAGACTTTGGAGTCAAATTTTCCCACATATTCAGAGTTGTCTTTTAGAACAAAACACTTGCTTCCAAACACATGAAGAAGCTTCTCAGTAGGCTTCCTTTTTGATAGGATTGAGTAGGGTGACTTGCCTTAACGTTTGTTAATGAGATATCTATTTTGAGTGTAGCATGCAATGTTGATAGCCTCTTCCCAAAAACTTGTTGGCGAATTGATTCAAAATTCATTCAAAATTGCATTCCTGAATTCTGTGCCATTGTCACTCCTCAATCCTTTTACGCAATTTTGATCTTCAGACTGCTTCTCAATTTTATTGATGTGTTCAATAATGATGTGTGGAGTTTCATCCTTTGAATGCATAAAATCTACCCATGTGTATCTTGAGTAGTCATCCACCATCACAAGTGCATATTTCTTTCTAGAAATAGATAAGACATTAACTGGTCCAAACAGGTCCATGTGAATAAGTTGCAGAGGTGCACTTATGGAATTCACAACTTTGCTTTTATGACTACACCGTTTCATTTTACCTTTTTGACAATCCTCATAAACTTCATCTTGAGTAAATTCCAAATTTGGCATGTCTCTCACTAATTCCTTTTTAACCAAGGTATTAACCGCTTTGTAGTTCAGCTGAGAGAGTTTCTTGTGCCACAACTTGCTTTGCTCATTAGATTCCTTGGTGTAGAAGCAACATATTCCATCCTTATTTGTTGAGTGTAAATCTGCAACAAACAAGCTTCCCTTTCTTACTCCTTTCAAACCAACTTTACCAGTCTTTTTGCTGATAATTGAGTAGTCTCCTTTGTCAAATGAAACCTTGAATCCTCTATCTGTGAATTGACTGACACTCAGGAGATTCACCTCAAGATCAGCTATCAGTGCTACATTTTCAATGGCAATATTTTCAGAAAGTAACTTGCCATATCTCATTGTGAATCCTTTGTTGTTGTCTCCAAAAGTCACCAATGGGCTAGCTATCTCCTCAAACTATGATAGCAGGGCCTTATCACCTGTCATATTCATGGAACATCCACTGTCTATGATCCATATGACTTTTTTCGCCTTGCCTTCGTTGTAGACCCAAGTTTAACTTCTTTGAGATCTACTTTCAGTCTATAACAGCTTTTCATTACTTTCATATTGCAAGGAATGCAATCAAATTTGTAACAGATGGAATATGGATCTTCATCCTTTGCTTCATTGTATATGCATGCTCCCACTTTTGGCTCACTAACAACCTTTTTGCAAAGTTGAGTTAGGTGATTTGTAGAGCCACACATGGGAGCATCTGTAACAAATGAAAAGTTGTTGCTCTTGTTCACTCCAATTTTTCCATTCCTGATCTTCTTTTTCTTTCCTGCATTCTCATTCTTGATTGGTGTCTTTGAAACTTGATTGATCATGTGCTTCTTTTTTATTTCAGCAGTATGAGTGGTTTCTTCATTTTTCTTTTCCTGGTCTTCATCTGCAAGTTCTTGCTTGATGACCAACTCAACTTCACTGAAATTGACTTCACATGCCTTGAACAAAGGTGCATCAGCTTTTTTTAGCATAACTGGGACATCTTGATTTGCAATTGCTTTACCTTTGTCACCTTTATTTTTCTTATTGGTGTTCAAAACATCATAGTCCAAACCAATAGCTATATTAGCACATGGTTTGTTTTTCTCATGGTATTGTCCAACCAACTGAGTAGCATTTCTGAGACTTCAGTTTCACCTCATTCTTCTCCAACTTTTCCCTCAACACGGCTTCTATTTCACTTGCACACTTGAGCTTGTTTTTCAAATATTCATTTTCTTGCTTGACAGTTTCAAGCTTAACAAGCTGCAGTTCCAATTCTTGCTTCTCAATCTCAAGCTTCTCATTTTTCTTTGACAGCCTACTCACTTCCTCAGTAGCTTCCACCATTCTTGTGTGGATATGAAACATCTCTACACTCATCTTTTCAACAGTTTCTTTATATTGTCTTGTATTTAAATCAATGGTAGTTAGAGTTGGTACCTCTAATTTTGATGAGAATGATTCTCCTTTCTCAAGATCCATAAGTACATAGTTTCCAAACTCTTCATTCTCATATTCTTCATCAGTGTCATCCCAACTCTTGCCTTCAGCTATGTAAGCCTTTCCCTGTTGTTTCTTCAAGAGAGCTTCATACTTTTCTTCTAATTCCAGATAGGCTTTATCTTTCTTCACTTTCTTTCGCTTCCTGCACTCAGTAGCAAAGTGACCCAACTCATCACAGTTGAAGCACCTTATCTTTGATCTGTCAACAGATCCAGTCTTGTAGCCACATTTTCTAGCTGAGTTATACTGAGCTTTTGATTTCCAATTGTTTCTATTGGAGGACTGTCCCTTGTTCTTGAAAAACCTTGGCTTTTTAACCCTAATATTGGAGAATTTTCTAGCCAAGTAAGCCATAGATTGATCCATCTCATCTAGCTTATCAAGGGTGTAGAACTCATCTTCCTCTAGCTCTAAAACAACTTGTTTCTAAGGTCCTTTGTTCTTCTGCTCCACATCATGAATAACTGGAACTTGAGTATTTTGTTCATGCTCACTTGCTTCACTGTCATTGACAACTAAGGCACTGGAACCATTAACCACATGTCCTTGTTTACCTTTAATGATTTTATTTGCAACATTTCAAGCTCATAATTTTTCAAGATTTCATACAAAACTTCCAGTGTTATTCTGCTCAAGTCTCTTTCTTCTCTAACAGCTGATATTTTCAGTTCAAGGTGGTCAGGAAGAGCTAGCAAGAACTTTAGGTTAACCTCCTCATCTTCATAATATTTATCATGAAGTTGCAAGTCATTTATCAGTTTGTTAAACCTTTCAAAAGCTTCAACAATTCCCTCTTTAGGCTTTTCCATGAAACCCTCATACCGAGACACCAGTATTCTCCTTTGATTTGATTTTACTTTATAACGACTCATGTATTTGTGTATTATTTAAATACGTAATTATGGAATTATTAAATAAATAAAATAGGTGTATAGCTTCTGTCAGCTCGATGTTATTTTATTATTATCTATGTGTGATTTATGGTGTACCAGTTTGTTCGCGTAATTAATTATGAAATTATATTGAATTATTTTCACTTTTAAAAGTGGATTTAATATAAATTTATTTGCATAAATATTTGAATTGTCTCTAAAATTGTTTTTATGCTTTTATAATTACAATATTTATTTTTGGGATTTTATAAAATTTAGAAATCAATATTTCATCAATTATTTAGCCATGTACGATTTTCTGATTGCATTTAATTGTAAAATTTGTATTTAATTCCCGAATTCTTCAAAAATTATGAAACTCATATTTATTTAAGTTGGGAATATTCCGGGAATTTTAAAATTATTTTGGGAATTTTTGAGATTAATTTCACCCGCGCGTTGTTTCGTTTTATTGATAAAAGCGCGTATAAGTGGCATTTCAAAAATTGTGTTAAAATTATGAAAATTACGCTTTTATTTACTTCGGGATATTTATAATATTATAAGATTATTTTCGTGATTTTCCGAATTTATTTTAAGTACAGCTCAGTTCGTTAGTTGTGAAATGCGGGTACAAACTGCGTTTTGAAAAATGTTTTAAAATTTCGAAATTTATGTTTTTGTAAATTTCGGGATATTTATGATATTTTAAAACTATTTTCACAATTTTCGAAGACTGTTTTATTCGCACCTTGTTCCGTTAATTTCAAATTTCGGGGCAAAATAGACCTTTAAATCTTCGTAGTTATCCCAAATGCAACGTGTCAGTTTTATAGACTATGTATTGCCACGTGTTTCTTGCTGGCATTTTACAGAAAATAAATAAAACAAACCCACAACCCTTTCCTATGTATCTCTCTCGATCATATATGTCTCTCCATCTCGTTCCCTCAATCTCTTCTCAGTTTTTCTCTCGATTGTTCATATCTATATCATCTTCCTTTTTTCATTCCTCTGTTCCCGTTTTTCTTTCCCGGTTTACCCGCTTCTGCGGTAAGTTCCGGCCACTGTCTAGTTCCGGTTAACTGCTTCAATTTCCGTTTTTGTTGGATTGCATATGTGTATATACGCGGGTAATATGTGTATATTTGTATGTGCAGTTTGATTTGTGGGGTTCTGTATCTCCTTGTTCTTCACCTCTGGATGCCTTGATGCCGCCTGTTTTTCCGGTGAGGTGTCATTGGTGCGGTGGTGATTGTGGTGTGTGTTGTTGTGTGTGTAAGCTTGTGTGCGTGTGTATGATTGTGTGTGTAGTGATGCTTGGTTCTGTGTCGTGGCTGTTTTCCGGCCACCTGAGTCTATGTTATTTTCCGATTGTGCAATTATTAATCATTTTATTTATTTTATTTTCTGCAGAAAATTGATTTGAGTGATTTTGTGAAATAAAAAAAATTATTCGTGCGGGAAAATGGTTTTAATAACAGGTAGGATTCGCATCGGAAACCCGAAATAAACGGTCACCCGCGGATTTTACCGCCATCCGGGATGAATTTCGACGAGCGGACGGCGGATGGTGATGACATTGTTCTGAGTCCTATAAATTAATAAATAAATACGAGTATAAATATAAGATGTAATAATAATAATTTGTTGGTTAAATCGGTATTTGGGATTTGTGAAATGGATTTCGGTTGTATTGGAGGAATGAATTGTTGGATTGTTTGTTGTGATTTGACGTCGAGTTGTTCGACGAGTAGGCCGATAAAAAGTGAAGGTATGCCCAAATTTTTGGAAATTTAATTCAGAAATTCGGGACATACCCTGTAATTATCGGAACGTCGAACGAGTATAAATAAGTATATACATATATTCTGTGCAGAACGTGATTGTATGTTGTGGTGAATGTTCTGTTAAACCTCAATGACCCTAATTTCGTAAAATGACGAGTATACGTATTTTCTGAAAATGAATACCGAACCGATTTCTGAGATTGTGAACCCTAATTATTGCGTGTGTTATTATAATCTATATAATTACGAGTCGGGTTTGAGTATCGTTGGGTAGAATTGGTATCAAGGATATGTCAAGCATACCTAGACGTCTAACATAGGGTATTTCGGCTCTGTAGGTTCTAGTCGAAGGACTCAAGAGTTGATATCGAACTAAGATAACATAGTGATCAGTCGACAAGCGCGGCGAGGTTCCTAAGCGAAAGACCTGAGCGTTGAAGTCGGATCCAGGATAGTCAAATAGTAAAGCGATAAAGCCGAGTGTCCCGAATCGGTTCAAGGTCAATCAGAGATAGTTGTAACGCTCTGCAAGGCAAGTACCCATGACCATTCTTTTATGGTTCAGTACGTATGAATAGCTAAATATTTTATTCTCGTAATGGAACATAAACGCTTTAAGTTACGTATCCCATGTATTTGAAAATGTTGTTTAAAAATATGTTTTGGGGAAAAGTAACTTCTGAAAACACCTATCTCTAAACGTGATTTTAATGAAAAGAATTTTGAATAGTGTGCCGTGATAGAATGGTTTTAAAAAGAGATAGGTGATAGTGATTTTGGAAACTGGATAAAGGGACTGTTTTAATCCACCTATGTCGTGGAAGGTTTTGATCCACCTATGTCATAGAATTTTAGAAAGAGGCCAAAAGGGAATTCAGTTGATCTATTGGAGTTGCGTAAGAGGCCTGTTATTCGGTAATGCACCAGCATGTGTTTGCGTAAGTGGCTAATTGGGTTGGGCATTCTGTTTAACCGATTAGTCCAGCGTGGGGGAAAGACCTAGCTAGTCTTTTCCCAAGTTTTGGAACACATTCTATTTCTGGATGGCCGCTAGTCGCTGTCCGGTGAGGGTAGACTGATCAACTATCTTCACCCGTTAAACGTCCAATAGATTTGATTGATTCGGTTTTGAAATTGATTTAACAACTCAACTTATAGAGTAAGATGATGTGAAAATAAAATAGCATGCTAAGCTTTGATACTGGTAATTATACACAGCACACGACTGATATTGTTATTTTTCGGAGCATTTTAGTTTTTAATATCCAGTTTATGAATGTTTACTCTACTTTTGTATACGAGCTATAATTTCTGTTCCTATCAATGTTTTGTCATAAATTGTTTTACTTGTTATTCATATAGTGGTACTGCTGAGCAATTGATTGCTCACCCTTGCAGAATGTTTTATATATGTATTGTAGATGCTTAGGAGATTCTTCCATGGTAGTCAGGGCAGAGTTCCAGTTCCCTTCGCGTCCGACTCCTCTGAGATGGCTGTGTTGGACCAAGGGTGGTATGTTGAGTTGTTGTGTTAAGTTAGCTGCGTCGAGATGATTGTTGTAAGTTGGTTTGTGTTAGTTGTAACCTAAATCATACTTAAACCTGGCAAAGATCTTGGTAAAGGGGTCGTAATTATATCCTATTATTGAATTGTTTATCTTATGGTTGTTGTTGATGACGTCAACTCCTGACCCCGGGGTTGAGGCCGTCACATACTTCCTCTGTACCCTCACACAAAATCTCAATCGTCTCCCATATTTATTTGGATGTGTCACAGTTGACAATATTTTTGTACATAACAATGTCAAGTGAGTCTATCAGAATTAGTTGCAGGCCGCTATCCAGAGAGACTTTTTCCTTTTTAGGTTCAGTTTATTTTGAGGGGTCTTTAGGGGCATAATGAGCTGGAATGACCATATCTCCATCAGTAGATTCATAAACCCTTTCCATGGGAACAAAAGGGCCATTCTTGAGAATCTGGATGTACATTGGGTTGATCACCCTTATGAACAACATCATCTTCTTTTTCCAAAGTTTATAGTTGATTTTATCAAATGATGGTATCTTGATACTGCATATCTTTTGTGCACTCATACTTCCAAGATCTTGATCTGTTTACTTTCAGATTTTTCTCTGATACCAATAGTTAGATATTGAGTACAACATCGGGGGGTGAATGTGTTTCTTTGGATTTTTAGCCTTTTTAAACTTGTTTGGATATTGTGTGAACAAAACAATTTATATTTGCAGAGATATTGTGTTAACAAAACTAAAACAACTAGCACAATATTTCAAAACTCACTTAATTTGTATTAATTAAGTTTGTCTTGCTACAAATTCTGTGTTCTTAAAAATATAAGAACTCAGCTTCTTCCTTGAGAGAATACTAAAAGATATGAATCTGACTGTTACTACAAAACTAAGGACCAGTGAATGATTTATACACTAGCATGACGGGTTTACAAGACTTGCACTAAAATATACTAAACTAATTTCTAAAGAAACCTTTTTCTATTTCCATTTCTAGCTTAATTAATCTGTGCAGAATCTTGCAGGTCTATGACCATCCTTTGTCCAGTTAATCTTGACCCTTGATCTTGTATTCTCCCAGCACTTTATAGAGCCTGGTATGATACTTTGTCAAAGTTTCTTTTAGAAAATCATTTCACAAGAGGTATTGTTGACAAAACTTTTTTCTTTAGAAATGTTAATGGCTCTAGTATACTTGTTCAGATTTATGTAGATGATATTATATTTGGCTCTACAAATGAGAAACTTTGCAAAAAGTTTGCCAAATTGATGTTGTTATTCCCAAACAATCTAACAAAGAATTACAGAAGGGGGGTTGAATGTAATTCTGGTTTCTTTTTTATTTTAAAGACTGTTCTTTCTTGAATATATATCTGTGTTTGATTTGGATAAAGTGTGGAATGAAAATATTGAAGAAATCAAACACAAAGTGATTAAACACAAGTATTTGGTTTAACTTCTAATTAAGCAAAATCTGTGAAGTAATCCACACATTTCAAGCCAATTACTTTGGAAGAGATGAAGCTAGGAAAATGAGAGTAGGGTGAATCTTTAATGAAGAATGAATTCAAAAACTCTGTGGTGCTAAAGCCTAAGCAATCAAGTGTCACAATGTCAACAACGCACCCAATGTTGGTTAATTACTCTCCTCCTAGACCTGATAAAGAAAAGATGATGGGTGCATCAATTTCTAGTTTTAAAACAAACAAGGATGTCATCTTCAGGCCAAGAATAACAAGAATTTATAGGTATGGAAAGATGTTATATGTCTTGACTGGGCACCTTTAGTTTAGGGAAGTTAAAGATGGGAAAATAGAAGACTAGTAGCTCAGAAAAGAAGGAAGAAGCAGGCCACTAAAGTAGTGAATTGAAAATTGGAAATGCCTGCAACTTCAACTGGAACTGAGAAAACCTTATTTAAGCAAGTACCAAAGAATTCAGGAAAAGGCAACTAGAAGGTTAGAACCAATGAGGAAGATTATTAAAGATGAATAAATGAAAGCTAAGCCAACACAATCTACAATCTCAAGTCAACCAACTGTGCCCAATGTGGAGCCAGTTAAATTCAAGGTTCATCCAGGTGTAAATTTCCATGGTGGACCAATCATACCTAAGGATGAACCCATAGATTGGGAAAGTTTACCTCTACCTGATCTAAACCTACCACTACCTGTCAAAAAGAAGACTCCAAGAAGGAAACACAAAGAAATCAAGACTAAATCACCTCAATTCAAAGCCATCTCCAAGCCAAAGCCCGCATTCAATAAGGAGGACCAACTCTTCATATGTGACATCAAAGAATTCTCTGACATAAATCTCTATCTCGATGAGTTAGAGGAAATAAGAGGAATTGATGCTTTATACAAGCTTCCGGAAAGATTGGTGTTCAGATATGATGGTGGAAAGGAGATTACATGGCCTCTCTACAGAATTCTTAATGAAGGATATAGTGTTCTAGTGAAGGTGTTTTCTGCTATGAAGAAATATTTTGGATTCACTAAGGTGGCCAATCAGAAGTACTTATAAAATCCATATAAACGCATACAAATCGTGAATAAATCGAGGGATCGTTTACTAACCTTTAATAGCGATCCAAGAACGATGAACAGAGATCCCTAGCAGCTGTTCCTCAATTGTGAAGCACTCCACCGGTATTCACCAAGGGATCAAAATAATGGAGGGAGGAAGAGGTTGAGAGAATTAGTTGCATCCCTCTCTTTTCTACTTTAGAATTAGGGTTTGTATTTGGGTTGAGGCAAATAGGGTTTATAATAGTATATTTATAGGCAAAATTTTCAGCTAAAAATTTTCCATAAAATATTATTATTATTAACCCTTTAATTGATTATTCTTATTAACCAATTAACTAATAATTAAAACTCCTTTTAATCATTAATCCCTTTTCTAAACATTTTAGAAAAATAATTCTCTCACTTGATTTAATTTCCAAAATTAAATTCTTAATTAATAATATTAAGAACTTTTCTTAATTAATTTATAATTAATTAAATCTCATTTAATCAATTATTAAATTTGCTAACTAATTATTTATTTCACAAATAAATAATTACCAGCCATTATTAATTAATTCCTCCACCATTAAATCATTCTCTTTTATGGTGTGACCATGTAGGTTCAATATTAAGCCGGTAGTAGAAATAAATAATAATAAAACTATTTTATCATTATTTATATAAATTCTCTAATTTATTAAATATGATTAATTAATAAATTAATCATGTTTATTCTACATCGTGAGGGATACTTCTCAGCATATCGCGACTATCCGGATAATACGAATTCACTGCTTAGAATACCAAGAACCAATTCAGTGAATAGTTATCGCACAATTAATTCCTTCTACCCTGCAATGTCACGATTAAATACAAGGCATGGAACTCGTGTCAAGCCTATCTTATTTAATCATGTGCTTTCCCATTCACTATGCTTAGTTCTAATTAATGTGAATTAGAAACTACTTTCTAATTTCATTCACTCTGGCCAGAGATTCCTGAACTAGCATAAGTGGATCAGCATTGAACATTCTTTTTCTTTCACTGGAAGGGGTAGATCCTTTATTGATCATACACTATCTTCGTGTACAAATTCCTACACCCAGTAGAGCCCTTATTATTGTCCCTGGAGACTAAGAACTAAACCAAAGTATAGTTTAGTGTACACAAGATGACTATGATGACCTCAAGTCTAAGGATACTTGTACAACTATCACTATGTGAACATCTGCTGACACGTGAGTGAACTCCATCAGTTGTTCAGCTGTGTGAGTCATGTTCAGTGAACTTATTCTATAATAAGCACCTACAAACTAGCTATAGTGTCACCACACAAATGTCTATGAGAACAGACATCCTTCATAATGAAGCAAGCATAGTATATACTGATCTTTGCGGATTACTAATTACCAGTTAGTAATCCTACGACCAGGAAATATTTAAGTTCAGAGTTATCATTATTATGATCTCATCATAATCCATAAAAGGTTTTACTCTAAACTATGGTATATCTTATTTAAACACTTAAATAGATAAAGCCCGCAATAAAACCAAAACAAGTCTTTTATTAATATCAATGAAATCAAAAGAGATTACATAAAAGTTATTCCTAAATCATCATATATGATTGGACTTAGGACACATCTCTTTCAATCTCCCACTTGTACTAAAGCCAATCACTTTGGTATCTAATACCCATCTTGTCTTTATGACAATCAAAGTGACTTTGAGAAAGTGGCTTTGTGAAAGGGTCTGTTATGTTGTTATATGTGTCAACTCTCTTGACGTTGATATCTCCTCTTTCAACAATCTCCCTAATCAGATGAAAGCATCGCAAAACATATCCTATAAGAAGTATGTCATCCATATACAATATAAGAAATGTTACCGCGCTCCCACTAACCTTCTTGTAGATAAATGGTTCGTCTATGTTTTTTTGATAAAACCAAACTTTTTGATTGTCTCATCAAAACGGATGTTCCATTTACGAGAAGCTTGCTTTAAACCATATATGGTTTGCAGCAGCTTACACACTAGGTGTTCATTTCCCTTGGAAAGAAAACCTTCTGGCTGTGTCATATACACTTCCTCTTCAAGTTTCCCATTGAGGAAGGCCGTTTTCACGTCCATTTTCCAGATCTCATAGTCGTAGTAAGCAGCAATCACAAGCAAAATCCGAATTGATTTTAACAAGGCTACAGGTGAAAAAGTTTCATCAAAGTCAATCCCTTACCTTTGTTTGAATCCTTTTGCCACGAGCCTGGCCTTATAGGTCTCCACCTGGCCATCTGCTCCAATCTTTCTTTTGTATACCCATTTGCACTCAATAGGCTTCACACCCTCAAGTGCTTCAACCAAAGTCCATACTTAGTTGGTATACATAGATTCCATTTCGAATTGCATGGCACTTTGCCATTTCCCTGTGTCAACACTACTCATAGCCTTATTATAGGTCATAAGGTCGTCATCATCAATGATTGACAACTCATTGTCATTCTCAATGACAAGGCCATAATACTTCTCAGGTTGGCGAGACACTCTCCCTATCCTACGAATGGGCTGTTCCACAGAAGGTTGTTCAGTTTGAATAGGTGTTTCCACTTGAACCGTAGTAGTTTGTGCTTCTTGAACTTCATCAAGTTCAATCTTGCTCCCACTGTTTCCTTCAAGGATAAACTACTTTTCCAAGAAGGTAGCATGTCTGGAGGCAAACACCTTATGATCGGTGTAAAAGTAATACCCTAAAGTCTCTTTAGGATATCCCACAAAATTACATTTTACGGATCGAGATTCCAGCTTATCCGGGTCAACTTTCTTGACATAAGCTGGACATCCCCAAATCTTAACGTGTTTAAGACTCGGTTTCCTTTCTGTCCATATCTCATATGGAGTTTGAGGAACATATTTGGAAGACACCTTATTCAGTAAATATGCTGAGGTTTCCAATGCATAATCCCACAGGAATACTGGAAGATTCGCATAGCTCATCATGGACCGAACCATGTCTAACAAAGTTCGATTTCTCCTTTCAGATACCCCATTCAACTGTGGAGTATATGGAGGAGTCCACTGGGAGACTATACCATTTTCTTTGAGATAAGCTAGAAACTCTCCTTTCAAGTATTCACCACCTCGATCTGATCGAAGAGTTATAATACTATGATTGGTTTGTTTCTCCACTTCATACTTATATTTTTTTGAACTTTTCAAAGGCTTCAGACTTGTGTTTCATCAAATACACATATCCGAATCTAGATCGATCATTTATGAAAGTAATGAAGTATGAAAATCCACCCATTGCTTGCGTATACATTGGTCCACATACATCTGTGTGTACCAATCCTAGCAAATCTGCAGCCCTCTCTCCATGTCCACTAAATGGAGATTTAGTCATTTTACCCAATAGACAAGACTCGCATGTAGGATATGATTCAAAATCAAAGGGGCCAAGTAACCCTTTCTTATGCCTGCAGTCTATTTTCACTAATATGACCAAGTCTGCAGTGCCACAAGAAAGTGAGATTTTCATCATCCCTTTTTCTTTTATTAGTATGTTCAATTTGTAGTAAATTATGCTCTACGTCACATACATACAGACCATTGTTTAAAATACCACTTCCATAAAGAACATTATCTCTAAGAATTGAACATTTATTATTCTGAATAACAAACGAAAATCCAGCCAACTCTAACATGGGAATAGAAATAATATTCCTCACAATCGAGGGAACATAATAACAATTATTTAAAACAATAGTCTTGCCCGTAGGCATATGTAAATGAAATGATCCTATAGCTTCAGCAGCAACTCTTGCTCCATTTCCCATCCATAGAATCACCTCCTCTTCTTCAAGAGTCCTACTTCTCCTTAGTCCCTGCAACGAATTGCAAATATGAGAACCACAGGCGGTATCTAATACCCAAGTAGAAATCTAATTTAATGACATATTCAATTCAATCATGAACATACCTGAAACAGAAGCGGTAGTCTCACTACCCTTCTTCTTCTTCCATTATGCAAGGTAAACCTTGCAGTTCCTCTTCCAGTGCCCCACCTTGTTACAGTGAAAGCAAACAGCTTTACTCTTGGGGTCTTCAGCTTTTGGTGGAACCGGCTTTTTCTCACCTACTTTCTTCTTCTTGGAAGGGTTCTTCTTCCTTTTCTTAGGATTGGAACCTTCACCAATTAGAAGAACAGAACTCTTCTTAGGGGGAAAATTCGATTCCGCAGTCATCAACATGTTGTGGAGTTCAGGCAGACTGACATCCAGCTTATTCATGTGAAAGTTCACAACAAACTGTGAGAACGAACCCGGAAGTGATTGCAAGACCAAGTCTTGGCTCAGCTCCCCATCCATGGCAAAACCAAGTTGTCCAAGACGTTCAATCAAATTGATCATCTTAAGTACATGGTCATTCACAGATGATCCCTCAGACATCCTACAACCGAACAGCTCCTTCGATATCTCATATCGAGCTGTCCTCCCTGCCACATCATACAACTCTTGTAGATGCATAAGGATAGTGTGAGCATCCATATGCTCATGCTGCTTCTGTAGCTCAATGTTCATGAAAGCTAGCATGATGCATTGAGCAACATTTGCATCATCTATCCACTTACGATACACAACATGTTCATCATTATATGCATCGCTAGTAGGTTCAGTAGGCTTAGGTGAGTCAAGCACATATTCCAGCTTCTCAACCCTAAGAACAATTCTCAAGTTTCGAAGCCAGTCAGGAAAATTAGGACCAGTCAACTTGTGAGCATCTAGTATACTCCGGAGTGATAGTGCAGAAGACATAACGTATATAGTAAATCTGTAAATGATGAACACATAACAACACTTAGCAAATATTCAATTTCATTTCAAAACACTATATGAATCGGGTCTTTATTCATAAGTGGCTCCCACTAGTTTATCTAAATTATATAACCCCCTTAAGTGAAAAATTAAGCATTCATAATGCTAGTGGGAATAGGGATCCTACATTCCATCACACAACCTCGGCTGTAGCACGAAACGTCATGTGATGTTCAATAGGCAGACAACTCTTGTCAATTACATCTTATGTTATTCCCTAATAAAACTTTAGCCTCTTGAATAATTGAGTCATGACTGTAGCACGACAGATTCAATATTCTAAGTCAAGTCTAACCCAACATTTCGTACAATTGAATCAGTCTCCAACGGCCCACGGCTGCAGCACGTAACGACCTTTAGATTCTAATTCAATGTACACATCTCTATGTAATAGACAAGTATTTCTTATTTCGAAATCAAAGCCCTCGGCTATAGCACGAAACGACAATGATTTAAAAATAAGAACTAGTTTCTACCATGTTGGAAGGCTTTGACCGACACAAGCCCGTTGTGTTATTGGCCAATTACTACTTGATATTATTTAATTTTAGAGGGATTATATTATGTTACAATCATAATTATATTATAAAGAGATTCTTCCTTTTGAATTAAATATTTCAAATCAATAATCGATAATCAGATGATTCCCAGATCGGGGGGAGCATTGTCAAGAGGCGTCACTTAATACCCCTTTCTTACAGATCGAAATCTGTTTTTGACGGAATCATCCTTTCTCTCAAAATTGAAAATTCATATTTAATTACGTGTTTCATAAACACAATAATCTCATGATTGTATTCATAATATTATTGTTAAGGCAAGAAATGATTCCTATTCTAGATTTTCTAGAGCACGCCTTATATTGATTTAAGTTCACCTAAATCTATCATCGCATGGTAAACATAGGCATATATCTCATATATAAAAATAAATAAACAAGTAAGCATGCAAGCAATATCATGTCACACATTGATATAATGATGTATGAATTTATTATAGCATTTAAAATCAATTAAAACAATTAAAATATGCTTTAAAACACTTTCGGGAATATAAACAGTTCGAAACTTTTATATAAAAAAAAATTGACCACTCCATTAGATCTGTCTTGGAAAACAAATCCAACGATATATTGTGAAGCACTCCACCGGTGTTCACCAAGGGATCAAAATAATGGAGGGAGGAAGAGGTTGAGAGAATTAGTTGCCTACCTCTCTTTTCTACTTTAGAATTAGGGTTTGTATTTGGGTTGAGGCAAATAGGGTTTATAATAGTATATTTATAGGTAAAATTTTCAGCTGAAAATTTTCCATAAAATATTATTATTATTAACCCTTTAATTGATTATTCTTATTAACCAATTAACTCATAATTAAAACACCTTTTAATCATTAATCCCTTTTCTAAACATTTTAGAAAAATAATTCTCTCACTTGATTTAATTTCCAAAATTAAATTCTTAATTAATAATATTAAGGACTTTTCCTAATTAATTTATAATTAATTAAATCTCATTTAATCAATAATTAAATTTTCTAATTAATTATTTATTTCACAAATAAATAATTAACAGCCATTATTAATTAATTCATCCACCATTAAATCATTCTCTTTTATGATGTGACCCTGTAGGTTCAATATTAAGCTGGTAGTAGAAATAAATAATAATAAAACTATTTTATCATTATTTATATAAATTCTCTAATTTATTAAATATGATTAATTAATAAATTAATCATGTTTATTCTACATCGTGAGGGATACTTCTCAGCATATCGCGACTATCCGGATAATACGAATTCACTGCTTAGAATACCAAGAACCTATTCAATGAATAGTTACCGTACAATTAATTCCTTCTACCCTGCAATGTCACGATTAAATATAAGGCATGGAACTCGTGTCAAGCCTATCTTATTTAATCATGTGCTTTCCCATTCACTATGCTTAGTTCTAATTAATGTGAATTAGAAACTCCTTTCTAATTTCATTCACTCTGGCCAGAGATTCCTGAACTAGCATAAGTGGATCAGCATTGAACATCCTCTTCCTTCACTGGAAGGGGTAGATCCTTTATTGATCTTGCATTATCTTCGTGTACAAATTCCTACACCCAGTAGAGCCCTTATTATTTCCCTGGAAACTAAGAACTAAACCAAAGTATAGTTCAGTGTACACAAGATGACTATCATGACCTCAAGTCTAAGGATACTTGTACAACTATCACTATGTGAACATCTGTTGACACGTGAGTGAACTCCATCAGTTGTTCAGCTGTGTGAGTCATATTCAGTGAACTTATTCTATAATAAGCACCTACATACTAGCTATAGTGGCACCACACAAATGTCTATGAGAATAGACATCCTTCATAATGAAGCAAGCATAGTATGTACCGATCTTTGCGGATTACTAATTACCAGTTAGTAATCCTACGACCAGGAAATATTTAAGTTCAGAGTTATCATCTTTTAGGTCTCATTATTATGATCTCATCATAATCCATAAAAGGCTTTACTCTAAACTATGGTATATCTTATTTAAACACTTAAATAGATAAAGCCCGCAATAAAACCAAAACAAGTCTTTTATTAATATCAATGAAATCAAAACAGATTACATAAAAGTTATTCCTAAATCATCATACATGATTGGACTTAGGACACATCTCTTTCACTTAGCAAGATCAGCCAAATCAGACAAAGCTGGAGAAATCCAAATGCACTTCCTAGAGTGTTGAATATCCTATATACTGGTGATAGAGTACATTTGAGACCCTACAGGATTGTGGAGTTTAGAGATGAAAAGTTTTTCAGGAGATTTTTAAGACTTGAAAACCAGCTACAAATATCAAGCAATGATAAACTCGGAGAAATGAAGGAGATGCTGGATATCAACAATGAAAATAAAGTTGAATTCTTTAGACAACTTCAGAACCAGATTGAGGAGGATGATAAAATGTTGGGAAAGAAGACAAGGGATTAAAAGAAATGGAAACGATATGCTCGGGCTAGAGGAGCACCTTTAAAATAACATGTAAATAATCTTTACTTTCTTGGTTAAATATTCAATTGGAGCATTGTGCAATTTATCTACAGTTTAGTGTATTAATTTTGATAGAGTGTTTTGTTATCATCAAGGTAACCTGAATGTATGCCTATAATCCTATTAGACATAAATTGGGGGAGATTGTAAGGAATATGTTGCGGGCTTGATAATAACTTACCAAAAATACTCTAAGTAGATAAGTTAAATGATTTTGTAGCTTTCAACGGATGATCACATTATTTATCCGTTGAGGGAGTAGCTTATTTGAATAAGTTTGTAACACATTATGTATACTAAATTAGCTGGGGAATTGAGAGTTTTTAGTTATTTTTAAGTCATGTTGATTACTAGCAAGATATACAAAATAGGTGGGTTAATTGTATCTAGAAGATGCCTTGTAATTTTGTATAAGTGAATAAGTATCAATTATTATGTAAACAACTTCAACTATTATTCTACAAAGCTTCAATGGATGTGCTAGTCAAGTTTCAACGGATGAGTCAAGTCAAGTTTCAACGAATAACAGATGAAGCTTCAACGGATAACACCTATGTAGCCTCAACAGATAATCAATCTAAACAGCAGTTGAAAGTAACTTGACAGTAATATGGGTTGATTGTATACAAAAGGAATGTGTAAGCATGAAGTCAGGATAAAGAGAATGTGTCAGCATGAAGTCAGGATAAAGAAGAAAATGAAGCATTTCCGTCTCCATGCAAAACATGGACGTTCAAAGATGTTATATCTAACTGGATTGCATTGGATAGAGAAATGAAGAAACATGTGATTGGACCTAGCTGATAGGTTTTACATGTTGAATTATTTTCACATGTAATTTGGTAATATATATATAATAAGAGTAGAAAGTGTTCAGTTAAGAATTAAGAATTACATTTTTAATTTAGAACAACAGAAAAAGGCAAGCTGTATTCTTAATCTCTAAAGTTCAAAGTTGAAAACACTTGTAAGCAGTTGTGTGTTACAAGAAGTTGAAAACACTTGTAAGCAGCATATTCAAACACAATATATATATTTAGTAAGAAGTTTTTCAGAATTTCAAAAAGTAACTAAAATTTCATTCTAACTCCCTTTCTGTAATTCCATTGATAGATCAGTAGGGAATAACACATTTACACCACAAGTTTATATTTTGGTTCATTAAACTCAAGAGACGGATATGTGTAAAAGAAGCACAAAGAAGATGAAACAAGTTTACATCAAGATGTAAAATAAACAAGAAAGATGTTTAATGTGTTTATGGTTTTTAAGTTTTTTGTGTGATAGTTTATACGGCACATATATGACTTCACTTTTCTAATTAATGGATGTAAGTGCCTTAAACAAGTAACTTGCTCAAGCAAGTTCGATGTGTGTGCTATACTTTCTTCCGATAAAAGCCTGTCACATATATAAAAGCAAATCAACCCCGTTATCTTTATACTTTCACTATCTTTTACTATTTTTTTTACGTGGGTCTTTTTACCTATATTTTTATAAATTAATTCATTTACTTGATTAAAATTTTATTTTCACAAACACATATATATGTAAGATACTATTTTAGTAGAAACCAATATTAAAATATTTTAAAAAAGTTAAAATACTAATCCCGGAATAAACAATATTTCAGATAGTCTCATAGGTATTTGACTATTATAATCTCAATCTGATTAAACTTATTTTTTTGAAATTTTCTAAATATCACAAAAAATTAGGTAAATCTTGACATCAATACAGATGGATTATGCACAATATTTTTAAAAAACGAAAACATCCACGATTAAAAACTAGTTAGAAGTATTAGTTAAATTAACAGTTGACAATTATATATAATCTCAAACCAACTAAATTTTTCTTTTCTGAAATTTTCGAAATATCAATAAAATATGTAAATCTTGATATAAATAATGTCGGGTCATCAAATTTTTTTGTAAAAAAATTGAAATACTAGTATGGGACTAAACACTGTTTTAGAGTACTAGTCAAATCAGTGGTCGACTATTACAATCTCGAACCAAATAAAAAAATTCTAAAAAATTGTGAGTATCACTTAAATTTGTAAATCTTGATATCCATATAATTGGATCGTTGAGAAATAATTAAAAATTTAAATGAAATACTATTATGGGACTAAACACTATTTCAGAGTACTATTCAAATCATTAGTTAACTATTATAACCCCAAATCAAATATATTTATTTTTCCTGATTTTTTTTGTAATATCACTCAAATTTGTAAATGTTGATATCCATACGATTGGATCGTCTAGAAATAATAAAAAATTGAAAATATAAATTCGGACTAAACACAATTTCCGAGTACTACTCAAATCAAGTAGTTGACGGTTATAATCTCAAACTAAATAAATTAATTTTTCCTGAAATTTTCGGAATATCACCATAATTTGTAAATCTTGATATCCATAAGGTGGATCATCAAAAAATATTTTGAAAAATTTAATTACTAATACGTCTAAGCAAGTAAATTTATTTCTCTAAAATTCCGTGAATATCATTCAAATTTGTAAACCTTGATATCCATATGGTTGGATAGCCCAGAAATATATATTATTTAAAAAAAATGAAATATAAAGATGGGATTAAGCACTATTTCAGAGTACTACTCAAATCACCTTGTTAACTATTATAATATAAATCCATATAAAATTATGTTTTTCTAAAATTTTTGGAATAACACTCAAATTTGTAAAACTTATATCCGTACTGTTGTCGTCTAAAAATAAAAAATTGAAATATTATTCTAGGACTAAACACTATTTTAGAGTACTATTATAATCTCAAACCAAATAAATTAAATTTTTCAAGAAATTATTGAAAGGTCAATCGAATATATAAATCTTGATATTCATATAGTTGGATAGTCATGATATATTATTTTTAAAACTGAAATACTAATTCAGGACCAAACCCTATTTCAGAGTAACAATCAAATGCATAATCCTTTCACTTTTTTAATTTGACGCTTTGACTTTTACACACATTTCAATGTGCTTTGACCAGCTAGTTAGAAATATTATTTGTAATTTTTTGTAAATAAAAATAGATAACAAATATTTTAATTCACAAAAAGAAAGTTTTAAATTATTTATTGCTAACTACCCAATCAACGCACATTAGCATATTGAAATGTGTGTAAGAGTCAAAGAGGAAAATAAAAAAAGAGGGAGTAGTTCTTTTGAGCAGTTAACCATTATAATCTCAAACCAAATAAATTTGTTTTTTTCAGAAATTAATAATAAGTTATATATAAATCTTGTCATCCGTTGGTTGGATTGTACAAAATTTTTCTTTTTTTAAAATTAAAATATCAAGTCTGGAAATATTTGAAGATTGATTCTAACAACACAATAGACACAAAAATATCTTACAATGGATTACCAACCGAAAGTCGGCTCCGTCCCTTTTATGGTATAGAAGAACAAGAAGTTCATTTTTTTGGTATACATGTTCAAAAAATTCCGAAAATGGTACAAAACGCCTGTTCATAAGGGGATTGCCAGTTGACACCCAGAACAAGTGGCGTTCTGGGTCATGTATACATTTTCTTTGTACAAGGAATAATGACTTGTTTGTTTTGTTTTGAACGAAATGAAATTAAATGAAGGGCTATTTTTGGACTACAATATTAAATAAATGGAAAATGTTTTCACTAATTTTTTTTTTGTTGGCTTGTAGTGTAAACCTAATTTATGTGTGTATTTTTTAATTTAAATAAAAAACCGTCTAAATATGACTTTTGTAACTCCAAAAAGGGTGTCGTGCAATATGAGATCAAAATATTTAGGTGAGGGCATGTTTTGGCACGGGCGTATATAAATAATCGTAGATTTTTTGGGTTCCAAATTTTTTTGTTGTGTTGTAATGTAAACATATATTTTGGGAAAAATTTAATTTTGAATTAAAAATTTGTATGGCCAAAACTTTTGTAGCTTCGAAAATGGTGTAATTAGGGGCGAGTGCGTAATTTGTTTAGGTCCATTTTTCTATTGTTTGGTAGGTATATAAAAAAAATTTGAGTCTGTATGATTAAATAATAAATTTTATATATTGGAGAGAGGGTGTCATAACATTAAATGTAAAAATGTTAACTGTTATATAAAATGAATGTGCAATGAGCATTGGAAACCAAAATATTATGATAGAACAAGTAAATAATGAAATGGAAAATAAGGAAACGGAACCATATTACAAGTAGACTGCTTGTAATAGCAGTAGTACATATGTTTGACAACAAGATCACGTGTTTCAGTGTGGGCGCCCTGGGCATTTCTTACTACGCTTGGTATGACCTTCTTGGTTACATAAACTACATTTCTTTCCAGACCGCGGATCATCAATCTCCGTTCTGATCCGCACCGATTGTCCTTTATCCCCGCGTTTTTTTTAGTTTTTTGAAGGACTCTTCCGGCACTAACTTTCCATACCCCTGCCAAGGTACGGGTAAGTCGTAGTTCCAGTATTTAGTTGGTTCCAACGGATAAATTATTGGCATGTACAAGTCCTGCACTGTTTAATTCTTATGGAAATGTTCGATAAAATGCTCCCAACTCAATCCATGTGTTATACAACCTGTCATTGCATGGTAGCACAACATGTGATGGGTCGGCCATTTTCCACAGGTGCATTTACGGTCATTGAGGTTCACAACCTGGGTTTTACCTCCCTGTATCGTCCCCTTAGCAGTTGTGTACTGATGTGTTAGTATTTTCATAATCCCGCGGAGACGATGGAAAGTAATAACCGTATGTCATGTTGCCTTCCTCCGAATTTTTGCTAACATAGCGGCGGAACGTGCACATAACTGTTGCCCCTCTTGTAGACCGTCATCCACTATGTTTCGATGTTTATCTACAATTGTGACCACCTTGTAGAAGAGGTACTCCATCATTGTTGTTACCGGAAGAAAACGAGCCATCCTTATGTTACCGTTGAAGCCCTCAAGCATGTTTGTGGTTGTTTGACCGTAGCGAACACCACTATCGTGGGAAAGTGTCCACCTCTCCACGGGTATTGTAGCAAGATATTGTAGGGTGATGGGGGAAATTTCACCAATTCTTGACATATATGCGTCGTGCTTTGAGACTTGTGTGGTTCTTCCAGCTTTCCACATTAATTTTTTTAGTTCACCACCTGGGTGATGACTACAAAAGTTACTCCTTACATGGAGGAGACAGAACCTATGGATGCCGAGTGGCTCAGCAAAACCATTTTGAGGGTCTCGTAGGGCGGAGATAATGCTGGCTGCACGGTCAGAAATAATGCAGACGCCGGTCCATTGCCGACAGACATGTCTTCGAAGACGCTGTAAAAACCAAGAACAGTTCTCGTACGTCTACTCGTCAACCAAGCCATAACAGAGAGGGAACGGGTGGTTGTTCGAATCAACACCCATAACAATAAGTAACTTGCCCCTATATCTTCCTTTCAAGAATGTCCCATCTATTGAAATCACAGGACGTGCATGTTGCCACCCGTCCATCATTGCCTTTAAAGACCAAAAAATCCGCTTGCAGACGGACGTGCCCCGCTCCTTAGCATGAGGGACAGCATCGATCTCAGCAATGGTTCCAGGATTTGTCTTCATAATGGCTTCCAGGAACATGGGTAGAGCTTGGTAAGTTGTAGCCCAACTGCCATACACTTCCTCAATTGCTATTTGCTTCCCTCTCCACGCTTTCTTGTACCCAACTATGTGGTTGTGCTCATTGTTGATCAGCGGGATAATGGTTTTAATGGGAATTTCTGGTGTATCTATTACCTGTTTCACATAAAACAGTAAATGTCAAACGAAATTCGGCTTTAATAAGTGGCGTTTGTTAAAGATTTACTTACAAGTGGTTTTACAAGCTGCGCAATCATCCTTGCAGATAACTTCTTGTGATCTTGTAACGGCTGATCGACCATGCATTTGTGTTCCTCTCTATTAATATTAATCCGCCACTACCCGGAATCATGCATAAAAGCAGCCCTCATCCTCCAGTTACACCCCTCAGCCCGGCACTGTACAATGAGTTGTTCTTTATTACTCCTTGTAGTTTTATATGTATGATCAGTGTTAATATGTGCACGCCTCACTACTCCCAAGAGCGTAGCTTTGTCACGGTAGCACATTCCCTCACCCAGTTCCCCCTTGTCGAGGTCTTCATCAGCATATATATCATTAGGGTTATCTATGATTGGTGGAGTGTATTGTTCTGTGCGAAACCATGGAACCCTTGGAACATGATGTTCTTCTCCAACTACCAGAAATGTATTGGAAATTTCTTCATTTCTCTCTAAATGTCCTTCACCATCTTCGGTGGCAGAAGATTCCTCGTCGTCATCACCGTGAAGGTGAAAATTTTCATCACTTGATGAATTGGCTACAACTCCATCTGCCAGCAGGGCTAACCGCTGACCTGAACCTCTTCCCACCACATCACTTTCATAACTAGCCCCCCTTGAAACCCACCACTGTATTGACTGCTTTCCCCTTCAAACCCTCTACCATGTTCAGTAGTCCCCCTCCATACCCTCCACCATATTGACTACTCCACCATCCATTACCTCCACCATGTTTAATAGTCCCCCCTCCATACCCCTCACCATATTGACTACTCCCCCCTCCATACCCTGCACCATATTGACTACTCCCCCCTACATAGCCTCCATCATATTGTATACTCCCCCCTCCATACCCTCCAACATATTGACTACTACCCCCTTCATACCGTCCACCATGTTCACTAGCCCCCCTACCAGACCCTCCACCATGTTGAGTACTCCTCCCTCCATACCCTACACCTTGATCAAAAAGTACATTTGACCACAGTGGCTGTACATCACCACCGTATGTTGTTGTTGGTTGTGACCCGAAATTATGCTGGAATGAGTACAGGTCATCAATAACAATTTCTTCTATTTTGATGAACAAAGAAACATCTCCTTGAACGTTTAGCAACATGGCAGGAACATTTAACATGCGTGTAACATCATTATCACTTAAAATATCCCTTTGATAAAAACCTTCAACTAGGTTGTACTGACCAAGATATGGATACTTTAAACTCAATTTTAAATTCTACTGATACGAACTAATGTTTATTAAATTATACACGACATTTTTAAGCTCATCGTAAGTGGTACCAAACCTAATAAACATCATTTTTTGGATCGATAGAGTAGTTGATATTACTACCATCTCGAGTAACTACACCACCCCAAAAAAATTTGACGTTTACGTGGCCTTCCATCTCCCTGCGTTAAAGACAACATTAACAATTAGGAAACCAAAGTCAAGATTTTAGATGTAAACAAACATATATGTAATGCTGACATACCTTTTTCAACAGAGGAGTGTTCTACAAGTATGAAGGATATTATTTTCCTAAAGATTTAGGAATTTAGAGTTGCAGTATATTTTGAATACATGCAATGTATGAGGACACATATAAATAGGAATAGAAGCTGTAGGCTAGAGATAGCTAAAACAATAGTGAATTCGGATAGGAATGCATTATTGATAGAATCCAATGGAGATTTCCGATGGGATTTTTGTTAAAGGGAAATCTACTATTTTTGTCCCATTATTGATAGAATCCAATGGAAGATATAAATGAGAAGATAAGATTCTTGAAATTTACAACAAAAGCAAATGCTGTATTATGATGTTTAATTTTTTTTAATTTTATTTAAGTTCGTGATTAATAATTATGTCTTACAAATTTACTTGGCATAAGTAATTGCCTTACTCATCGTCAGACAAAAAATAATCAGAAACATAATCAAGACCTATAGAGAAATGATGATACATCCTTGCAGTGTGGAGGTCGCCGTCTTCAGCATACTCCTTACTTCTTCTTTGTAGGTCTTTACAGTTTAAGCGCATCCTCATTCAATTCTCTTCCTCTCTAGCACGAAATAATGCTAATTCCAGCTCATGAGGCGTATCTCGCTGCATGTGTATGGCGCGTTGTTTTGGTATTCGCACTCCTTCCTGGACACATTGGCCCATACAACTGTTGAGACATCCAACACGCCATTCCCATTCCCTCTGCATCGTGATTATTGAACTTCCTGCGTAACATTCGTTCGGATCCATCGAGTACCTAAAATTGTCATCATAAAACCATTTCCTACCAATTGCTCGGTTAATATCACCAGGGGTATAACTTATTATGTTGTTGTTACTATATCGTGGAATTTAAATCACAAGGGGTATAACACACTCTATTTATAACATAAAAGTAGGTGCAAGGATATAGCTCTTTATGCTTCCCAGTAATGAGATGCAGTATTGCATAACTTTATGTCATGTTAAATACTGTTTCACACTATTTTTGCAGCCTATCCACCATACCTTATCTTCTTGCTACAGTAAACGTCACTGATGAAAGTAATGCAGCCAAGCATTAGACTATTCATGACACTTTCAAGTTGCTAATAATTCATCATTCACGTGCTAAAGTGTATTTCGTATAGTGACTAGTCACTTCAAAATAATTGATGCTGAATGCATATTACTTCTGATAGGATTACGGAATGAAAATGAATGACCAGAAAATCATGATTTTTCTATATAACCTAAACCTCAAGATGTGAAACAAATTATAACTATCAATAGCATGTCTTCTAACACAAATCGCAACTGGTTGCTCATAGAAAGAGATGATGATTACCGTAGTCTTAGAGTTATTGATGCTAAAGAGTACTTTACTGGTGTACGTCACGAATGGGCTTATCGACGTGAAGAATCTGACCGGTTGAGAGATGCCATGCTTTCTATGGGTCTAAGAGTTCTAACTCGACATTCTATTGGCATATATTCTGAAGCGGGGGATAGTTCAACTTGGGCAGGATTTAGGAAAATAGTTATTATGGCCGTGACAAGTATTAGAAAGGAAAATAACCGAATGTTGTTGCGTAGGAGTCGTCAGTAAATGTATGAACTGGCACGAGATTCTTTCCGCGGCATTGGGAGAGAGCTTACAGAAGATGAGCAACACAGACTCTTACAAAATGAGAACTACCTTTCCGACGATTATATGTCTGATGATTGACTTTGAATTATGTGTTATCTTATTTTCTCCCTTTTAATATATTAAATTTTGTTTACTTATGGGGATTTAAAAATGTATTTTACGAATCCTGCAATTATAAATACACTTATGAAGTCATAATTACTTTACGCGAACTGTCATTCAAAGTAGCCTATGTCTTCCTAACCAATTCACTTGTACGTACAAAGTAATATAATATTAAAATTAAAATATATATTACTAAGTAAAATATTTTACTAAGTAATATTACATAATTTTTTTAACTTAGTAATAATATAAATAGAAAGTAAAATAATATTTGTTCCAACTAATTTAATTACTATTTTTGGAACAAAGTAATTGAAACGTAATTTGAAAAAAAATGACACCAAATTATATTTTTATCAATTTCATATTAAGACTCAAAATAGCCCTCTACCATATTTTCACAATTCGAATATTACCTTATTAGTTTCAACTATTTAATATATTTTTTAAATGAAATATAGATTTTAATAACTATATTATAATAAAAAAATTGAAATATATATTACTAAGTAAAATATTTTACTAAGTAATATAATATTAGTTCCAACTAATTTAATATTATTTTTGGAACAAAATAATAGAAACGTAATTTGAGAAAGCAATATTTCTATAAACAGAAATGTATTAGGAGAAGAATGTTTTCATTTAGGCAATTTAAAGAAAAATTGGTAGAATAGAAAAATAGGAGCGGATAAGAGAAAAGAAGGAAAAAAAGAAAGAGGAGGAGCGGATAAGAGAAAAGAAGGAAAAAAGAAAGAGAAAAACCGAAGAGAGAGAAAGTTGCGCGGATGAGGCACGAGATATCCCTGCGCTTGAGTTGTCACTTATGAGTGCACCTTCTCCCCTTTTTTACTTGACATGGGTGGAGTGGTGCTACACTGATAGGTCCCTACCGACTCTCCGCTCGGAGGCCACGATTCTTTCCATAGGGGTCAGAGAGGATGGCCTTTGAAACTAGATAGAGTGCGTGAGTTGTGGGACTCACACCACAGTGCGGTGCTTCAACCACCAGCTTACAGGCGCACTCGAAGACCTATGTGCGCAGTTCAGTATCCTCAGTGGTTCGATAGAGTCACAAGGCATTTCATGATCAACCCTAGGATGTGGAGGGGCCAACAAGGCTTCCAGGGGTCGCAGGGATACCTACCCGTGGCTGTAAGATTTATATTCACACCAGTAGCTCACACTATATGAGTTTATGTTCAGACTTTTACATGTTGTCAATGCAGGCTGAGGGCTTCTCCTTATGTGAGTTTATGTTCACACTTTTATATGTTGTCAATGCAGGCTGAGGGCTTGTCCACTGCCTACCACCAGATTCGGGGTTCGGACGTGGCTGAGGATGATGCTACTGTGGATGAGGCACTTCAGGGTTTACATGGCATATTAGATGCCATAGGATTCACTTCTCTTTCACAGAGGCCCCCGCATCCACCTCCTATTACCCCACGTACTAGCGGTGCTCATGCACGTAGGCCACGTACCGCTTCTCTTCATGTTCTAGTAGCTCCTTTGGATGGTTAGGAGCCATGGCCTCGCCCATCAGTTGGTGAGCGTTCTTCTCTATACACCTCGTCTACATCAGGTTGGGAGCAAAGTTCCCGGGGGCATGGATATACTGAGCCTACCTGGGACCACTACGTTCAGGGAGAGGGATCCTCTCATATATATACTTGGGGTCGTAGTTCCCAACTCCATGATGCTGCGGGCTCCTCGTGGGGGCAGATATCTCAGAGCCATGCTGCTGCTACATCTACTTTTGGCCACAGTACTCAGAGCCCTTATTTCGGCACATCTACTATGTGCCACACTTCTGTGAGCCCTTATGCTGTTCCTAGTGCTTGGGCTGCTGGATCCACTTGGGGCCATTCTACTTAGAGTGATTTTCCACAGACTACGTACAGTTTTCCACCCGAGACAAGTGGTTCGGAATTTTCTTTTCAGACCCCGGCTAGGGGGTTCGACCCTTGGTTGGTACATGACACCTCCGCACAGAGTTTCGAGCAGGGGCGTCAGGTGCATACACCCCATCACATGCAGGAGGAAGATATGGAGGATGACAGTGATGAGCAGGATGACGCTGGTCAGGAAGCTAATACTCCTGTGCATGTGAGGCAGCAGCCCCGTAGAGCAGTAAAAGGGAAAGGGAGGCTGTGCCACACCGGCGGGAGGTTCTGTGGCTGATCAATACTATTGCTCATGTTTCCAGCATTCTCGTCTTTATTATGTCATGTTTTCAGTTTGTATGTAGTTTAGACTTTACTTTATTAGTTATGGTCACTTTCGGACTAGTTGTATTTTATTATGCCACGATCAAGTCATTTCTGTTCCCGGTATTAGTATTCAAAATGCTTTCTAAATTAGCTCCAAATGGTTCAAACTTAAACAATTTAAAACTTGATCCAAATGAAAAAAATGTTATAAGGGAACCATTGGAAAACTAAAATGATAGATCAATAATAATTCAGACACGCAATGACAGTAATTCAATGACAGTAAAGCTAGATTGAATGATACATCAATAATAATCCAGACATGCAATGATAGATTGCTATAATGTTACTGTAAAGCTACATTGAATGACAGTAATACACTATATAACCCACTGATAAAAGTAATTCAGACACGCAATGGACTAATAATGATAATCTCACTACAACGAGTAGTCTTTTCAATCTTTATTCACGCTCTACAGTTGTTACACAATGAAATTTCATTTTTCCTATTTTCACTACAACGAGTAGTCATTTCAAAATAATTGAAGATAATTGCATGTGAAAATATGACAACTAAAAGTCTTTATTAAAGCCAGTATGGAAAACAGCAATGACAACTCAAATCACATATTTGCAAATTAATTGTTGGTTGTTGTTGCTGATAAGATTTCAGTGGTTATTGGATAAAATTTTAATATTATATTTGTTGGGGAGTTTACTGTAAGAATGCAAAATAACCTTTACGCTGTACCACTATAAGGCTCATTTTGCCCTATAAATACATCATACTTCATAACTTTAAACCATATGTTCAAATTGTAGGCAACTTATTACACATAAAATGGATAAGGGCAAAAGGCATGCAACGCCTACAAATGTTAAGAGAGGTATGCGTCAACTAAGTTTAGCTGAATCCGTTGAACGTGGAAGAAAAAAGAAAGCATCAAAAACCACGAAGAAATCGTATGGTAAGGTTAATCAGAAAATATTGGACGAAATAAAAGCTGATAAAATGAAGATTGAAAGAGCCTATAACGATATGTCCCAAACGGAGGAGGAACATATCCGTCAGATGGATGAGGTTTACAAAAAATATGATATAATGGAAATCAACCTTATCGAACAAGACGATAACTTAATATCAAGGTACATTGTGGCTCATCAGCAACACCTACAGATGGAGGCTGAGGATGAAGAGTCTGGTGAAGAGTCTGATGAATATGTTGTTAACCTTGCTGATTTTTAGCAAATAATATAATTTCTTTGCCTCATTGTAATAGGTTTTTCCCTCAAATATCTTTTTCTTGTCCATCATTGCATTAAACACCCCATTTGCGAAGCTCTTCGGAATTAATATAAGTTGAAACAAGTACTGTGTGCTTTTCAAAGGTATTGCACATTTAATAATTCAGAACTTTAGTCACGTGCAAATGTTTTAAATGATTTGACAACTCAAACTATTAAATTCACCTTCATCATTATTGCCCCAGTTCAAAGTTTAAAGTTTTACCAGTTCAATTTTTTGCCTATAAATATCTGCGAACCTATAAGTCATCATCTCCATTTCACCCATCTCCAGTTTAACATTCTCCACATTTTTAGATTCATACACTGAGGTCATGAACAAGGGCAAGGGACACGCAAGGTCAGAATTGCGTAAGAACAAGGAAGTTAATTGGTATAAATGGACCGAATCGCAGGCTCCTACTGAATCTCACAGAGCAAAAATCAGTGAGGTCAAGCAATTTGTTCAAAGAATGCGAGCTATATGGGCTGCACAAGGATTCGCCGTCCGTGACAATGAACAGTTTCTTGGGTACGGGGAAATGTACTTCGACTTTATGAAATCATCGATCGGGTACGAAGATAACATTATTAAGAATTTCAACGCTGGTAACATTTCAAAGGAAGAACATGATTATGAATTAAAAGAAATATGTCGATACTACCACTTCATGGAGGACGAGCTTGAGATGAGGAAAAGGGAGGCCGAGGATGTACTCGCAAGGTGTAGGAGTTAAAAGATACGTGAAGAGGAACAGTAGTGGGATAATAAATATGCTAAGTATATTGTCAAAGTTGGGGATTTTTCTCAAGGCCACGATGATGCTGGTATGGCTACAAAAAACTGTTATAGCACTCACGACCCCGACCCGTGGCCACCGCGTCAAACTCGGTCGAGTAGGCACGCATCGACCCACAAAAATGGGGAGGGAGGTCATAAGCATACCTCCCATCACATTCAAGGGGATGAGGAATAAAATAATGAGAAAGTTAACGAGATTGAAGATCAAGATTTTGATCATTACGTAGTTAATCTTGCGGATGACTAAAGAATTTGAGAGTTCTTTCATTATCCCTTTTTCAGTTGCAATGTACTTCCTACTTTATCATTTTCATTATCCCACTTTCCGTTACAACGTACTTTTACACACAAACATGCCCTCGCTTACAATTAAGCACTCGCCGCTCAATACACCATTTTCGAAGCTACAAAAGTGTTAGTGATATTAGTTTTTAATAAATATTAAAAAATGCACAAAACATAGCTTTGCATTATAACACAACAAAAAAATTTGGAACCCACAAATTATACGGTTATTTACATACGCCCGTGCCAAAACATGCCCTCACCTAAATATTTTGATCTCATATTGCACGACACCCTTTTTGGAGCTACAAAAGTCATATTTAGACGGTTTTTTATTAAAATTAAAAAATACACACATAAATTAGGTTTACATTACAAGCCAACAAAAAAAATATTAGTGAAAACATTTTCCATTTATTTAATATTGAAGTCCAAAAATAGCCCTTCATCTAATTTCATTTCGTTCAAAACAAAACAAACAAGTCATTATTCCTTGTACAAAAAATAAATTATACATGACCCCAGAACGCCACTTGTTCTGGGTGTCAACTGGCAATCCCCTTATGAACAGGCGTTATGTACCATTTTCGGAACTTTTTGAACATGTATACCAAAAAAATGAACTTCTTGTTCTTCTATACCATAAAAGGGACGGAGCCCCGAAAGTCAGTTTGCATTTCTGATGGTTTGGCGTGAGTAATCCTTTGCTAAAAAGTTACCAATCCATTACTAGATTGTTGACAAATATCCGATGGCGTTTCATTAATATTTTTGTTGGTATGGCTTCACAAACACTGTGGCGCATGTTTTTTCAACAGAAATATCGGTTAATATAAATATGTTAATAATTCATTAGGTATCGGTTGTTATATAGCGCTTTCCAAACTTTTGACTTTCGTTGACAATTTGTTGGTAATTTCAGATTTGTTTCTATTAACACTTTTCGTTGATATAATTAGGAATTCTTGTAGTGATTTAATATATTTAATGCCCCGTTTGGGGAATGGATTCATTTCGAATCCAAGATTTGATCAAATAACGTGTTTGGTAAGTATAAAAAAATTGTTATTCAAATTCAATACAATTTCAGAACAATTTTAAAAATTAGAATTTGAAATACTAGTAAAATACTTGTCATTTCACATGAAAATATTCCTGAGATACTTTTTTACGAATTTTTTTAGATAAATTTCAGAGATTTTTTTGTACGAACTTTCTCTTGGGAATTTTTTTTCCGAGAAACTTTTCTTGGGAATTCCGAGAACTTTTTCTCCGGAAATTTTTCCCGAGAAATTTTTCTCGGAAATTTTTTTCCCCAGAACTTTTTCTTGGGAAATTTTTGCCGAGAAATTTTTCCATTGAAAACGTTTTTGGGGAATATATTCCCGAGAACTTTTCTTGGAAATTTTTTTCGAGAAATTTTTCCTAGGTAATTTTTTCAGGAGAACGCTTTTCGGAAAATTCCCGAGAAACTTTTCTCGGGTATTTTTTCTCAAGAATCTTTCTCGGCAAATTTTTCCTAAGAAACTTTTCTCGGGAATTTCATCCCGATAAATTTTTTCGGGAAATGTTTCTCGAGAACTTTTTCTCAGCAATTTTGTAACGCCCATGAAATTTTAAGTAAGTAGCTATCTTTATTGTGAATTATGATTAGAACATAAACGTGTTAATTAGCTTATGTGTTATTATTTTAATTCATAAGAATCGCAAGCATAAATATCGATTAGTTCATAAGGTTTATATCGATCGAAATCTATGGAACTCTTATTTTTTTAAAATAATATTAGATATCTATCTCTTTTGAATATATTTATTCTATAATGTGTATATCTTTTAAATTCTAAAGTGAGAGTATTACTAATTAATAGTCAACAATAATTGGGTCGTTGTTTTTGTGTCGTTATATATATATATATTATGTAGGAATTTAACTGAGTATACGATTATTTAATTAAGTTAATTATCTTCTCGGGAAGAGGGAACCTCATTATTATAACTTGTTTATGTTATTTCAAGAGACTTTTCATATTAAAACTTATATACGATATCAAGGGCTAGTTCGGGTGGTAATATTTGATATATTTTGTCCTGAATTAGTACGTATTTGTTTGACCAAATTAAATAATTAAATAACTATGTGATTTTAAGACAAAATGTTATTTCTGTAAGTTGGTTCACTGCTGTACAATTGTTTATCCAGAATATTGTGAAGTTACTTGATCAATGCCTTAACTATTTCAGAAATTATTATTTATTTAAATATTTGTGCCTTGACTAACATCATAATTTTTTCATTTATATATTTATGCGATAGCGAGACGTTAAATGTATTCTCTGTTGTTAAATATATGTTTTCATTTTTGGCATTATGCATTGAAATAATATTTTACTATTATTTTTTTTAAAAAAAACTTTCGAATAAATATTGATTTGTTTTTATTTGTTTTTATTTTTTATTTTATTCGAATAAATATTGTATTTATTTTATTCAAATTATTATTATTATTATTTAAAAAATCAAAAGGGTATCATTCATAAGACATAATTTGTTTTGAATATTTTTAATCATTAAATTTGTTAGAAAGGGAGTGGCAAATAAATATTAGTTTACTCATGATGTTATATATTTATAAAATAGTTTAGATAAATCTAGAGAAAAATAAAAGCTTCTAATTATTTTTTTAACCAAGTTAACCGTAGTTAGAATAATTAGTTAGTTTACTGTTACCCCCTATATAATCCCTAATTTCATCCCCAAATTTCTATCATTAGTTCCATAAACACAGAGAAATTATAGGCAATTATATATAAGAGATAAGACAAATTTTTGAGAGAACGAGCAACTAGGAAATTGGGTACAAGAAAATAAAGGTGCAAGTGATTCTTGGGGGAAAATTATTAGGAGGTTTAAAAGAGGATCAAGGGAGTATAAATTAGGGTTTATTTTGATCATCAACTCTATTCTTAAGGTAATGATCTTATGATCATTTTCTCAATTAATTAAGTATCTAAGCTTCTTAAATTTTGGATTTTATATCAAATTGCCCACTGAACTCGTTAAAATGTATCAAGTAGCTTCTCAATCTCCACAGCGACTCATTTAAACCACTAAAATACTAGTATATATCACTCCGTTAGTTTTTCTTAAAAAAAATTAACGGAAAACGTTAACTTTAAAAATTTGTAGTCGTATATTTTTGTTAAACTGCCAGACACATACAATTGAGATAAACAACGAGAGTCCTAATTGAAATGACATATTCTTTTCATCTCTCTGTTGAATTTTACTCAAATTAATACTACAATTACAGACCACCGAGCTTTTATTTTACTCGTGAAGATAACGATTATTTTGGGACCAATTAAACAGATATACAGATGAGAGAGAGGCACTCAAGTTTGCTGATAAACCATAATAATCAAAGAAATACACGGTAAACACAACACTTCTGTTAAAAAAAATTTAAAAATCTAACGGAGTGATATATACTAATATTTTAGTGGTTTAAATGAGTCATCGTGGAAATTGAGTAGCTACTTGATACATTTTAACGAGTTCAGTAGGCAATTTGATATAAAACCCCTTAAATTTTATTCTAGATTGTGATTGTAATTTTATTTGGTGATTAATTAGTGGATTATAATTGATACGATACGAGTACTATTTCGTTTACTAACTAAAATCGATTAATTTCGATGTAAATGATTGTTATTATTCATAAATAACAATAAAAATTTCTGTTGGGCCTTTATTATTTTTATTGGGCCACAAATTGGGTTGACCCATTACTGAAAGGAAATTAGGGTTAGAGTTGAATTTGGGGATTTTGTGTGAATTATTGATTTTGGAAAAAATTGATGGAGTATAATTGATTAGGAGGAGGAGAAATATTATCTTAGGAGTTTTGATTTTGTGTTGGTGGCTAGGGGGAGGAACCACCGCAACAGAGGCGGTGGCGTGGATCGTCAGAAAATGAAGGAGAAAGGGAGGGGGTTCGTGTGTGTTTGGTTAAGTGTGTGATGTGTGTATGGTCGTGTATGTGTTTGTGTTCGTGGGTGTGTTTTTTCGTGTGGGTGTGTTTTTGAATGTGTTTCGGGTGGTCGAAATCGGCGAAGCCACCACCGATGGTGGTGGTGGCGTTGTTTGGTCGAACAGGAGAGAGAGGGAGAGTGAGAGAAAGAGAGGGAGAGAGAGATATATAGACGAGAACGAGAGAGAGAAGAGAGTTTCAGAGAGAGAGAGATAAGAGAGTTTCATAGAGAGAGAGACGTTCGGAGTTTGATCGGAAAATTAGTTCGGAAATGATTCCGGAAAAACTAATTAGGCAAAAGTATAGATCAGGGCATGGGTAATAGAAATAAGGGAAGAAAGTGTATTTTCGAGGTGACCGGAATTTGGCCGGACCACCGTCGGTAGGTGACCATCGTCGGCGACCTTCATGGTTGCTTATGAGGGTTGCAAAGTGAGGAAGAAGGAATGGAGAGTAAGGGCATTTCAGTCTTTTAATAATTAATAAGTTGGTTTTTTATACTAATAAAAGAGAATGAATAAATAAATAAGAAAATATAAAATTAGAGTTTTATAAATTGAAAATGGTGGAAATGAGTAGTTTTTGAATAATTTGGGATTTAAGTTTAAAAAAAAGAAATTTATTGGTAGTGATGAGAGAATATTAAATTATTGGAAAAATCATTTAGAGGATTATTTAATATATTTTGGGAACGAATATAATTAAATAATGAGTCAAACTTTGGAAATTATTCAAATAAGAGTAGTATCGAATTGAGAAGAATTATTATTTTGTATTTTATTTTAAGTGAATAATTAAGAAAGAATAGTTAATCGAGAATTTGTAGCATAATCGTTTATAAACAAGATAACAAACGGATTAATTTTAGGTCTTCAAAATAACTTAGTTGAGTTATGCTCAGATATTAACTATTACCTGGATAAATTAAATGTTGATAGTTATTGAAATATTAATATTTTATAATTTAGAATTTTGTCTTCCTTTAAAAGAAAGAGCATCCTAATAAGTGTAATTGGGGACAAGCATGGCATTATAATGTTTAAATAACTAATCGAGTTATCCTCAAGCCTGAATAAATTCCCCGAGAGGTAATAAAATTGATTTTAGTTAGTTAAAACGAATGCGTGAGAAATAAACGACTGAGTGATCGTCAATATTGATATCTAAGGTTTGTCAAACAATTTATTCTTTATTTATACTAATATGTTATATGTGTGGATGATTATCTTTAGAAGTAATTGACGTGGGAAATATCTAATCCGGGAAGGTGAATTTTCATGCTAGTGCATTATTATCGTAAACAAAGAAAATTTCTCTGCTCCCTTTCCTATTTGTGACACACACACACATATAAATATATATAATATTGCATATTGATGGTGAATATTTACGGATTTAGTAATTGAACCTCACTCGTGATTATTTTCCTTCGACCAAGTTCTCAATAGATGACCCCCTGATAAATTCTTTATTTGTAAGGAAGCAATAACTTGTATTTCTTTATCCGAATGATCCTATCATCCAGGACAACTAATTTATTTTTCCATCAATCGAATATAAATTTCTACATTCGTCTAAATTATTCCAAAGACTTACATCGATTCATCTTTCAGGTCGATTATTTGATTCATATCCGATTTAAATTAATCTTTTATCAATTCATTGAACCCTTTAAAAATTCATGAATGATAAATTAATTATTTGTTCTTTCTTTCCATTTCTTGCAGAAACATTTTCGAGTGTATTTGTATTTCGGAATTATTCAAGATTTTTGTTTGACATGATTATTCACTTTGTCCAAGATAATCCATGTGCTTGAAGATTATCAGTATATTGTCCATATCGATGTTAAAGTAATATCCTTATTAAATTGAGACTGGTTCATTGTTCGAACCAGGATATGTGATATTATTTTGAAATTCATGTGATGTGAAGTGAGAATATAACCAGGATGTGTTCATCTGTACTGGTCAATGTGGGATTTAACCCACGGTATTTATGTGATAGTTCGATATATGGACATGTTATTCGGCTCGAGTGTAGCCGAGGGTTAAGACGTTAACCCTTTCTTTTTATGCTAGCAAGTGTGTGTTGGGCGTTCTTACGACGAGCCATGATCGGATGAGCGTAAGATTCGTAGGAGAATGGTACACTGTGGTAGTTGATCGCATCATTGATGTACCGGGATGGAAAATGACCAGTTAATCTTGAATCAAGTGGCATTGTGCTAGACAAGAGCTTCTTTATTACAATCATGAAGTATTGTTGATTATTCTTTATTGAGTTTAAATTTTGTTGCTCTTGGCCCCCGTTCTCATTATTTTATAATTTCTATTCATTTATACTTGTTGAGCACTCGGTTGCTCACTCTTGATATTCTTATATTCTCCAAAATAGTGAAAAATGAGGTTGACAACCTATCTGATCAAGCAAGGCAAAGAAAAAGGAAAGAGCACGCTCGTTGTGGCAGTGTTTAGTCGTTTATCTAAACATATGACTTGTAATAATGTATTAATACTATACCCCAGACTTTTAGTAGAAAATCTGTTATGTATGTAATAAGCAGGTATGTGCGAGAGACTCGGTCCTGAGATCTGTGGAGTGACGTCCACAGTGAATGATGTATTTGGTTTTGGTTTGTAATAATAAAGATGTGCGAAGCTTGATATCGTGGCGACCTGAATCCATGAAAGGGTGGGTTTGGGGGCGTCATAGAGTTGGTATCAGAGCTGTAGTTATATTTACTAGAAACGCGAACCCTAGAAATATAACCTTATACGAGAAAATATAGTTAAGAGTATCTTATAACTATTAGAGTATATAATACTCAAAGATAAGATAGAGATCAGCGAGATAATGACCCCTTTGACTTAGAAACGTTTATCTAAGATTATTATCTTGAGAAGTCACCTTATGATGTTACTTTTGTTATAACTCGGATGTCAGACTACAGAGCCGCTCGAGATAGGTCACCTACTCATTTTCCAGGAGAGGGTGTTGGTTCCAGTTCGGATACAAGTCCTTCTGAGGCTTATATAGTTATATCCAGTGATAGTAAGGACTTTTCTATTCAGGAAATTCCAGCACCACGAGCTCCACCTATTATTTTGACAGATTCCCCACTTCTTGATGAGACTTTTGTTTCACCAGTTATTGTTGAAGAGCCAGTGATCCAGCCTGCTCATGTCACCACTATTTTCACTAGTCTACTTGACTTGACTCTGATTTCATCACCTATGATTCCAGCTATAGATGGGATATCTGTTGTTATGTCTCCTCGTGAGAAGGATCATTTGGCCGCCAATTTGGAGACTCACTTACATCCCAAGATACCATAGATCACACCTTTGAGAGTAGACACTCTAGTTATTTATACCGCTGATTTGTATTATTTTGAGACTATGGTTACTGCTGACCTTGAGCATGTTTCTACAGAGACTGGACTCCCTGTTATTTCTGAGCCCCTAAATATGTATGTAGATCCACCTTCTCCAGTGTTAGCTCCATTTCCTTCTGAGATACCAGTGAGTGATACCGCACCCCCTGCTCCCACTGTTCCTATTGAACCTACCACTACAGGCTTAGGGGGATTTACTGAGGGTTTTCCATCACTGATTGCTGGTATGGGAGGTTATCCAGTGGCTACTGTTCTAGCCTTTCTGTATGAGGAACTTAGACAGATGTATGATGAGGTATTTGCTAGGTATCAGAAGGTGTTTGCTACCCGAGATGCCTGATGAGATTGATTGTTGAGAGACCATCAGTGCCTTTACCTAAGGAAGACTCTTTTAGGAGGAGTTTTGCTAGAGAGATTATACATCAGACTGCTATATTTATTATCATGAGTCTACATACGGAGATTGCCGAGATGCTCTCTATGAGTTCAGAAACCGTGGATATGACTGATGTTACCAGGTTGATTGACCAGACTAGAGATGAGTTTTTGCAGCGGGCGGATGAGCTGTTTGGTCCACATTGATATGACCTAGTAGATATCACTTTTGCTTTTGAAGAGTGTCAGATATTATTACTTGTGCACTCCTACATCTTTTGTTGACCCGGTACATATTAGATATTTTCGACTCGAGTACCGTAGAGTCAGAGACTTTGAGATGATGATGGGATTGTACCCTTTTTGCTTTGCTGCAGTTCCGAGTTTTTAGGTATATATTGACTTTTGACTTTTAGATCATTTGTGTAGTAGGGACTTATCATATACTAGGCTTTTCACGATCATTCTATTATTGATATTTGGACTTATGGGTCAAACTTGATATTATGTATTAGACATATGATGATTATGTGATATATATATATTGATGCTACACTTCCCTGAGAAATTATTGTTTACTCTTTCACACGATATTGTTACCGTTGCATTTTATTTGAGCATATCTTAATGAACTTGTCAAATTAAAGAATAATCAAAATATTTTCTTTATTTCTAAACGCCACTACATAAAATGTTTCTTTATTTTATACATCACTTATGCTTTCACACACAAAATGTTTTCAAAAATAAACTTATTTTTAATTAAACAATTTTTATAAACTCTTTTGATACAACCCAAAAAAAATTTATATACCAAATTCTATTTAAAATCGAGATTTCTTAAATAGGTGTTTTCACCCCAACTACTCAACCTTTAAAATAATTTATTCTCGTTAAAACAAATGTTTCAATTATGTCTACTCTATTGGAATGATTTATACATATTTTACAGATAAACAATGTTTAATGCTCTTTCACTCTGAAATCTATTTATTGAACTCAACCCAAGTGTGTTTTCGAAATAACAACGATTTCAACTTTTACCCCTTTTCAATTGTTGGTTTTAAAATAAGCATTATGAAACAAGTACTATCAATTCATTTTCTCGAAAGGACCTTGAATATGACAAGTTCAATAACATTTAATGGGATTTAATTTGTTTACATATTGCAACAGTATTGGATTTTTATAACTGTTATTAAACTCAGTTGTTTAACTTAATCAAATTCGATGTTTTTTTCTTATTAGTGAAAATATACCACCTAGGAAGAGAATGGTTAAACCCCCAAAGAACCCAATACTAACCCCTGAGGTGGAAGAGAGGTGTAACTCGTCTGGATACCCCTCCTCTCAAGTTTCAAAATCTCATAATTTTTCAGCAAAAAAAAAATCTTCCTTCTGTCCATATGAAAATACATGAGACCATTAGCTTATATGTGTCATAGCAATCTATATCGATCTTAAAATCTCGGTAACAGACCCAATTAGAATAGTCCTAGGGTGAACATATGATCTCGTCAAAATTTGTAACTGTAGGATGACCACTGGAGTAGACATATCCCATAATATATGCGGCAACATAAGCCCAACAATTTCACCTAGGTCTCTAATCCTTGATCGACCTAGCTGTAATGAGATAGTTTCTCGTCCTCCAAACTATCAACAACCGGTCCCAATTTTGTAAAATAAATTATAATCAATAAACAAGTTAAGTTATTACATTATGTCTTGCATATTACAAATATGTTAAAGATTGTTCAAGGTGGTGGTTGAAGTGGAAACTAATTGATAAAAGAAATGCATAACATATTAAAGAAAGTCCCATAAAAGATGGATGTGCGGTTATCTAAAAGTCTTAAATCAGTATTGTAAAAGGTAAATTCACTTTTTTTACATCTAAAAAGGAAAGTGGTATGTGACAGAAAGTGGTATAAAATATATGGAGAATAGTGTATATATTATTAAACAGTATTAGATAATGTTACATGTTTGTAAATTTAGTAAATAATATTTAATGAGAATGATGCATGCATTAATTTATAAATAAATATTACCTTCTCATTCGTATACTTGAAGCCAAAACAATGTATATCGAACCAGTCAAAAAAGATGAATCTAAGTATTGTGAAACCCTGGATAACCTTTCGCGTTTGATTCGCGTTTGCTCTATGGTTGAAATAGGTGATCAGGTAATGAGTAATATCATAATTTTGTCCCCTCATCAGATGAATTTGGTTGTCTTTAACATCAAGCGTGATACACTGTCATAGCAACTATAATGTTAAAAAATAGAGTAATGCTATAATAAAAAAAAGTTAAAAAATAAGAGTGCATAGTTGACGTATTTAGTACTGTTAATATAGGGAGTTCATTTTCGTTTAGAAAATAAAAGACTAACACTTATAAGTTTATAACAATTTTGAGAAAAAAATTGATAAATCTAATATTTTTCAAAAAAATATAATGATAGGCAGCAGCAGTTTACTTAGCCTTTTTAATTATTGACGCCCTAAAACATCGAGACATTAATCTTTTAACCTTTAATATACTATTACTCTTTAAATTATATTTTTTAATTTATAAAAATAAGACATAAATTTATATTAATTATCAATCAAAATTTGGTACATTTGACCATATAATAGAAGTATTAAAAGAGAATCACTTATTACTATGAGATAGCCATATATAAGATATAGCCTTAAAAAAAGAAAGAAAAAGAAAAGACAACACAGTAAAAAAAGTTCTTACTATCATATATTGCCCCGTCATCTCAACTATTTCTAAAGTGGCTTGATCTTTAAGACCATACCAGTGGACGAGCCCAAGTCCACTAGCAGATTACGCCTTTTGCAGGCCACATTAGCAGCAAGTGGTCATTTTAAAAAACTGGCTTACTACCTCCAATGCAAAGCCCGAGTCCAAGTTTTACGAAGTCTCATTCATTTATTTTATGTGTCATTTTTAATTGGTTTCAAATTTCCAATTAAATTAAACTATATTTATATTAAATAATTTAAATTATAAGTAATTGTAAAAAATTAAATTAATCAGTAAAAAATTATTTTTAAAATAAAAAAAATAAACTCATAATTATATCGAATTACTAGAGAAAGCATTAAATTTAAAATATTATAATATAAAAAAATAACGCTTATTATGGAACTACAAGATGTGTTCAACCAGATCATTTTGTAGCTGACGATGTGTCCGTTATCACGCATCTGTAACGTATTTTGAAGATACGTTTCATATGGGATAAATGATTATTCACCTAAATTTGGTTGTGATAAACCATTCGCTGCATCATCATAAATTGGTAAATGACCAAATTGTGTGGCATAAGTGTCCCTCTCGTCTTCAACAATCATATTATACATTATGATGCATGCTCACATAATTTTTCCAAGATCTGTTTGGTCCCAAAAGCGTGCAAGACCACATACAATGGTGAAACTAGACTATAACACACCAGACGCTCTTTCAACGTCTTTTCGTTGGCTTTCTTGATAATAAAAAAATAATTTTCTTTTCTTACTTTGCGGGCGTGGTATTATTTTAACGAATATTGCCGATTCAAGATATATTCCATCTGTTAAGTACTATCCCATAATATAATTATTTCCATTGATAGTATAATTTACCTCTAGAGCACGACCTTCTAGCAATTCATCATATTTTTGCGTGTTTGAAAAATAGGAATTTGGATAAGTATATGGATATGGATATGAAAATTGAGAAATTGAATTTTGAGAATTTGTAGGGGTGGGTTATTTGGATTCATCTTTTAATAGAACAAAAACTAAATTTTTAAGAATTAAGAAGTATGAATAATAAGGATATGGAAATTATGTATATATAGAAGTAAAAATATTACCGTTATTAATGTTATAATTTAAACGTTAATAAAGTAATCATTATTTTCAGAAATACAACAGCTCAACATTCAGCAACATTCAATCAAGATAAATTTAATATTAAAAGTTGTCAGTTGGTCAATGCCCACTATGGTGGGCAAGCCCATTTTTTTCTTCCTTGCTCCAACGCGTGTCCTGTGTGAAAAAAGATGCCCATATCATTTCACTTGGTTCGTGACACCCAAATGGCCTCCGCTGTAGGTGTTCTAAATTTTTTGAGGTGGCCATCATTCTCGAAGACAAGTCTCGTCCAAATTCAAAAAAAGGCATACTTTTGGAATTTAAGTAACATGAGAAACATATTATCAAAAAGGTCACGATCATCCTTTTAGGAAGGAATTAAAAAAAACATAAGCAAAACAAGGACCACCAAGACCCATTAACCAATAGATAGAGAACATCCAACCATGTGAAGTAAATGATCAAAATGAACGTGTCTCTTCCTTCTAAGCCCAACGCACTTTCTTTTATTCACCTGTGCCTGACAAACAGAAGGAATCGAAACAACAATTAACAAACAAAATCCTAGACTAACCCAAAAACTTTCAAATTGGATACATTCCCCTAAAATATATGATAAAGAATGGCACCTTTTAAAATGATCAGAATGTGTATAGAATGTGTCTACTCCTCAGTCCAAACTTTATTGTCTCATCTATAACTTCTTCCTGACAAACAAAAGAGAATCAAAAAAATAAAAGAAACAAATAATTACCTAATTAAAGAAAAATAATGAACAAACCAGAGAATTTAACTTTATCCTCGGGATTAGCACCAGACAAGTAATATATAGATGAGTAAGGTAACGACTGCTTTTTTTGAACTACATCACACCCCCTCTATTTTATTTTCTTTTTATTTCCTTTTTTTTGTGTCTTACTAAAAAAGTTTCTTATTTAAAGCTTTATTAGCTCATTAATTTTTTTTTGTTATTACAACTTTATTATTTCCCTTCGGAAACTATATATACATATAAAAATGATATTATTATTAACTTTTATTTTTGCATCTTGAAGTCCCTTCTCACTTGCCACTTCTAAATTAGGTTTAGATAAGTATTTTAATTATATAAAGCGTCTTGATTTTTTAAAAAATTATCGATAAATTTTAAACAAATGTTTGACCAACTCGATTTTTAACATTAACTCGATTTTCACCTGCGGTCGAAAAACTAAGGTCGGATTTGTCATTCAATTTATTTTTAATAAGATGGATCTAAGTATTGAGAACCCCTGGATAAGCTTTCGTGCTTGATTAATGTGTTATTTTATATCTAACCGCAAGCGCAAGGTGTCTATTGTTAGTACAAGGTGGCAAGTGGGTCGTATCCACAAGGAGACATGTTCTATCAATTTTGATTCAGTTACTATGAATTGTTCCCAGGATAAATCGATTATGGAGATTTTTACAAACTAATAGCTATGACTAAATCAACACTAATAAATTAGACGCTAAACAAGAAATTAAAAATCTAGGGAAACCGGGTCCACCATGCTTACAAAATAAACGGCTTTTAAGCAGCAGCAATACATGTGATCACATAACTAAAGTATGATAATCCCTCCCGAGAATTAACACTCTCAAAATATTATGCACAATTTATCACTTCTAGTAATTTTATTAGTTAGGTAATTTGAGAAATTATTAATCTCTCCTGAGAATTAATGCTCTCAGAAATCCAATGATGCTCCCGCTCTCATTCCCAATTCTGCTAATCGTATGTGTGCCTTTAGTGAGTAAAATCTCCCGATCTATTACTCCTTTTGCATAAAAGTAATTCACGATATCATCCGACTGCACAAATTAATATTAAAACATATTCAATTAGAATTAACCATAATAAATCAAACTACTGTGAAATTTATGCCAAGATTATAGTGCAAACATGGCTTCCCCTTCTATGCCTTAGAAAATGACTACTCACTAATGATTAAACAAGTAAAACAACTACGAAAATAAAGAAACATAATTAAACTAATAAGAACATACATGAAAATCAGATAAGAAAATATGTACTCCCCCAGTCCCATCCATTTGTTATCATTTCAAAGAGTGTGTCTGACACGCATTTTAAGATTAATAAAAAGTATAATTCTATAACGTTTTTTCAAAATTTTCCTTTTCTGAATAGAAACAGGATGTTTAAACTTTTATTCAGAAAAAGAATTTTTTTTAAAAAAGTTATAGACTATACTTTTTGTTCATCTTAAAATGCGTGTCGAACAATCTTCCATAAACGATAACAATTGGAAGGGACGGAGGGAGTAATATTCAATCCTGTCGCGAGACTAAACTTCATGGCTTTCTTCTCTGTATAGAAAACCCTAACTATCCCTACTCTACAGTAAAACGTATCTATGAATTCCATGTCTAAGAAAATAATAATATTTGTAATATGATCCTATAATAAAATTATTTTCTTATTTTAATCAAATTACGAGTCAGATTTCTAATCGAGTAGGATTCTCCAATAAAAATTCAGGGATGTCTCTTCACTGCAGTTTATGGGCTACTCCAGCTGGATTCTCCTTACCGGGCCCAACCTGAACTAAAGAAAACTTAGTGGCCTTCGCGTGGACTGTAAGATCATCAAAATCGTATTTCTAGTTCTCTAAATACGGCCCAAACAGTATTTGAAGCCCGTGTAGACCAATAATACGAATTTTCTTCTATTTTCACTCCAAAATATGACTTTTTATTCCAAATCCTTCCAAATATATAATTTTATTGTATCCTACCATAAAAAATTAAAACCTATGAAATAAATATTCAAATCAATGCAAAACATAATAAATATGAAACATCTTTTCGTTGGCTTTCTTGATATTTTGAAAATAATTTTCTTTTTTCACTTTACGGGCACGATATTATTTTAACGAATGTTGACCATTCAGGATATATTCTATTTGTTAAGTACTATCCAATATTATAATTGTTTCCATTGATAGTATAATTTACCTCTGGGGCACGACTTTCTAACAATTCATCAAATTTTGTGTGTTTGGAAAATAGGAATTTAGATATTTTATTTATTTGTTTGGAAAATAGGAATTTGGAAATTGAGAATTTGAATTTTGAGAATATATAGAAGGTGGGTTATTTGGTTTCATCTTTTAATATAATCAGAACTAAATTTTTGAGAAGTAAGAATTATGAACAATATGGATATGGAAATTATATATATATATATATAAAAATAAAAATATTACCGTTATTAATATTACCGTTATAATTTAAACATTAAAAATGTAATCGTTATTTTCAGAAATATAGCAGCTCAACAATTAGCAACATTCAATCAAGATAAATTTAATATTAAAAGTTGTCAGTTGGCCACCATCCACTATGGTGGGCAAGCCCATTTTTTTGCTTCCTCCAGCACGAGTCCTGTGTAAAAAGAGATACCTGTATCATTTCAATTGGTTCGAGACACCTAAACGGCCTCCGCTGCAGGTGCTCTAAATTCTTTGAGGTGGCCATCATTCTCGAAGACAAGACTTGTCCAAATTCTAAAATAAGGCATCCTTTTGGAATTTAAGCAACCTGAGAAACATATTATATAAAAGGTCACGATCATTCTTTTCGGAAGGAATTCGAAAATCTAGACAAACAAAACCATAACCACCGAGACCTAATAACCTCCACATAGAGAACATCCAACCTTGTAAAGTAAATGCTCAGACCGAACGCGTTTCTTTCTTCTAAGCCCAACACACTTTATTGACTCCACATGTGCCTGAAAAACAGAAGCAATCGAAAGAAAAAGGCAAACAAACAAAACCTTAGACTAACCCAACAACTTTCAAATTGAACTCATTCCCGTAAAATATATGATAAAGAATTGTACCTTTTAAAATGATTAGAATATGTCTGCTCCTCATCCCAAACTTTATTGTCTCGTCTATAATTTCTGTTAGACAAACAAAAGAGAATCAAAAAAGCAAACAAAATAAATAACTACTAAACCAAAGAAAGATAATGAACAAACCCGAGAATTTAACTTTATTCTCGGGATTGACACTTAACAAGTATATATAGATAAGATAACGACTACTTTTTTTGAACTATATCACACCCCCTCCATTTCATTTTCTTTTTATTACTTTTTTGTGTGTCTTACTAAATAAGTTTCGTATTTAAAACTTTATCAGCTCATTAATTTTTTTATTATTACAACTTTATTATTTTCCTCCGGGAACTATATATACATATAAAATGGTATTATTATTAACTTTATTTTGCATCTTGAAGTCCATTTTCACTTGCCACTTCTAAATTAGGTTTTGATAAGTATTTTAATTATATAAAGCGTCTTGATTTTTTTAAAAATTATCGATGAATTTTAAACAAATGTTTGACCAACTCGATTTTTAACATTAACTCGACATTATTACCGTTGCATTTTATTTGAGCATATCTTAATAAACTTGTCAAATTAAATAACAGTCAAAGTGTTTTCTTTATTTCTAAACGTCACTACATAAAATGTTTTCTTTATTTTATACATCATTTATGTTTTCACACACAAAATGTTTTCAAAAATAAACTTGTTTTAATTAAACCATTTTTATAAACTCTTTTGATTCAACCCAAAAAAAATTTATATACCAAATTCTCTTAAAAATCAAGATTTCTTAAATAGGTGTTTTCACCCCAACTCTACTCAACCTTTAAAATAATTTATTCTCGTTAAAACAAATGTTTCGATTACGTCAACTCTATTGGAATGATTTATACATATTTTACAGATAAATAATGTTTAATGCTCTTTTACTCTGAAATCTATTTATTGAACTCAACCCAGGTCTGTTTTAGAAATAACAACGATTTCAACTTTTACCCTTTTTCAATTGTTGGTTTTAAAATAAGCATTATGAAACAAGTACTATCAATTCATTTTCTCGAAAGAACCTTGAATATGACAAGTTCAATAACATTTAATGGGATTTAATTTGTTTACAAATTGCAACAATATTGGATTCTTATAACTGTTATTAAACCCAGTTCTTTAACTTAATCAAATTCGATGTTTTCTACTTATTAATGAAAATATGTCACCTAGGAAGAGAAAGGAAAGACCCCCAAAGAACCCAAGACTAACCCCTGAGGTGGAATAGAGGTGTAAGTCGTCTCGATACCCTCCTCTCAAGCTTCGAAATCTCATAATTTTTCAGCAAAAAAAAAATCTCCCTTCTGTCCATATGAAAAAACATGAGACCATTAGCTCATATGTGCCATAGCAATCTATATCGATCTTAAATATCGGTAACAGACCCAATTAGAATAGTTCTAGGGTGAATATATGATCTCGTCAAAATCTGTAACTGTAGGATGACCACTGGACTAGACATATCCCATAATATATTCGGTAACATAAGACCAACAATTTCACCTAGGTCTCCAATCCTTAATCGACATAGCTGTAATGAGATAGTTTCTCGTCCTCCAAACGATCAACAACTGGTCCTAATTTTGTAAAATAAATTCTAATCAGTAAAGAAGTTAAGTTATCACATTATGTCTTGCATATTACAAATATGTTAAAGATTGTTCAAGGTGGTGGTTGAAGTGGAAACTAATTGATAAAAGAAATGCATAACATATTAGAGAAAGTCTCGTAAAAGATGGATGTGCGGTTATCTAAAAGTCTTAAATCAGTATTGTAAAAGGTAAATTCACTTTTTTACATCTAAATAAGAAAGTGGTATGTGACAGAAAGTGGTATAAAATATATGGAGAATAGTGTATAGATTATCATTTTTAGTTACAGTATTAGATGATGTTTCATGTTTATAAATTTAGTAAATAATATTTAATGAGAATGATGCATGCATTAATTTATAAATAAATATTACTTTCTCAGTCGTGTACTTGAAGCCAAAACAATGTATACTGAACCAGTCAAAAAAGATGGATCTAAGTATTGTGAACCCCTGGATAAGCTTTCGTGTTTCATTCTCTTTTGCTCTATGGTTGAAATAGGTGATCAGGCAATGAGTTATATCATAATTTCGTCCCCTCTTTAGATGAATTTGGTTGTCTTTAACATCAAGCGTGATACAGTGTCATAGCAACTATAATGTTAAAAATTAGAGTAATGCTAAAATAAAAAAAGTTACAAAATAAGAGTACATAGTTGATATATTTAGTACTGTTAATGTAGGTAATTCATTTTCGCTTAGAAAATAAAAACTAACACTTATAAGTTTATAACAATTTTGAGAACAAATTTGATAAATCTAGTATTTTCCAAAAAAAATAATGATAGGCAGCAGCAGTTTACCTAGCCTTTTTAATTATCGACGCCCTAAAACATCGAGACATTAATCGTTTAACCTTTAATATACTATTACTCTTTAAATTATATTTTTCAATTTATAAAAATAAGACATAAATTTATATTAATTATCAATGAAAATTTGGTACATTTGACCATATAATAGAAGTATTAAAAAAGAATCACTTATTACTATGAGATAGCCATATATAAGATATAGCCTTAAAAAAGAAAAAAGAAAGAAAAGACAATGCAGTAAAAAAAAATTTACTATCATATCTTGCCCCGTCATCTCAACAATTTCTAAAGTGGCTTGATCTTTAAGACCATCACCAGTGGACGAGCCCAAGTCCACTAGCAGATTACGCCTTTTGCAGGTCACATCAGCAGTAAGTGGTCATTTTAAAAACTGGCTTACTAGCTCCAATGCAAAGCCCGAGTCCAAGTTTTACGAGGTCTAATTCATTTATTTTATGTATCATTTTAATTGGTTTCAAAGTTCTAATTAAATTAAACTATATTTATATTAAATAATTTAAATTATAAGTAATTGTAAAAAATTAAATTAATCAGTAAAAAATTATTTTTAAAATAAAAAAAATAAACTTATAATTATATCGAATTACTAGAGAAAGCATTAAATTTAAAATATTATAATATAAAAAATAACGATTATCATGGAACTACAAGATTTGTTCAACTAGATCATTTTGTAGCTGACGATGTGTCCGTTATCACGCATCTGTAACGTATTTTGAAGATACGTTTCATACGGGATAAATGATTCTTCACCTAAATTTGGTTGTGATAAACCATTCGTTGCATCATCATAAATTTTTAAAGGACCAAATTGTGTGAAATAAGTGTCCCTCTCGTCTTCAACAATCATATTATACCTTATGATGCATGCTCTCATAATTTTCCAAGATCTGTTTGGTCCCAAAAGCGTGCAGGACCACGTACAATGGCAAAACGAGACTATAACACACCAAACGCTCTTTCAACGTCTTTTCGTTGGCTTTCTTGATATTTTAAAAATAATTTTCTTTTCTCACTTTGCGGGCGGGGTATTGTTTTAATGAATATTGTCCATTCAAGATATATTCCATCTGTTAAGTACTATCCCATAATATAATTATTTCCATTAATAGTATAATTTACCTCTAAAGCACGACTTTCTAGAAATTTATCATATTTTGTGTATTTGGAAAATAGAAATTTGGATAAGGATATGGATATGGATATGGATATGGATATGAAAATTGAGAAATTGAATTTTGATAATTTGTAGGGGTGGGTTATTTGGATTCATCTTTTAATAGAACAAAAACTAAATTTTTAAGGATTAAGAAGTATGAATAATAAGGATATGAAAATTAAGTATATAGAGAAGTAAAATATTACCGTTATTAATATTAATGTTATAATTTAAATGTTGTTATTCCTAGTGGACTAACAATGAGATTTACAGAATGGGGGTTGAATGTAAATCTCAAAACTTTTTCAAGTTTTGAGCAGTTTCTAAGGCTAAAAGTTTTTGAGAGCAAGTGTGTGTGAATTGCTTGAAGCTAATGCAGACAGATATATATTCAAACACAAATGTAAAGAACACAGAGAACTTAAAAACTTTTCTGGTGGATTTGTTGTTCCACCAGAGATGTGTTATTTCAGAAAATCTGTGATTCAAAGAATTAAATCACAGCTGCTTCCTAGTACAAACTAGATGATTTTCTCTCTGGATTTTTCTAAACAGCTCTGGAAAATTCATTTATTATTACTAGCTGCTACTTGGTTTATATATCACCAAGTTTACAAGTGAAGACAAAACTGTAAAATACAATTAAAAAGGCTCTTCACATGTTTCTTCTTCATTTCTCTATCCAATGCAATTTAGGCTTAGTTGTTGATCTTTGAATACTTCCTTGTTTGCACCAAAATGAAAATGCTACATTTTCTTGATTCCTCCTAGAGGCTTCCACATTCCAGTTTGTCTCTGTCAACCCATGTGCCTCTGTCAGCTTATGAATTGTCACTATCAACTGCTAATGAATTAAGCATCCGTTGAAGCTTTTATCCGTTGATGCCTTATCCGTTGAGGCTTTATCCGTTGAAGCTTTATCCGTTGATGCATTATCAGTTGAAGTCTTTATCTGTTGAAGCACTTATCCGTTGATGGATATTATCCGTTGAAGCATTAGAGACATCCGTTGAAGCTTTGTTTCTTATCCGTTGAAGGTCTTCAATATTAGTTGATACTTCTTCACTTATACAAAATTACAAGGCATGAAATATTTACAATTAGCCCTCCTATTTGCATATCCACTAGTAGTCAACATGACTGATACTTTCCTACAACATCTAAGAATTACAACTTGAATCCAGAGAATGAAATGTGCTACAATACTGAACTTATTGCTAAGTAAAGCTACTCCTTCAACGGATAGCCAAGATGGTCTTATCCGTTGAGGCTACAGACACTAGATTTCTACTTAAGTATTTTGTTTAACTTATCATCAAACTAATACACATATTCCTAACAATCTCCCCCTATTTATGTCCACTAGAACTGTAGGCATAAATTTGGGTTTAGCTTGATGATAACAAAATACTTGACAAATATATTAACTGTAATAAAGCAGAAATTTAAAAGTGCTGCAAAAATGTGTATGCTGAGATGGAATTGAAGAATTACATTGTTTCCAAGGGTGCTCCTTTAGCCTGAGCAGATTTATTTCTTTTCCTTTGATCCCTTATTTTCTTTCTTAGCCTCCTGTCATTCTCCTTTATTTGAAGTTGAAGTTGTTTGTAGAACTCAGCTTCATCTTCTTCATTGATGTCCAACTTAGATTGCATATCCTTGAGAGTTTCATTACTGGCAATCTTGAGCTGATCTTCAAGTCTGAAAAATCTTCTGACTCATTTGTTGTCTCTGAACTCCATCAACCAATGAGGTGATTTGTGAACTGTAATTCCTCTTTCTTGAATGAGTAAAGTTCTAGGCAAGGCATTGGGCTCCCACCAAGTTTTCCTTATGTTGGCAATCTTGTTGAGAATCTCAGTCTTGGCAGTCCTGGTAAAGCCAGAATCCCTTTGTATGGCTGAGTAGACTCTAACCAAGGTAGAGTAGCCTTCATTCAGAATCATGTAGAGAGGCCAAGTTCTTTCCCCACTTCCTTTGTATTTGAACACTAGTCTTTCTGGTAGCTGTCTGTAGGCAGCTATTCCCCTTACTTCCTCCAGCTCATCCAGATAGAGTTCAATGTCTGAAAATTCTTTTATGTCACAAATATGAACATAATCATCCTTAGAGGCTTGTGGCTTAGGCTTAGGCTTCTGAGTGAATTTGATTGAGGTTTTAGAGGGTGTTGATTTGATTCTTCTTTTCTGCTTCTTTGATGGTGGAGAAGAGGTTAAGAAGGTGAGAAATTTGATGGTGTCCCAATCAATTGGTTCCTTCTTAGGAATGATTGTTTCACCATGAATGTTTATGAAGGGGTCAGACACAATGGGTTCAGGAATAGAAGGTAGTGGTTTGGATTTTGATTGGGTTTCTTCAGTCTCATCTACCATCTTTCTCTTTGCATTGGCCTTCTTTCTGTTCCCTTTCTGCCATTCCTCTCTTTCCTTACTTCTTTCTTCCATACATTATCAACCATGTCCCCCATACCTTCATCTTCACTTTTGTCTTCAATTTCTTTCTTTTCTTCAGCTTGACTTGACTTTAGCTGTTTTTCAAGCTTTGCTTGTGCTCTTTTGTCAGCCTTTAGCTTTTTGGCTTCTTCCTTCAACCTTCTGGTTTCTTCCCTCTTGGCTATTGAGAATTTGGGATGTCCTTGCATCACACAGATGCTCTTTCCCTCTCTAAAGATAATAGCTATGTTCCTCCTTACAGCCACATCCATGGTCTCTTTGTGCTTTATGATACTTCCACCCAAAACCTTGTCTTCATCAGGCTTTGGAAGAGGAAAATCCACTTCTTTCATCTGAGCAAGGCTTAGAGGATTCTTTGTAGAGTCCTTATTGGATCTGTTGTTGGGCTTGAGAACCATAGGTTTCAGATTCTTGGAAGAAGTCTCTCCAACCTTATTCCTCCTTACTGGCTTGAGCTCCATAATAATTGGTTCCACCTTTGTGCTATGCTTCACAGATTATGATTTAGAAGTTGTAGAACCAAAAATTTGTTGCATCTTTTCATCAATTTTCCTCCTTTGCTCTTTGACTTGCAATTCAGCTGCTGCTATCTCGATTAGATCAATTCCATCAAGCTTTCCTTTGATTTGAATAGTTGGAGAAGTGGTGATGGCAGGAACTAGCACTTGAGATATTTGAACTGTTGTTGATGGCTCTCCTTCCCCTTCCCATTTATTCTCCCCCTTTTTGTTATCATCAAGGGTAGGGGTCAAGCCTTGTGCTTTTGCCAGCTGCATTAGTAGATTTGTCTGAGTTTGTTGATTCTGAAGAATGGTAACCATAGAGTCTTCAATGATCTGAACTCTGTCTTCCAACCTGGCCAGCCTCTTGTCAGCATCAGATACTTTCCTCAGTCTCCCCAACAAATCTTGCATAGTACCATAAGGGATGACTGAATCCAACTTCTCAGCATTGTAGGATTTCAGATCAGCAATGTCCTGCTTGAGTTCATCCATACTTAGATTATGTTTGAAATGCTGCAACTGCAAGAGATGCAGAGAGTCCAGATGAGCTTGAAGAATTGCCTTGGTACCAGCATCTATAGTCTCCTGAAGGGCCTTCTGAATAGTCATTACTTGCCTGACCAAAGTGACACCAAACTCTCCTGGTGTAGATGCCTTTGCCCATGCCCAATCAGGGAGATCTGGAACAGAACTTGGGCCTGCTTCTTCCCCTAAGTTCATACTCTCATCCAAAGAATCAGAGTCATCATCATTAGAATTTACTCCAAATTCTTCAGATGGCTCACCAGCTTGAGAAGGCAGCCTGTTAACAGCAGCGTTGCCTCTGAGAAGAGATTCTGAAGTGTGTACAATGTTTAAAGTCTGTTCTGCCTTCACATTGCCCTGAGCAGCCAATAACTGATAGGCTGGAACAGGGTGAGTAAAAGTGTCAGCATCCAAGGAAATGTTATTAATTACAGCTTTGTAATGTTGCTGAAATTGTCTTTCCTTTTCTGCAGCATCCACTATCATTGACTCACTAGCAATGGCTGGATCCACCCTTATAGCTTCTGTACCTGCCTTTCTCTCATTTTCTCTATTTTCTTGCATCAGGGGCTCCCCCTGGCTCACACACACCCTTACACCCTCACCCTCACCTTCTAAGGTGGCACTCCCCTCACTCACTTTTGCCATGCTGGAAGAAATAGCATGCATATGGTGACTCTCAACCTCTCCTTTTGCCTGGGAGCAACCCAGCCTCTTACTCAAATTATCACTCCCTTCCCTCAAACCTAAAAGTGATTGTACAGTAACCATGTCCTCTACAGTTGGAATTGTTTCTGTTATATGTGTAGAGACCATCAACGGATAGGGAGTATCCGTTGAAGTGGAAACTGATGGTATCAACGGATAACTGCTGTTAAGCTTATCCGTCGAAGAACAACCACTTGTCAATGGATGAGAGATATCCGTTGAAGAAGGAAAATATGTAGATATAGAAAGTGACATAATTGTTGAATCTGTGTGAATTGATTTTAAGTGAGGTGACAGATTCTTCAACCATATCTGAAAAAATTGGCTGATGATCCAACAAATCATCTAAAAGATGATGATCATCAGGTTTTGAGTGGGGCTCCTCCCTGAGTTTTAATGAGAGAGAATCAGGAATTGATATGAATATCATATCCACATCCAGAGAGGGTGATGGAGAGTTTGATGATTGATGTGTTTCTATTATGAGAGAATGGAGCTGTGACTCCACATTTGCTGGAATCACAACAAGCTGAATTTGAGAAGGCAAAGATACAGGTGGATGTATCTGTGTTGTGTGTGCCCCTTGTGTGGAAACTAGGGTCTTGGCCTTCTTCTTCCTTGAAAAGGCTTTGATTGGTGAATGTGTGGCTTCAGTGTCCCTCCCTCTTTTGTTCTGTGTCCCTGGTTGGGGACTATTTTCAATAGTTGCACCCTTTTGGGAGGATGCAACTAGGGATGTGTTTGACTCCTTTTGAACCACCACAGTCTTTTGAGAGACTGTGGCTTGGCTGGCTGGGGTACCACTCACCTCTCCCACCTTATCCTGGGGGGTTTCTTGATATTCACCCCTCCCCTCACCACTCACACCCTGTTCACTCCCTACAGGGTTTATGGTAGTTGTTACAACTGTTGTCTTTTGAGAGACAACAGAGGTGGTTTTCTTTGACTTGTGTTTTGAAATTTTAATTTTGGTGGCTTTGGTAGGAACCTATTTGGACAAAGACACAGTTTCCATTGCCACACTGGAAGGCAAAGAAACAATGGGGTTGGAAACAGTAGGAGTTATAGAAGTGTTTACTTCACTTACCTTTGGTGCATTCATGATTAGCAAATATACCAATGGCACCTGGCTGTTGAGGTTCATTCTCAAAAGGTCTGCAAGGACCCTTTTCTCTTGTGCCCAGCATTTGAGTTTATTGTTCTCATTTGATATAACCAATCCTTCAGCAACATGGTTAGCCAATAACATAAAGAATCTAGCATAGTAGATGTTATGTGGTCTATTAGCTTTGTTACCTAATCTGGAACCTAATTCTAGCATGACACAGTTGCTAAAATTAAAGTACCTATCAGAAGCTAGCATATAGAGCATATTGACAAGAGATGAAGTTATGGCATCAAAATTGCTAATCTTCCCAGAGAAAACCTTGATAAAGGCATCTCCAAGAAAACTCCATTCTTTCCTAAGGCCCTTCCTTCTAATACTACCTAAACTAGCAGAATCAAAAGCATAGCCTATGGAATCTAACATAGCAGATACATCTTTATCAGTGTGTGGTGTCATGGCATTATTCTCAGGCAACTTAAAGCAAGACTGTATATCATCACAGTTAATGCAATAATCCTTACCTTTGAGAGAGAAGGCAATAGTCATATCTGTGGAGTTGAACTCTGCAGTTGTCCAAATCTCCTCAATCACCTCACAGTAGATGGTTGGGGCTTCCAGCATTGCGTAGCTTAGTTTGCAGTTTTTGATGAAGTCCATCATCTTGTGATAATCAGAATGGGCTTCATTCTTTTCAACCAAGGCTACGAAATTATTCTTTTCATAAACAAATCCAGATGGAGACATAATTTTGACTACTGGTGCCATTGTTGTGAGTAGATATTACAGAGAAAAACTTGAGAATTTTGGGAGAGAAGGAGAATAAAAATTGCAAGAAAGCGTAAAGTGAAAATTAGAATTCACTGGGCTTTTATACTTTCTTGAATTAAAACGTAAATAAAATGATTAAATGATACTTTTAAATAAATTACAGTTGTTTAAGAATAAAGAAAACTGTAGAAATTCTGAAAACTGCCTTTAATACAAATATATACAACAATGTATATATGTATCAACGGTTAAGTAAAAGAATCAACGGCTGTGACTCACTTAAAGTAACTGATGTGACACTTCAACGGATAAGGTAAATAGTTATCCGTTGATGATCAACACTATTTTATCCGTTGAGGGATAAAATTACCAGAAATGTATTTGTCTTTCAACGGATAATGAACATCCGTTGATAGAACAATTTTGGCTTTCAACGGATAGGGAATATCCGTTGATAGAATAAGTCTTACTTAAAGCCAACTTTGTTCTTGCAGCAAATTCATTTCAGGCTTCAAGGCAGATTATATAGAGGACATAAATTTATGAATAATTAAGCATACCTAGCTCACTTACTAATATTGTGAATGTTGATTCATCAAGTGGCTTGGTAAATATGTCTGCAATCTGCTTTTCACTTGGAACAAAATGAAGTTCCACTGTACCTTTCATCACATGTTCCCTAATGAAGTGGTACTTGATGTCAATGTGCTTGGTTCTTGAGTGTTGCACTGGATTTTCAGTAATGGCAATGGCACTTGTGTTGTCACAGAATATAGGAATTTTGTCAACAGTTAGTCCAAAGTCAAATAGTTGATTCCTCATCCATAGTATCTGTGCACAGCAACTACCAGCAGCAATTTACTCAGCTTCAGCTGTTGATGTAGAAACAGAATTTTGCTTCTTGTTGAACCATGACACAAGCTTGTTCCCTAGAAATTGACAGGTGCCAGTTGTGCTTTTCCTGTCTATTTTACAGCCTGCATAATCTGCATCTGAGTAGCCAATTAGATCAAAACCAGACTCTCTAGGGTACCAAATTCCTAGATTTGGAGTCCCTTTGAGATATCTGAAGATTCTTTTAATAGCCACTAAGTGAGATTCTTTAGGGTCAGCTTGAAATCTAGCACAGAGACATGTTGAAAATATTATATCAGGTCTACTAGCAGTTAAATATAAAAGTGAGCCAACCATGCCTCTATAACTTGAAATGTCCACAAACTTTTCAGCCTTGTTTAATTCAAGCTTGGTGGCAGTGGTCATGGGAGTTTTTGCAGATGAACAGTCCATTAAGTCAAACTTCTTTAAAAGATCATAAATATATTTAGTTTGACTAATGAAAATTCCACCACTAACTTGTTTAACTTGTAAACCAAGAAAATAAGTTAGCTCGTCCATCATGCTCATTTCATATTTACTTTGCATTAACTTAGCAAACTTTTTACAAAGCTTATCATCTGTAGATCCAAATATAATATCATCTACATAAATTTGAACAAGTATTGTAGAGCCATTAACATTTCTAAAGATAAGAGTTTTGTCAACAGTACCTCTTGTGAAGTGATTATCTAGAAGGAATTTTGACAAAGTCTCATACCAGGCTCTAGGTGCTTGCTTTAGTCCATAGAGTGCTTTCAACAGATAATACACATAGTCTGGAAAGTTTGGATCTTCAAACCCTGGAGGTTGGCTTACATAAACTTCTTCCTCAAATTCCCCATTTAGAAATGCACTCTTGACATCCATTTGATAGACTTTGAAATTGACATGGGCTGCATAGGATAGAAAGATTCTGATGGCCTCAAGTCTGGCAACTGGAGCAAATGTTTCATCAAAATCTATTCCCTCTTGTTGAGAATAGCCTTTGGCAACCAATCTGGCTTTATTCCTTATGACAATGCCATTTTCATCCATCTTGTTTCTGAATACCCATTTTGTTTCAATAGAACTCTTGTTCTTTGGCTTGGGTACCAGCTTCCATACTTTGTTCCTCTCAAATTGGTTTAGCTCCTCTTGCATTGCTAAAATCCAATATGGATCCAATAGAGCTTCTTCTACTCTCTTAGGTTCCTCCTGTGATAGAAAGCTACTATACAGACATTCATCTTGAGTAGCCCTTCTAGTTTGCACTTTAGATGTAGCATCACCAATGATCAGTTCAAAAGGGTGATTCTTGGTCCATTTCCTTTGAGGTGGTAGATTAGCTCTAGATAAGGTTGCCTCAGTATTGTCATGATGTGAGATAGAATGTTGATTGGTTGACACTCCCCCTGAGTTGCTGATCCTTTGAAAGGAGTTGGGAGCTCTATCAACTGATGAAGTGAATTGATTATCCGTTGACAGACTGTGATCAACGGATGCTTCATTATGAACTTCAACGGATGATGCACTTTGTCTTTCAACGGATGCTGCATTGCTTCTTTCAACGGAAGCTGAATTATGACTTTCAACGGATGCAGCATTCTGTGCATTATCCAAAGGCAGATTTTGAATTCTTCTTGAGATGCCTTCTTCATCATTCTCATCTTCACTATCATCACAGTATATCTCAATATTGTCAAATTTGAGTCCTTCATGATGTCCCTCATCTGTTAGTCCATCAATCTTTTTATCATCAAACACAACATGCACAGATTCCATGACAATGTTGGTTCTTAGATTGTAGACCCTATATGATTTTCCAGCAGAATAACCAACAAATATTCCTTCATCAGCCTTTGCATCAAACTTCCCTTTGTGATCAGATTGATTCCTTAAGATGTAACATTTGCAACCAAAGACATGCAGAAAGTTTAAAGTTGGTTTTCTTCTCTTGAATAATTGATAGGGAGTCATGCATTTTTCCTGATTGATTAGAGAAATATTCTGAGTGTAACATGCACAGTTAACAGCCTCAGCCCAAAAGTAAGTTGGGAGTTTTGACTCTTCAAGCATTGTCCTTGCAGCTTCAATTAGTGATCTGTTCTTCCTTTCCACCACACCATTTTGTTGTGGGGTCCTTGGAGCTGAGAACTCATGCATGATCCCATTTTCTTCACAGAACAACTTCATGGTTGAATTCTTGAACTCAGTTCCATTGTCACTCCTAATATTCCTTACTTTGAAATCAGGATGATTATTGACTTGCTTGATATGATTGATAATGATTTCACTAGCTTCATCCTTTGATCCAAGAAAACAAACCCATGAAAACTTTGAGAAATCATCTACAATCACTAGGCAATATTTTTTTCTTGAAATTGACAATACATTGACTGGTCCAAAAAGATCCATGTGTAGCAGTTGTAATGGTTCATCAATTGCAGATTCAAGCTTCTTACTGAATGATACTTTCTTTTGCTTTCCTTTCTGACAAGCATCACACAGTCCATCCCTTGTGAATTCTACTAGAGGCATTCCTCTAACTAAGTCCTTTTTGACTAGATCATTCATTGTCTTGAAATTCAAATGGGACAGCTTCTTGTGCCATAGCCAACTTTCAACTGAGCTTGCTTTGCTGAGAAGACAAGTAATAGATTCTGCATCTGTAGAGTTAAAGTCAGCTAAGTACACATTCCCTTTTCTAACTCCAGTTAGAACCACTTTATTGTCCTTCTTACTTGTGATAATACAGGCTTCAGAATTGAAGGAAACAGTATTCCCTCTGTCACATAGTTGACTGATGCTCAATAAATTGTGTTTGAGACCATCAACCAATGCAACTTCATCAATGATGACATTTTCTTTTGAAATCAAGCCATATCCCATAGTGAATCCTTTGTTGTCATCTCCAAAGGTTATGCTAGGGCCAGCTCTCTCCTTAAACTCTGTGAGCAGGGTGAAATCTCCTGTCATGTGCCTTGAACAGCCACTGTCCAAGTACCATAGATTCCTTTTTTTCCCTGCACACAACAAAATCAATCAAGTTGATTTTGGTACCCAAGTTTCCTTGGGTCCAGCCTTGTTAGTCTTTTTCCTAGACTTCATTCCTCCTGCATCTTTTGACTTAGGTAACTTTGGGTCAACCTTGATCTCAGATGTGGTTGGTTGAAGTGTAGGGTTAGTCACAGAATCATTTAGCACATTTGATTGAATTTGATAAGGCATAGATTGTGCAAACATGTTATTCCATATAGGCATATTGTATGGCATTTGAGGCATATTAAATGCAGTAAAATAAGGATTATTAATATATGGCATGTTTGCAAAATATGCATGGGGATTCTGATGAGACATAACAGGCATAGCATGCAGAGGTGACATAGACATGTTAGGCATGGAGGGATTTGAAGGCATGGGAGCATTTTTAACAGATTTGCAATTATCAGATAGGTGATTAAGACTTTTACAATGCACACAGCTTTTTCTAGGAGCATACCTATCAGGTGTGTAATTGTTATGTTTATTAATCCCTACCTTCCCATTTCTTTTAGATTTTCTTTTAGTTTCCTTCTTATCCTCAACCAACTTAAGCCTATTTTTCAGCTGATCTAAAGTCATGTATCCTATATTCACCTTACTGACATCTTTGGATGTGCTAGCTCCTTCTTTGACAAAGTTCTTGAAAGTTGAATCATCCTTCTTATTGAGATTTTTATTTTTAAAATTACTTGCCTGTTTTAATTGATGAGCCTTCAACGGATGCTCTTTTTCTTCCTTCAACGGATAACTTTCATCATCCGTTGATTCCACATCCGTTGACAATCCATCAATTAATTCTAACTCCTTTTTGTTTTTCTTCCAGGCATCCTCACAGAATGATTCAATTCCCTGAACCTTGGCAATCTGAACACTAACATCCCTAGATGTTTTCCAGGCCTTGATTACCTCTTACTCACTTTCTAACTGTTTAGAAAGAATTTCTACTTTCTTAACAGCTTCTTCTAGTTCACTCTCAACAATCAAGCATTTAAGTTTAATCTTTTCAAGCTCAATTACCTGATCCTCTAACACAGCATTCCTATCACTTAAAAACACATTATTCTCTTTGATCCTAGTGTTTTCCTTGGCTAGTGATTTAAGGGAAACTCGCAAGTGATATAATTCATTTGACATATCATTTATGGCTTCATTACATTCATTTTTAGAAAGCTGAGAGAGATCGGTAGTAATTACTTGGTTGCTTGATGAACTAGTTTCATTTTCATCAGAATTAGCCATCAGGGCTAGGTTGCCATATTCCATATCATCATCTTCATTGACTCCATCTGCTGCCCAATCCTCTTGAGTGAGAAAAGCTATTTCCTTTTGTTTGAGCAAATCAAAGTACTTCTTTTTGTAATCAACTTGCTCAAATTTCTTCTTATCAGAGGTTGGCTTCCTACACTCACTTGCAAAGTGTCCACTAATGCCACAGTTATAACATTTGAACTTGGATTTGTCCACCATGTTTTTGTTTGGCTTAGTGAATTTTGTATTTTTCCTGAACTTCATCTTTGCAAACCTCCTGGACAGAAAAGCCAGATGTTCATCAACATCATCAGAGTCATCCTGACTGGAATTATTTTCATCCTCAGCTACTTGCTCTTTACCCTTGCTTGATTCTGATTTGCTTGTGCCAATTTTGAGACTTGGCATTGTCTTCTCCTCATTCCTGGCTTCAACCTTCTCACTGTCAGCTACAAGTGCAACTGATCCTCTTTTTCTCTTCCCTTTTTCCAACAGCTCATCTTGCTCCATCTCAAGTTCATATGTCTTCAAAATTCCATATAATCTTTCAAGTGTGAAGTCCTTATAATCTTGAGAATTTCTTAGAGAAACAGTCATAGGCTTCCATTCCTTTGGTAGAGACCTTAGAAATTTTAAATTGGAATCCTTGACTTGGTACACTCTCCCATACAGCTTCAATCCATTCAACGGTTTCTGAAATCTGTTGAAGGTATCATTCAATGATTCTCCTTCTTCAAAATGAAAATATTCATACTGTTGAATGAGAAGCTGCATTTTGTTTTCTCTAACTTGCTCAGTGCCTTCACAGATAAGCTGCACAGTATCCCAAATCTCCTTAGCAGTTTGACTGTTAATGACATTGTCAAACATATCTTGATCCAGGCCATTAAACAGAATGTTCATGGCTTTCTTGTCCTTGTGAACTTCTTCAATATCTTCAACAGTCCATTCTGCTTTTGGCTTGGGAATAGACTGTCCAACAGCAACTGTTGCAGTAGCAGCTGTGGCCACCTTGTGAGGGATGTGAGGACCATTTTCAATGCAGTTGATGTAGCTTTCATCTTGAGAGAGAAGATGTAAATACATCTTCACCTTCCAGTGATGATAGTTATCTCTTTCCAAGATTGGAATCTTTACACCAATATCCTTCTTACTCATGATGTTAGTAGAATAGATCTTTAAACTCTTTGTATGTTAAGAGCTTGCTCTGATACCAATTGTTATTCCCAGTGGACTAACAATGAGATTTACAGAAGGGGGGTTGAATGTAAATCTCAAAACTTTTTTAAATTTTGAGCAGTTTCTAAGGCTAAAAGTTTTTGAGAGCAAGTGTGTGTGAATTGCTTGAAGCTAATGCAGACAGATATATATATTCAAACACAAATGTAAAGAACACAGAGAACTTAAAAACTTTTCTGGTGGATTTGTTGTTCCACCAGAGATGTGTTATTTCAGAAAATCTGTGATTCAAAGAATTAAATCACAGCTGCTTCCTAGTACAAACTAGATGATTTTCTCTCTGGATTTTTCTAAACAGCTCTGGAAAATTCATTTATTATTACTAGCTGCTACTTGGTTTATATATCACCAAGTTTACAAGTGAAGACAAAACTGTAAAATACAATTAAAAAGGCTCTTCACATGTTTCTTCTTCATTTCTCTATCCAATGCAATTTAGGCTTAGCTGTTGATCTTTGAATACTTCCTTGTTTGCACCAGAATGGAAATGCTGCATTTTCTTGATTCCTCCTAGAGGCTTCCACATTCCAGTTTGTCTCTGTCAACCCATGTGCCTCTGTCAGCTTATGAATTATCACTATCAACTGCTAATGAACTAAACATCCGTTGAAGCTTTCATCCGTTGATGCCTTATCCGTTGAGGCTTCATCCGTTGAAGCTTTATCCGTTGATGCATTATCAGTTGAAGTCTTTATCCGTTGAAGCACTTATCCGTTGTTGGATATTATCCGTTGAAGCATTAGAGACATCCGTTGAAGCTTTGTTTCTTATCCGTTGAAGGTCTTCAATATCAGTTGATACTTCTTCACTTATACAAAATTACAAGGCATGAAATATTTACAATTAGCCCTCCTATTTGCATATCCACTAGTAGTCAACATGACTGATACTTTCCTACAACATCTAAGAATTACAACTTGAATCCAGAGAATGAAATGTGCTACAATACTGAACTTATTGCTAAGTAAAGCTACTCCTTCAACGGATAGCCAAGATGGTCTTATCCGTTGAGGCTACAAACACTAGATTTCTACTTAAGTGTTTTGTTTAACTTATCATCAAACTAATACACATATTCCTAACAAATGTTAATAAAGTAATCGTTATTTTCAGAAATACAGCAGCTCAACATTCAGCAACATATAATCAAGATAAATTTAATATTAAAAGTTATCAGTTGGTCAATGCCCACTATGGTGGGAAAGCCCATTTTTTTTCCTTACTCCAACGCGTGTCCTGTGTGAAAAGAGATGCCCATATCATTTCACTTGGTTCGAGACACCCAAATGGACTCCGCTGCAGATGCTCTAATTTTTTGAGGTGGCCATCATCCTCGAAGACAAGACTCGTCCAAATTCTAAAAAAGGCATGCTTTTGGAATTTAAGTAACATGAGAAATGTATTATCAAAAAGGTCACGATCATCCTTTTAGGAAGGAATTTAAAAAAAAAGATAAGCAAAACAAGGACCACCAAGACCCATTAACCAATAGATATAGAACATCCAACCATTTGAAGTAATTGATCAGAATGAACGTGTCTCTTCCTTCTAAGCCCAACACACTTTATTTTATCCACCTGTGCCTGACAAACAGAAGGAATCGAAAGAAAAGATAAACAAACAAAACCCTAGACTAACCCAAAACTTTCAAATTTGACCCATTCCCCTAAAATATATGATAAAGAATGGCACCTTTTAAAATGATCAGAATGTGTATAGAATGTGTCTGGTCCTCAGCCCAAACTTTATTGTCTCATGTATAACTTCTTCCTGACTAACAAAAGAGAATCGAAAAAGTAAAAGAAACAAATAATTACCAAACTAAAGAAAAAATAATAAACAAACCAGAGAATTTAACTTTATCCTCGGGATTGACACCTGACAAGTAATATATAGATGAGTAAGATAACGACTGTTTATTTTGAACTACATCACACCCCCTCCATTTTATTTTGTTTTTATTTCCTTTTTTGTGTGTCTTACTAAATAAGTTTCTTATTTAAAGCTTTATTAGCTCATTAATTTTGTTTTGTTATTACAACTTTATTATTTCCCTTCGAAAACTATATATACATATAAAAATTATACTATTATTAACTTTTGTTTTTGCATCTTGAAGTCCCTTCTCACTTGCCACTTCTAAATTAGGTTTAGATAAGTATTTTAATTATATAAAGTGTCTTGATTTTTTATAAAAAAAATATCGATAAATTTTAAACAAATGTTTGACCAACTCGATTTTTAACATTAACTCGATTTTCACCTACGGTCGAAAAACTAAGGTCGGATTTGTTATTCAGTTTATTTTTAATAAGATTTATCTAAGTATTGAGAACCACTGGATAAGCTTCCGTGCTTGATTAATGTGTTATTTTATATCTTACCGCAAGTGCAAGGTGTCTATTGCAAGTACAAGGTGGCAAGTGGGTCGTATCCATAAGGAGACATGTTTTATCAATTTTGATTCAGTTCCTATGAATTGTTCCCACGACAAATCGATTATAGAGATTTTAACTAACTAATAACTATGACTAAATTAACACTAATAAATTAGACGCTAAACAATGAATTAAAAATCTAGGGCAATCGGGTCCACCATGCTTATAAAATAAATGGCTTTTAAGCTGCAGCAATACATGTGATCACATAATTAAAGTATGATAATCCCTCCTGAGAATTAACACTCTCGAAATATTCTGCACAATTTATCACTTGTAGTAATTTTATTAGTTAGGCAATTAGAGAAATTATTAATCTCTCCCGAGAATTAACGCTCTCAGAAATCCAATGATGCTCCCGCTCTCACTTTCAGTTCTGCTAATCGTATGTGTTCCTTTAGTGAGTAAAATCTCATGATCTATTACTCTTTTTGTATAGAATTAATTCATGATATCAACACAAATTAATATTAAAACATATTCAATTAGAATTAACCATAATAAATCAAACTACTGTGAAATTTATGCCAAGATTATAGTGCAAACATGGCTTCCCCTTCTATGCCCTAGAAAATGACTACTCGCTAATGACTAAACAAGTAAAACAACTAAGACAATAAAATTCAATCCTGTCACGAGACTAAAATTTATGGCTTTCTTCTTTGTATTGAAAACCCTAATTATCTCTACTCTACAATAAAATTTATCTATAAATTTCATGTCTAAGAAAATAATAATATCTGTAATATGGTCCTATAATAAAAGTATTTTCTTATTCTAATCAAATTACGAGTCAGACTTCTAATCGAGTAGGATTCTCCAATAAAAATTCGTAGTTGTCTCTTCACTGCATTTTCTGGGCTGTCTAGCTAGATTCTCCTTACCGGGCCCTTCCTGAACTAAAGAGAACTTAGTGGCCTTCGCGTGGACTGTAAGATCATCAAAATTGGATTTCTGGATCTCTAAATACGGCTCAAACAATATTTGGAGCCCGTGTAGCCCAATAATACAAATTTTCTTCTATTTTCACTCCAAAATAAGACTTTTTACTCCAAATCCTTCCAAATATAGAATTTTATTGTATCCTACAATAAAAAGTTAAAACCTATAAAATAAATATTTAAATCAGTGCAAAATATAATAAATATGAAATGTCTTTTCGTTGGCTTTCTTGATATTTTGAAAATAATTTTCTTTTTTTACTTTGCGGGCATGGTATTGTTTTAACGAATGTTGACCATTCAGGATATATTCTTTTTGTTAAGTATTATCCAATATTATAATTGTTTCCATTGATAGTATAATTTACCTCTGGAGCACGACCTTCTAGCAATTCATCAAATTTTGTGTGTTTGGAAAATAGGAATTTGGATATTTTATTTATTTTTTTGGAAAATAGGAAATTGGAAATTGAGAATTTGAATTTTGAGAATATATAGGAGGTGGGTTATTTGGATTCATCATTTAATATAATAAAAACTAAATTTTTTAGAAGTAAGAAGTATGAACAATATGGATATGGAAATTATATATATATAGAAGTAAAAATATTACCGTTATAATTTAAACGTTAAAAAAGTAATCGTTATTTTCAGAAATATAGCAGCTCAACATTTAGCAACATTCAATCAAGATAAATTTAATATTAAAAGTTGTCAGTTGGCCACTACCCACTATGGTGGCCAAGCCCATTTTTTGCTTCCTTCCTCCAGCGCGTGTTCAGTGTAAAAAGAGATGCCTGTATCATTTCACTTGGTTTGAGAATTGAACCCATTCCCGTAAAATATACGATAAAGAATTGCACCTTTTAAAATGATCAGGATGTGTCTGCTCCTCAGCCCAAACTTTATTATCTCGTCTATAATTTCTATCAGACAAACAAAAGAGAATCGAAAAAGTAAACGAAACAAATAATTACCAAACTAAAGAAAGATAATGAACAAACCCGAGAATTTAACTTTATTCTCGGGATTGACACTTGACAAATATAGATGAGCAAGATAACGACTACTTTTTTTGAACTATATCACACCCCCTCCATTTCATTTTCTTTTTATTTCCTTTTTTGCGTATCTTACTAAATAAGTTTCGTATTTAAAGCTTTATTATCTCATTAATTTTTTTATCATTACGACTTTATTATTTCCCTTCGGGAACTATATATACATATAAAATGGTATTATTATTAACTTTTTTTGCATCTTGAAGTCCATTATCACTTGCCACTTCTAAATTAGGTTTAGATAAGTATTTTAATTATATAAAGCGTCTTGATTTTTTAAAAAATGATCGATAAATTTTAAACAAATGTTTGACCAACTCAATTTTTAATATTAACTCGATTTTCACCTACGGTCGAAAAACTAAGGTCGGATTTGTTATTCGGTTTATTTTTAAAACCAACTTTTTTTGCGGACAATCAATTTTAGTCTCTGATTTTATTTGATCGGTTTCGTGACGGTCGGATTTCTTGTAGTGAGTAAGCCATGCCTAAATAAATCTGGAAAAATGACTTATTGTGTCTCTTGTACTCCCTCCGTCCCACGCAATTGTTACATATGGGATATGACACAGAAGTTAAGGGAAAATGTAATTTAGTGAAAAAAGTAAGTGAGACCGATTAATATTTAATGTATAAAATATTGATAGTGGAAGAAAATAATAAATAATAATAAATTTGAATTGACAGTAGTTAATTTAATATTATAAAACTTTACTGAAATGTATAAAATCGAGTGATACATTCCAAATAAGAAAACGATATTTTATGAATGGCACAGACAATTTGGGAGAAAATGTTGAATATTCTCTTGGTCTGATGCATCAATTGTACATATCTCGCTAAACATGTCGGTGCATCTCTACACACAAAAGAATCATAACTTTATATTATCATATTTATTACTAGGAATATATAAGAGCAGGTTGTGCTTTTTGGTGCTAAAATAGCTCTTGCACTTTAATGTTAGTTTTATTTTTTAACAGGAATTTTTCATATTTAATTAATATTTTATTCAACTCATTTACTTTAATTTAATATAAACATTTTTACACTCCATTATTAGCTATTTGATGGGGTGGCAAGAGTGAATATAATCATCTTTAATCCTATATATAGAATTAAAATATCTATTTAGGGATAAATATGCATTGGACTTTCTTTAATGAGGTGATAAGTAATTGTATAAATTTATGTGATACGTGTTGGTAGCTATGATATGTGGAATAGCTTATCTGAATAGAATTTATCATGTTATAGATGAACAATCTACCAGCTACCATTTGTACTCAATGTAGTGCTAATTGATTACTTTAAATCTCAAGATTGATTACTTTAAATCTCAAGAGCTTCTTCTTCTATGACTATACTCAATATACTAAGAGTAGTTACATATACGTAGACATAAAATCTAGAATGTCTTAAACATCTAACTGATAACCCGATTATCTATGTGAGGAGCATCCTGATGACCTACGGTACTTTCTGCATCACTTGTTGTACGTACTAAGTAATTACGAGCATCGGGAGGAATTTTCGAGCTTTCTACATTGATAACTCTAGTAATTAAATGTTTGTCTTCTTTCAGTATAGCAATCTCTTAATAAAAGCTTTGAAAATGTTTGTGAAAGAAAAACGAGCGGTGGTTCTTCGCCGAAAAATCAAGCGGTGCATGGTGGTTGTGTGTTAATTCGTGGCTGAGATTGATTAGGGCAAGTGGTGGCTCTTTTTCAGCTCTCAACTTTCTACCCTCTCAATGTGCCTACATAGCCTTTATATAGGGATCAAGTCTAACGTAGTTCTTGGGGAACAAGAAATTTAGAGGGTTTAGACTTCTTATCCCTAGGCCCGGTAGAAGCCCATCCAGGATCCATCTTCCGCTAGTTTTAGGAATGTCCAACTATGAGGCCCAATCGCAAAGGCCCAAGGCTCGTCCGTAATTGTAGGACTTCACCGATAATGCATCTCCCTGCGCAAGGATAACACTCCGCTACAACTATCTCCCTTGATTTATGGACGTAGGTATAGCCACGGTTCACCACAAATTCCAGACGCATCCCTGTCCCCCAAATAACGATAACCCACCAGATAAAAGGACAGGTGATCCCAAACTCTTGGGTGCAAAGTGCAGGATGACTACAAAGTTCTCCAACGAGGACACCCGTTGAATACAAGAACATAGTTCCCAGAGCGCACACCGGAGTTAACCCTGCAACCCCAATGAGGATGAGGACACCCGTTGAATACAAGAGGAGGCCTTCAATCATCAGGCATACCCCTGGTGGTCTTCAAGCTTTTCACGGACATCCCCCTCCTTGACCGACTCAAGGAGAGAATTCTTCAAAGAGTACCTGCAACAGATACATTAGTTAAAATAATCTTCATTCTTCTTTCCATGCTTGCCTTATCCTTAAGATATCCCTGCTTGCCTTATCCTATATGAGGACAAGCCTAACCATCCAAAAGTATGCATCCCTCACAAACAGGACGCGTCCTCCTCCCGTGAAATGCACACATTTTCCTTGCATTGCAAACTTGTCAAGTGGACAAGCAATCTCACTTACGCCAGGCGCGTCCTGAGATCTGGACGCGTCCTAGTCCCTTAAATTGGCAACGTTGACTAGAAAGGACCCAAATCATGTTGTCCAAACAATATTGGGCGCGTCCTATATATAGAGGACGCAACCTCCTTTAGCACATTGCAGCCTACAAGTTAACCCTTCATCCTTTTTATCCAATTCTATTCCAATTGACCCGTTTCCGACCCGATTTGATCCAATACCAAATTTTGGGTATAACAACTACCTCCCAAATTCCATTTGCAGTTGAAAACAAAATTGGAATTTTTACACAAAAACCACAAGTAAAATTTGGATTATTCCTCTTTTAAACATCAGGACGCGTCCTGACACCTGGATGCGTCAAAGCTTGATTTTCCCAAAATCGACCATTGCATGACAGCTATTGTACATGTCATCACTCCCTTCTCTATAAATACCCTAAAATAATACGTCATTGTCACTTTTCTCTCTTCTCTCTCAAAAACCGTCATCGTCACCGCCCCGAAGCTTCATACTCAATTTTCCGACGATTCAGCCGTCCATTGTTCGATCTCTTCCACTCTATCAATCCCGTAACTCACAAGGTATGTAAATCTTCTTTTATTTCTTCATTTCATTGATTAAATCTCTCACAATAGGCAAAAAACCGTTTGTGTTCTCTTTTTCCATATAGTTGTTCTTCCTTTCTTCATGTGTGTATATTTGTATATATCTATAAAAGCATCATGTTTTGCTCTTTTGATCTTGAATTAAATGTTTTTAGGGTTTAAATGAACTTTCCCCAAATTAACCATAATCGAGTCAACTTACATTGTGTTTCAGTTCTTGTGGACGCGTCGTCCTTGTAGGGCGCGTCCTACTGTTTGTTTATTACACAGTCTAACGGACGTAAACTAAGTCATCCCAGTGAGAACAAAGTAAACGCACCATCAGACTGGGACGCGTCTTATGCCATAACTTTTTAAACCTATTAACCAATTCCTTGCGTTAGAGTTTCTAGGACGCGTCCTCACGCTAATCCTATCTTTATACTTTACTTCCTTTTCTTTACTTTTTGTTTCTTTTCTTTAAGTCATGGACGCGTCCTCAAAATCTTCTTCCTTCTTGTTTCAGCTGGAGGATGCGTCTTCATCCTCTCCATTTCACCCATTCAAGGCTTTTAATACACGCCTTGGGCTGGATTATCCACCTCCCCTAACTTTCATCCCGAACTACCTGAGTACCACAGGACAGACTCCTTCCTTGAGGCAGAGACTCGTGTTTTTCAATCAATCAAATAAAAAATTTCGATCATGTCAAATTCGAGCTCCGAATCCCTGGACAACATTCCCCTCACTGCAAGGGTTGGAAAGAAGAAGTTAAAACGTAAAAGATCTTCTCAAACCGCCCGTAGCCAAGCAATCAAAGATTGGACTGACGATGAGATCATCCCTTCTTCCAGTAAATCTCAATAACATAAAATTATCTCTGATGAGGGCGTGTCCACATCTGCTCAAGATGCATCTCATGTTCAGGATGTGTCTCCTGTTCAGGACGTGCCTTCTCCTCACAGTGATGGTAAGTTTGAGAAAAGAGCTCCTGAGCCTGATAAATACCCCATATCTCCTCAACAATCTGTCTCTCCACTGAAGCATTGGGAGCCGAGTGATGTAGAGCTTGATTTTTACTGGAAAGAGCTCGAAGATCTCCCTGAGGCAGAGAAGAATGTCTAGAGGAAAAAAGAACATAAACTAGCTTGTGTTGGGATGAAATCTACTGCAACAGACCTAGAGATTGGATGGACCATGAAATATTACGACATGGAGGGAACCTGGGCGCGTCCTTTTAGAATGATGAGGCCCCATATTTTTAACATGGAGAATCTGAGAATCCCTAGAATGGTTCTTACTCCAAAACTTATTTCTTTGGGTGTGGGCGCGCCCTTGCATCCATAAATCAAAAAAATTTTAAAGTAATATGACGTTGCTCCAGTTCAACTATCCTCAAACTCATACAAGCTAGCATGGGCCATGTATATCATGTACCACAACCTAGGGTTGGGCGCGCCCTCCATGAAGGAGTTTAGTTACTTCTTCAGCATTAGGAAGTCTATCCCTGGTTACCACTTCTTTGTTGTCAACAAGTGGCTAAATAACAAGGGCTTCAATTAAGGTAAGGTGAGCCACAAGAGGGACTGGAAAGAACCTTTTTCTATATCTATGATGTCAAGAGAGCTCGCGTTCGCTTTAACTTAAAATTAAGTAAGTGGTGTTCCCAGAACGCATTCTATTAATTAGAATGCGTCTTCCGGTTTATTAACTCTTTTACATTTCCTTTTTGATAATCCTCATCTTTCCTCCTTAGATAAAAGAACTCAAAAAGAGCTAACAGGAAAGAGAAAAAAAAGAGCAGAAAAGGTGCTTAAGTATGATGAGGAGCATTTCAATCTCAAGGAGATGATCACATAAGCCAACCTTAAGAAAATTGGGGCTCTGTCTGCAAGGGTTGGTTCCATCTGTAAATACCGTGACTTTTACAATGTAAAACCCGTCCTCACAGCTTCTAAAAAAGCTAAGGGACTTAATGCCACGGAATTGGTCCAACTTGACATTAGCAGAAAAGTGGACTTAGAACAGGGTAAGAATTATCACATATAGGACGCGTCACAGACTTAGGACGCGTCATACATGCATCTTTATACGCATAGCTTCTACTTTACCTGACATATATACATGTTCTTATAATCCATATATTTTGCTTTTGACGTGTCTTGATGATAGGACGCGTCCTTGTATCCTTTATATGATTTTGATATTTGCATAAGACTGTTATATTCCATAGTTCACACTGGATACGTCATATCACACAGGACGCGTCCAGTTTTATAATTTTTTTTCAGTATATACAAAATCATTGTATGCATACTTCTCATTTTAATATTGCTACGTCAAAATATACAGGGCGCGTCCTCATATCTCGGCGCATCCATTTCTGATATTTTTCATGTTATGTCACAGATATGATTTCTTTTCCTAAAGGGTTTGCTATTGGGGCCACCAGAAAGCTGAAAGCCATGACCAAGCACACTCCTGTGAAACCTGATCCAAAAACTAAGGATCCTTCGCCTGCTGTGGCTCCTTCTCCCCCACCAAAAATCACCGATACCACTGTGGTGAACATCTCATATAAGAAGGACGCTCCCTCAAAGCGTCAGAAGACAGTGCCTGATGACCAATCTTTTATCCTTAAAAATCTGGGCGCATCCTCATCTGGAACTTTTACTGAGGATGAGGTGAGGGGCTGGACCTTCAGGACAAAAGAGCATACTTAGCAAGCTATGGTGAGAGCAGCAGCCGAGTTTCATTTGCACGCAAGGCAAAATGCTAACATGGCTGCCAGACTCATGGCACGTCTTGCTGTCACTGACACTGCGAAAAGTCAAGCTGGAGATAAAATCAAGTCTCTGGAAAAGAGCATTACACTTTTCACCAAATAAAAAGATGCTGAAATCCTTCAGTTAAAGCAAGACAAGGCGCGTCTTGAGGGTGAGAAGGCACAACTTGAAGGCAATATTACCTATGTGGAGAAGGCTATGGAAAGCATAGTTACTCTAAATTCCACCATGCAATTGGAGCTTGATACTCTGAATGATGACAGACTGCACGACTGGAAAGAAGAGAAGAAACTCGTATATCAAAATGGGTTTGCAACTGATTTTGAAGAGTGGTGTTCTGGGTTCATAGCAAATGACCCAGAATACACTTTTTCCAAGTTTGATGAGGATACCCAAAAGTGGGTAAATGATTTCAGAATCAGGGCTGCAGACTCAATCAAGAACAAAAGGATCATCATAGGCATGGAAGAGGATGATGCGTCCCCTACGCCTTCTCCACTTCAAGCCCAGCCTCCACCTTATTCTCCAAAAGACCAGGACAAACCTCAGGATGCGCCCCCTGCCTAGGACACGTCTTATGTCTATTTATGAACTTTTTCTGAATTATCTCAAGGGTGCAGGTCCCTTAAGCCTTTCAATTTGTAAACTTATGACTTGTTATTTCTAAATGTTGCTTGCTATTACGTTTCCTAGGTTGTATACCTTGAATTATCTTAATGCATATTTTACTTACTAGTTACTCTACTTTTAGCAACTCCTTTTAACAAGTTATATGGTGGGCGCGTCCTTTTTTCAGGATACGTCTATTAATTCCCCCACATAAGCCATGTTATTATCATTTCCTTAATTTTATAAACCAGATATTACACTGTAAGGGCACGTCCTATATGGAGGCATCTACCTTATCGTTTTAATTCCCAAAGTCACAAACTATTATCAAGACTATCAGGAATATTAGGGCGCGTCCTGAGCAAGAGGTGTATCCTTATAATTTATAAATTATTATACAATTCCATGGTCAAGACGCGTCTTCCTTTATCTTAGATAGATATCTCAAAATAACATAGTGATTGATATTAGTCTAGACGCGTCCTGAGCCAGGGTGTGTCTACCTTTTTCCTGAAAAGCAAGTCATATTGTCCATTTTTACAGTATTATTTTATATTTAAGGTTAAGTGGTTGACGTGTCCTGCCTTGTGGGCGTACCTTATTTTCTGAATGATTACTATAACTTCCCTTTTTTAAACCCATTTTATGAAATACTAAAGTGAAGCATTGCTTTAGGAGGGCGCCTCCTACTAACATGAGCATCAACCTCACTTTTTTCTATCTTGCAACTTTATGTAGCCGTGGATGCGTCTTTATCGTAGGGTGCGTCTTCATTGTTTTGAGTGACAAAGTTTTGAATGTTCAAAGTTTTTTATTGAATAATGCACTCCAGTGTCAAAAATGCACCGGTCCCATGGCTACTATGCTCTGTGGGGAATTTATTCGAAAATACGATCCTTCAACTAGTTCTAAGGTAAGTAGTACATGCACTACCCCCTAGGCTAGGAGGAATTTTATTGCTTCTAGTCTATGATTTGGGAACAGCCCTAAGTATATAACTGTAAATGTAAACATGATATGTAAGGGGCCAAAGCCGCGCCTTACTGATAATACTTTCGGAGATGCTCTACATTCCATGCTCGCAGAATCAACTTCCCTTCCAAGTCTTCAAGGTGATAAGTCCCCTTCCATAAGATTGTTTTATCTTGTATGGTCCTTCCCAATTAGCTCCAAATACTCCGTGCTGGGGATTCTTTGTGTTTGGCATCACCTTTCTGAGCACCAAATCCCCTACCTTCACCAGCTGTCCCTTGACCTTCTTGTTGTAGTACCTTGCAGCACGTTGTTGGTATGTCGCAAGCCTTAGCTGGGAGTTTTCCCTTGTTTCTTCCAAAAGGTCTAAGTGAAGCATTTGGTTAACTTCTGCATCTTCCTCCATGTAACGATCTCTACGAAGCGATCCTGAGCCAACCTCCACAGGAACCATAGCTTTGTACCCATAATTGAGCATAAACGGATATTCTCCCATAGTAGATCTTGGAGTAGTGTTGTAGAACCACAATACTTTTGGGAGTTCCTCGGGCCAATTCCCTTTGCGCTCCTCCAGTTTAGTTTTCAGGGTATGCTTTATTATTTTATTTACAGCCTCTGTTTGACCATTACTCTAAGGATGATAAACCGCTGCAAATTTCTTTTTAATCTTCAAATCCTCACACAAATGTCGCAACTCCTTGCTATCAAACTGTTTTCCATTGTCAAAAACAAGTTTGTAAGGGATTCCAAATATGCACACAATTGAGTTGAAGACAAAGTTTTTGATTTTCTTTGCGGTGATAGTCGCCAGTGGCATAGCTTCTGCCCACTTAGTGAAGTAATCAACCGCAACTACTGCATACTTCACATCTCCTTTAGCCTTAGGTAATTCTTCAATAAGATCAATCCCCCACATGGAAAATGACCATGGGCTCACCATAGGCGTCAAGAGTGTTGCTGGCATAGATGAGTAATTCGCAAAGCGTTTATAGCGATCGTATGCACTAACAAAGTTCGCGGCATCCTCCTTTATCGTAGGCCAATAATAACCTTGGCATAAAACTTTCATCGCCAATGAGTTACCCCCCAAGTGATTACCACAAATTCCTTCATTTACCTCCCTTAAGATGTAATTTCCCTCTTCTTTATCGACACATCTGAGCAGCGGTTGATTGAAGCCCGTTTTATACAAAACTTCATCATATACCACATATATTGCAGCTGGTAGCGGAGTTGTCGAGCCTTAAACTTATCCTCAGGAAGTGCTTCCTTATGGAGCCTCATCTACTTGCATCACCTCTACCTTCGGGATACTAGGAATCTCCTGGATTTCTAAGGGTATAAATCCTAATATCACAGCCTCCTGCTGTGATCCCATTTTTTCCAGAGCATCCGTGTTGCTGTTCTTTTCCCGCGGTACACATTCCAGCCTAACCTCTTTGAACTTGAAAGGATATCTTCGATATATTATTTATTTTGGTATTTGTACAATTAAACATAAAATTAAGAACACATAGATCCTCTCCATTAGGACATGAATTTAATTGATCCAAATCAAGGTCAAAAAGTCAAACTAGCAAAATCATTTCTTTCAAACATATAAAAGAGATATTCCATTCTTGCAAAATATCAAAATTATATCTTTATGGAATATATCTCTAAAGGCAATATGATAAAAGAATAAATATCAATATATGATATTTATTAGATCTATACTACAACAGGAATATGGCAACAAGCTCGAATAAGGAATATATCAGAAATATTCTTTAGAGGTCTCGTGTTATATCAAAAATATTTCACTCTTCGCTAAAAAATATATTCTCACATCAATAAAAAAGAGTTTTATTCAAAATTTATTAATATTCATGGTTGGAATATTAATATCTAGTTCTGCAACTCATTCATAAATACTTACAGTAATTTTCTCCTGTTTTAAATACTTACAGTAATTTTCTCCCGTTTCGTAAAATCAACACTTCTCGGAGAAAATTATTCAAAAATACTCAAACACATTTCATATCATCTAAATATATTTAATATATTAGGAAATATATTTTAAGTATTTATCCAAGTCAAAACTTTGGTCAAAAGATCCATCTTCTTCATTTCAAGACTAATGGTATTTTTACTCGGAAGAAAAGGCTAACGGAACAATTTTATTTTAGATAAATTACTTCCACATTCTAGAATTACTTGAAATTTGGTATGGATCATTTAAATGGAATTTTCTAAGTATGGTAAAAATTTCGTAACATTCAGAGAATGTTTGTCCGGGCACAAAAATAGAGGCAATTGGTCCCATAGTTGACCACGTTAGACCTAGTTACCATTAACCAAGGTTGACCAAACCTTGCAAGATATCATTTTATATTATTTAATTAATTATCATAATTTTATGGTATTTATTTAGGAGATTTTAAGGTTGTCATAATTAATGGTATTTAATCCTTAATTAAGTGATTAAACAATGATTAAAAGAAAAAGGAAAATATATATTTATTCAAATATATCAGCTGAGTTTTTGAACCCATAAAGTTATTGTCTTATATGGCTATTTCAAAGAAATACAACCTACTTGCCAAGTCATCAATCCATGTGACATACATCATCCACCATCCATTTTCCTTAAATCTCCTCATTCAATCCACCCAACTTCTCCTATAAATAAACCCCCAACCCAACCCATTTTCTTCAAGCTAAAGAGCCACAAAGTTGCTGGGATTTTTTCAAGAAGTGCTTCTCTTCATCTCTTTCAAATTCTATACACACACTTCTTCTCAAAAACTTTCTCTCTCTTCTATATACTTACATATATACAAGGTTTTTGAAACCCAAGCTTAGCTTCACCCAACCAAGCTTTATCCCACCAAGTGATCTCATCCACTACCACTTTCCGGCCTCCCGAAGGGTTGCCCAAGTTCGTCCAAAGTGCCAAAATCCGACCGAACCTCCGACAAATTTTTTCGGTAAACTTTTCCGACCGTTCTTCAAAAGTGGTAACTTTTAGCTTCTTATTTGAGTTCTTTTTATTTGAGCTTTGCACTTAATTTCTCTATTTCATCTTAAGCTCTAATACAAGATCTCTTCTAAATAAAGTTCTCAAGCGAACTAAGATTTGAACTCGGAATTCAAATAAGTACTTGATCTTCACATAAATGATCTCAAGAAGAAGATCTATAAACAAAAGTACTTCATATCCTATACTTCATCTCCTAAAGGGAGATTATATTTAACCCAAGTTACCCACAGCTAAAGAGGAGTGCTTTGAAGTAGAGTGGGTACACTCTGTCGTGAATTCGGAACTTGAGTAATTGGCAAAGTCAGAGACCTTAGAGAGATCCTTAATGGGGAAATCAGTTATTGATGACAAGGAAGGAGCAGAGCAACTACAGGTTTTGAATGCACCTCCATGGAAGAGGAAGTTGGATATGCCATTCGATTCTCTTGGGTTAGTAGAGCTGAAAATTTCTCAGGAGCGTCTCGAGCCGTCTATTGAAGATGTTTCCACACTTGAGCTTCACCCACTACCAGATCACTTAAGTTATGCATTCTTAGGTGCACCACATGATAAGGGCTTGGGATATATTTTTGATGATTTAGAGGGTAGCTGAACGAATCCTCCAGTGCCTACAGAGGGTTCTTCTCATGTGCAGCAGGTACTTGATAGGACCGGTGTTGGTGATGAGCAGTACAGGCGAGTAATTAGGCGTATGAAGGCCATGCACGACATTCACCGTCATTTTGCTGCAGATTTGACACAGGCTTTGGGCATTATTTTTCGAGCCACTGGTGTCGAGGTTGATTGGCCACCTGATCCTCCACCCGAAGAGGGTGATCTTTTTGACGACTATGTATGCCTGAAATCCTTATTATTGCCTTCAATGAGGACATTGAAAATTTTAAGTTTGGGGGTGATAATGTAAGGATTAGTTTGTGTGTGTCCATATAGTTCATATAGATTCATGTTACATATAGTTGTATTTTATTCGTCGTGTTGCATGATTGTTCATATAGGACATATTTGTTTATTTTTTATGTGAGTCCATGTAGTTGTATTTGCATGCATTTAACATGATCCCTTAGGTTGAACTATTTATGATTGATTGGTTGATGTTGATGTGAGTGTAGTGATGATGAATAGAGGGATGTTTAAGTCCTAATGAATTGATTTGCATGCCAGAAACAAATATTTTCATAAAGTCTTATGGGGTTGCTTTTGATTTAGATCATGATCATACTTGTTTATTGTTGAGATTTAATCACTTGGTTATATTTAGAATTTATGATATTCTCGTAATGATGTAAAAGCACTGATTTTTAAACTGGAGAAAAGCAGGATTTCATTGCTAGTTGTTGTAAGGCTAGGCGTCAAATGGCTAGTAGCCGGCTCATAGTTTTATGAGTACTCTAGGGTTGAATGAGATGGAGCGAAACACACTCATTCAGAAATTGCTGGGAAAAAAAGAAAAGAAGAGAAAAGAAGAGAAAAGAAAAAATATGTGTTATGCATAATTGATCAAGAGTGAGCTTTTTAATACTCGAGTTATTAATTTCTAGGGGACTTTGTGCCTAGTGACCTAAGGCTTTTATATTCTGGGATCGGCTAACCTAACGCTCCTTATATGGGTATTATTGCATAAGTCTTTTGTGGACCTCATTCATTGCACGGTCAAATAAATATATTTGTTATGTGTTCAATAATAGCATGAATTCTTGTATAACTCTAGCAGGAAGGACGTGTTGTGAGTCATTATACATTTAACATCTATTATGTTTATAAACTTGTGATTGTTTTGATGAAAGATAAGTTATGTTTATTGATCTAGCATCGAGAGTATATCTGTTAAGCATCCCACACACGCACGCTTCTGGTTTGTGAGTTAGTTTGTGGGATTTATTCGAGCTCTATTTTGAGTCATTGCATTCTTAAAGGCATTAGCTTGTTGGTTGGTTATGGTTATTCTGAGGGGATCGATTGCATTATCATTTAGTTGCATTCACGTAGTTGCATTCATGCATTAGGTTTATTTTGTAGTTTTGAGTCTGTTTATGCTTGAGGACAAGCATCGATTCAAGTTTGGGGGTGTGATAAGTGGATTTTATATATACTTGAAACGCTTCATTACAAGCTTAATTTGGTGTTTTGAACTCAAGTTGTTGGTATTTTTGATGTGTTTTTGCGTTATTGCATTTCAGGCATCAATTAAAGGAAGAAAGAAGCTTTTCAAAGAATTATGCTGTAAAAAGATTATAATTGGAAGCCTAGGCCATTCTCAAGTTGTAGACAATCTCGTTAGTTTCGCGTCGGAAGTTGAATCGCCTAATTCTGACGAGCAGAACTCAAGATATGGTCAAAAGAAGATTTGTCAGAAAAATTCCAGAATGTCAGCGCGGCCGCGCCCGGTTTCTGCCCCAGAATCCTGATTTTAGTCGAAATTGAAGATTTTGAGAGTCCTGGTCATCCTGGAGCCTATATATAACCATAAAAAGACGTTTTCAACACCAAGGAGGCCTGGGAGAGCAATAAGAAGACCTAGAGAGCACGAGAAGGCTATGAAGAAGAAGACTATTGTTCTCTTCAATATAGTTGATACTTGGATGCTTGTTTTCGATTTGTCTTTGAACCCCAGCACTCTTATATTGTTTATTATCATGCTTTCATTGGAATCCATGGTGATGATGAGTTGGATTATGAACTAATCGTTATCGTGGGGTTATAACGGATTTACTTATGGATGTCTATAATTAATTATTTCAATATCTTGGTGTGTGGTGATTGATTGATATCCTAGTATTGGTTGTGCTTATTCGTCTTATGTGTGTAGCTAACATATAAGATAGCGTGTTAATCTCTATTGAAGCGACAGTGAATATAGAGTTTAGAACTTATCATGCTAGCATAAGTTCATGTATTTGTTATGCATGATTCGTAGGTAATTTTACCCATCTTACTTGCCCTGTGTAATCATGATAGATAACTTGTGCTTTAAACCATTATGTTGCCAAATTCTATAGACATATGGGATCTCAATATAATTGGTGTCTATTCAGCTTCTATCTCTTTTATGGATGTCTGGTAGTATGTTATTCGTGCAACGAAAGTTGGCGTTTCACAGTTTCGTGTTATCTGATTAGTGTCATCACCATCGTATGCTAAGGTTAAGAAAAAAAGGCTATTGAATGAAGTATTTAATGAAGTTAGGATCCCATGTTTGTCATATATATTAATTTAACCGTTCTTATTCTCTTAGTTATAATTGTTAGTTTAATTCTTAGTTAAAAACAATCTCATCTTGTTATTTGTCTTAGCATTGGATGATAACCATATATTGTTGCATAGGTGCATAAATTGAACTTAACCTAAACCAGTCTCTCTGGGAACGAATCTGATTTATATCTTATACTACTTGCGAACGCGTATACTTGCGTGAATATTAGCGCGTGTTTTCGCCCTAACACTCACCCCTTCGAACTGTGGGTATTATCATTCTTCTTTGTCTCGGCAAGTGATTGCTCAATCGCTTTGAAGGACTCAGTCTGCGCAAGTACATTAGCCAACAACACAGGGTCTTATCCTTGCAAATGTTTCTAGAAATTTGTTCCCACGTGCAGTCCTGCTATAAGAAGTATTTTCAGTGTTTCGTCAGTTACACCTCTCACCAAGGTAGACTCTACATTGAATCTTTTAAAATACGAAGTCAAGATTTCCCCTTCCTTCTGTTTCACATTGTCCAGTGTGGTAACATGCGGCGTATACTTCACTGCAGCCCGAAACTTAGTCAGAAATAAGGTTTTCATTTGTTCCCAAGATGTGATAACTCCTGGACCAAGTTTTTGGAACCACTATTGATCACCTTCTCTAAAGGTGGCCGCCAAAAGACGGCATCGTGCCAAGTCAGGTACCTGATACACATCCATCTCAATGTTGAATCGTCCCAAGAATTCCACGGGGTCGGAGTTTCCATGAAACCACAATTCATTGGTCGTGTTCATGTATCCCACAGGCAGCTGCGCTTCCCTTACAACAGCCGAGAAAGGGGGTGGGGCTTGAGCAGTAGCTGTTACTAAGAATCCTCTTAAGATCATTCACATTAAATTTCCCTACTCCGGAAATGGTTTGAACGTTAAGTTGTTGGGGTTGCTCCGCAGCTTCTTATTGTTCCCCTTGATTACCCCCGGGTGGGCCGGTGGATCCTGCCGCCCCTCGTCCTGAGGCTACGGAAGTGGTATATTTCCATCTTGATTTTGTACATTCCCTGGTGCACGAGGTTCTTCCTGGACGCGTCTCGGTATTTCATTATTTTTTACATCCTTTTTTGAATTCGGACGCCGTCCCAGTTATGAGGAAGCATCCTGGATCCATTATCTGCAGTACTGTGAGAAGCCACGGGAATAACGACAGGCACTTCATCAGTGGAGGGCGCGTCCTCTCGTCTCCCATTATATGGTACCCTTCCATATTGGTATCTCATTCTTCCTCGTCCATTCCTTTGATAGTCACGTCCATAATTTCCAAACCTTCCTCGTGAAGAGGCATGCTCATGCTTGTAGTGTCGCACTCTATTATCCCTTGGATATGTAGGGGGCACACGTGTTGTATCACGGGGCCTCGATTCTCCACCGTTTCCTTCCTTTTGTCATTCTAGCAGCAACATTCTCAAATCATCATTTTCAAACCTTATGTCAAGCCTCCTCTTTAGAGTTGAAAGATCCCTTCTTTCCTCATCTTGATTCTGAATATTTTCCACACGATGACGTTCGTCCATCGTACGTCCAGACCTATGTGGGTGCGGAACAACTTGATTGTCAAGGCGAGGCCTTTCTCTTCCGTCAGAATCCTCGTCGATAAGCTCCATAATAGGTTCCACATCATCAGAATATTCCAAGCATCGTGGAGTGATTCGCGGGTTTCCTCTGCTGGCCTGGTCACGGGCATCTTGGGCATTTCCCTCAACTACGGGTGATTTCCCCACAGCGTGGCCACGATGGGGTAAACGATGACCCCTCCTCGTTTTGCGACGCTCCACCATGCTCAGCCTCGATTGAAAATTGTTCAGAGTGTCCCCCATGCGATACAGCTGCTCCAAGATATCAGCATTGCTAATGAGAACTGGAGGTGTTCCTCCCACATCTGGAGCTCTCGGAGGATCTACTATGTTTCTGGGCACGTAGGGTTCATGGCGAGTGTAGCCTCCCTCGCCCTCTCCTTCAGATCTGCTATCATTTCCATCATAAGAACTTCATCATGATTGTAAGACATCTTTTCCTCCCAAGACTATGATCTTAATCAGCACCCCACCTTCTAGCGCCAATTTGTTGACGGAAGAATCTGGTAACAACAAAGTTTGAGATTTCTTGCCGGAATTAAGATCTATGACGGTGGTTCTTCACTATAAAATCAAGCGGTGTGTGGTGGTTGTGTGTTAATTGGTGGCTGGGATTGATTAGGGCAAGTGGTGGCTCCTTTTCAGCTCTCAACTTCCTACCCCTCTCAATGTGCCTACGAACCCTTTCTATAGGGATCAAGCCTGACGTAGTTCTTGGGGAACAAGAAATCTAATGGGCTTAGACTTCTTATCCCTAGGCCCGGTAGAAGCCCATCCAGAATCCATCTTCCGCTAGCTTTAGGAATGCCCAACTATGAGGCCTACCCGCGAAGGCCCAAGACTCGTCCGTAATCATAGGACTTCACGGATAATGCATCTCCCTGCGCAAGGATAACAATCCGCTACAGCTATCTCCCTTGATTTACGGTCGCAGGTATAGCCACGGTTCACCCCAAATGCCAGACACATCCCTGTCCCCCGAATGAGGATAACCCACCAGATAACAGGACAGGTGATCCCAAGCTCTTGGGTGCAAAGTGCAAGATGACTCCAAAGTTCTCTAACGAGGACACATGTTGAATACAAGAACAGAGTTCCCAGAGCATACACCAGAGTTAACCCCGCATCCCCAACGAGGACACTCGTTGAATACAGGAGGAGACCTTTAATCATCAGGCATACCCCTGGAGGTCTTCAAACTTTTCACGGACATCCACAATCCTTGACCGACTCAAGAAGAGAATTCTTCAAAGAGTGCCTGCAACAAATACATTAGTAAAAACAATCTCCAATCTTTTTTCCATGCATGCCTTATCCTTAAGATATCCATGCTTGTCTTATCCTATATGAGGACAAGCCCAACTAGGGGTGTACAGACGAACCGCTCAGCCGCATCCAACCGCTCGCAACCGAACCGCATTTTGCGGATAATCGTGAAACGCGGGTTGGTTGCGGATTTAAATTTTAAAAATGCTCATTCGCGGTTTGGATGCGGTTTTAAATTCTTGAAAATCACAAAATCGCAACCGCAACTCGCAACATATATTTATAATAAAATATATTTCCAAAAATGTAGTTGATATCATCTAAATTAATAAATATACACATTTATTAACTTATATTAGGTTAATGTTAAGACTTCGTTCATAAGATTCACAATCATTATAAGATATATAACCAAAGAAATGAAAAATATAATCAACATGTAATTTTTTTATTCTTTTCTTTTCTCTCGCCTCCATATTTTTGTATATTTTTAATATCATTACTCCACACGGAGCATTAGTTTATATTTTATTTTTAAATGTAAATTTATCACGTAACTTAAACTTGAATTTATTAATATTCCGAATTTATTTTTTTGCAAATTATTAATTATTTTAAAATAAGTGGTTGAACCGCAAACCGATCCGCAATAACCGCAAATTCGCAACTGCAATTGACGCGGTTAACCACGGTGCGGTTGCGGATGACAATTTTCTAAAACTGTTTTTCGCGATTTGGTTCGACTTTTACCCCAAAACTGATCCGATCCGAACCGCGTACACCCCTTAGCCCAACCATCCAAAAGTATGCATCCCCCACAGACAGGACACGTCCTCCTCCCGTGAAATGCACACATTTTTCTTGCATTGCAAACTTGTCAAGTGGACAAGCAGTCTCACTCACACCAGGCGCGCCCTGAGATCCGGACGCGTCCTAGTCCCTTAAATGGCAAAGTTGACTACAAACGATCCAAATCACGTTGTCCAAATATTCAATATTAGGTGCGTCATCTATATAAAGGACGCGTCCTCCTTTAGCACATTGCAGCCTACAAGTTAACCCTTCATCCTTTTTATCCAATTTTATTCCAATTGGCCCGTTTCCGACCCGATTTGATCCAATGCCAAATTTTAGGTATAACACTTTCTACATTGATAACTCTAGTAATTAAATGTTTGTCTTCTTTCGGCATAGCCATCTCTTAATAAAAGCTTTGAAAATGTTTGTGAATGAAAAACCATCCTTTATAAATATTTGTGAGCATACTTGAATTCTTTACAAAACAATGTTAATGAGATCCCCAACTATATAGTTTGAAAAATCTTACCCCTGTCTATATTTCTCTACCAACTCATCATATGTCTGTCCTCCGAATAATATAGTTGTATTTGCAATTTTCCTCGCTTCTTTAAACCCTTTTATGGAAAATCCATCATAAGAAGTTACATTTGTTCTGGGATCAGTGTCAACCTTTACAAATTGTGTGAATATTGAATGGCAGGCACACTCACCCTAATTGCCTCTGATCTACCTGCAAGAATACGCCTCCGTCTTCCGGTGTGCCATGGATGTGCCAGCCATAGGACTTCAATAACCCACTTTGATAACTCTTCCCAACTACGTTTACAATCTCCATTACTTTAGCTGGAGCTATTTTCGGTTTACATGTCAAAATTCTGCCCTGCATCCACTAAAATCATCTGCTGAAATTCTTTGAATGGTGTCGTAGGCCTGCGCAGCAAAGATGTCAGGCTCAACATATTTTTCATTAGGATAAGTGTGACTGAAATCTTTTCCTGAAATTTTAAAATTCTAACGACTTCTCGTGAAAGGAAGTTTTGGTTCCAATAATACTTTGTAATCACTTTTGTGAACTGAAATGGAGCCAGAAGAGATGCAATGAATAAGTGGAACTTTAACTTTACATTAATACCCTTAAGCTATTCCCTTATTCTTCAGTACTGCCCCTCAAGCAAATAGTTCAGTGCACACGAGAGGAACTGAACTAGCTAGGATGAAAAACACAGAGAGACACAAACATGAATGCTAAAGAAAAATATGAGACATAAAGAAAAATTTATAGCTGCAAGGTGAGAAGTATGTGACCTGTTTTGCTTTGAGGTCATATGAATCACCTGTAGTCGATCCTAAATGCTTGATACAGAGAGATACCTGAACAGAAACTGGAACCTGTAATAAGCTGAACACCCAGTACAGTGTTAAACAATTATGTAGACATTAAGGCCCCAACATGCCCACTTGTAACAAGGAAACCCTATTGGGACTTCCTACAAATATAGAGCCACTAAGGTTGGCATTTTGAATAAAGAAAAGAGTTTCTTATTTATCATTCAGATATTTCTCTAATATTTAGATAATCAATTTTGTATGTCTGATTCAAGTATATTTCTATGGTTGAAGAAATCGTAGCTAGCTTAAAGTGCGAGCCGATGATAATTTTAGACAGTTTTCATGATCATGGTTCTGTGTTTCAACTACTATCTCTAAGATTTCTTCCTCACGCTGAATCAAGTATGAACATGTTTTACTTGATTTCTAGCCAAGAAGACTAGAGTATTTTACCATAAGCAATTTACCGGAGAAGTCAATTATGAACTAGTTAAATGTTTGGAAGTGGAGAGCTATAAGCTGGATTCTTAATTAGCATTTTCTGGATTCTGTTTGTTTTTAATTGTCAAGTATTGTTGTATGAATAGCTTATCTGAATAGAATTTGTCATGTTATAGATAAACAATCTACCAGCTACCATTTGTAACATGATAAACAATCTACCAGCTACCATTTACTCAATGTACTGCTATAATTAGTTTAAATCTGAAGAGCTTCTTCTTCTATGACTATATAATCAATACTAAGAGTAATTCAGAATATATGTCTACATATATGTAGACATAAAATTCAGAAAGTCTTAAACATCCAACTGATAACCGATTATCTAAGTGAGGAGCATCCTGATGATCTACAGTGCTTTCTGCATCACTTGTTGTACGCACCAAGTAATTAGGAGCATTTCTCGGGCTTTCTACATTGACCACCGGAATCATATACAATATCTGAATCTGCCAAGAAATTGATAAGTAAAACGCTGTGTACAGACCTTTCACAATGGCTCACGGCGCAGCAGGTCTTAGGTAGGTTAATTACCCATGTGTTGCTCTAGATCAGATTTCTTAACCTTTGTGGATTTCCTGGATTATATTCCCAGGTCATGTTATAGTGTTATTCATTAGGAACAACTTTCTACTCTGCAGTTCTGCAGCAGCCTGATGCCACTGCTTTTGCATGTCAACCGCTGGTTCTTGTTCCTACTCGGGAACTAGCACAACAAATTGAAAAGGTTATACAAGCACATAATGCGAAGATGTATGTATTGTAATCCTCTGACGTCGAAGACATGGAGTGCCCTGTCGTGGATTTAAAGCACTTGACGACTACAATCTTGGACATGTTGCGAAAACAAGCACTTCTTTCACATTACATCTAGATGACTGTTATGTTCTGGACGATGTTAATGAATTACCCTCAAAAGGTATCAAGGATAAACTTTACGTCTTTCCGATGATCTATGTTCCATTTTAATTATTTCTGCATCAAAAAATTTATTGGTTGAATTAATGTTGAAATTAATCAGATAATCAGAAATTAGTTGGAAGGATTATAAATATTTTGATAAGACTTAATATTTCAATATTCTTTATTATAAGACATACTATTCAGAAAAAAATACAACATTCAGTTTGATTTCAAAAGTTGAGCTGATGAAATTTTTTGGAAGGATTAATGGATGAATGGAGAATTTTTTTCGAGACTAAAAAAAGAAAAATTCTACTGGTTAAAAAAGAATAAAGACTCTTTATTTATTATAATAACTAGATAAGGTCTAGTTTGTGAGATCAAGAGTGATTGAAGAAAAGCAGCCTCATAGCTGGAATGTGCATGGTTGCATCAAAACCACAAGAAATTTTCACTTGACTAGTTGTCAAAATATATTATACAATTTTGGAACATAACTGCAAAACTCCATAGTACCTTCATCAATGGGGTGCCAAATTCATTCTTCAAATCCCCAAATCCTATGCAGGATTCCCAAAAAAAGTTCAAGAGAGTGCTTATATCCATTTTCAAATGTTTTCCAGCTTCGACCTAAGGTAAGGCTTACTAACACTATAACATTATCCTCTAATCAACAGCATCCTGTCTCGACCATCACCTCGGTCCCTCAGACGCAACTGCAAGAACCCAGTGCTTATACTATTGAATTCAAGACTCTTGAATCTTGCGGTCTTGGTATCGCTAGTTATCCCGATTTTAAATACAATGCACAAGGGGGCAAAGGTATTGGCAGAGGAACAAATACTGAAGGATCCAAAGGTGAAACAATGGTTGATTTTGATGTGAAAACACTCTATATTCCACCTTTGACAACTGCAACAACAAAGTTCTTAGGGTTACCTTTGCCTCCATTTCTGAGGATTGATATTGTCCCAGAATTATTCAAAGGAACCATAAACTCGGAATCTGGGCAGGTGAATACTGCGGTTCTCTAATAACATAAACTATGTTTTTAATACTATAATAAAACTTGGTTTTCATGATTGTCTTGAGATTCTGATATGAATATGATGTGCAACCTTTTTCAGGTGGACCTCGAGTTTAAGGCGAAATTCTTGTTTTCTATAGGCAGCATCTATAAAGCTTCTCCCCTAGTTGTTGAAACAGTGTTGACATCAGAGGAATCAAAGGGAACAATGAGAAATGGAAGAGGAGAGAGGCTAAGTACAGAAGGAAGGTGCAGACTGGTTGGGGTGGCCACAGTTGAGCCAATCAATGACTTTCTCTTGGATTCTTTCCTGGGACTCCCTACTGAATGTCTTGCCGACTTGAATGCTTCCATCTCCTTTACAGCCACTTAATAAGCTTCTCTGAAACACATACGTAGACTAGATGACAGAGATCAATTTTTATTTTATACTAGAACTAGGACATGAAACTACTGTACCTTCCGGTGAGTCTGTAAAGCTGTGATGAGTTGCCAGCATATAGTAACAATCTTCCGATCAGCAGAAAAACACGGATCTAAATATCAATAGGAGAGTACTCTACTGTTTTCTTGGTTGTTAACGTCGGTCTACATTTGGCACTTCACAAAAGCTAATTTTCACTAAAAGAAAATTATCCGGTTTTTGTTGTATGTTTTATTGGTTAAAAGAACAATATAAAGTAGCACAAGCACTTTGGTGCAATGATGAGTATAAGCAGATAAAAATGCAAGAATCTGGAACACAACAAAAAGAGTTTTTATATACAAGTTATAAAGTTACGAAATGATACAGAGAAACTTGCAGTTTACAACACACTATTGATATTCATGTTACTTCTTCAAGAATTCTTCCGTGTCCCCTCATCGGGAAAATCACCATTCACCTACCTTAAATATGCCAGCAGAGGAGAATATTTGCATGGAAATGGATTTGCAGAGTTTTAGGTGAATACTGGCAGTCTGGGGTTATTCTTAGAAAGAGCTTTAGATTAATAAGCATAACTCAAGTACTGCTGCCTCCCAAGTTGATTTCAAAGTATAGATATCCAAATCATCATTTCACTCAAATGCTAGCCTTTGAGTCCCTACAAGAGAAGCGTATTGACCTTTCCTCTCTAACAACTCAGAATGGGTCCCAAGCTCTGCAATACTCCCATCAGAACAAAGAGCAATTTGATCTGCATTTTGAACTGTGCTTAACCTGTGAGCAATCACCAATGTAGTACGTCCCTTCATAAGGTGGTTCAAAGCTCCCTGAACTAGTTGTTCACTCACAGTGTCCAAGGCACTTGTGGCCTGCACAGCAAGGAGATAAGTCCTTGTTACTAATTTCTAAATAAAAGGACTGACTAATTATTATTACTTTATAAACCTTATGATACAAAATTTGTTTATTACTACTTACTAGTAGTACTGAGTTGCAGACAGCACTGTCAAAGTAATGCACTATCCATTTAACTTGTTACACACTAATACATTATAATCTAATTCTATATATATTAGTAATTAGTAAGTGTAAGAGTTATCTTATCCAAAAGTAGTTGTCTGTTACAGGAATTACCTAATTCAATTAGGACTCTTATTAATAATACTAACGATACAAACAGGATTTTATAAGACAATTGTGATTTTATTATAATATAGTAAAGAAAACTTCACATACATGCAGAATAACACAAAACCCATCAAGGATGGAAATTGATCACTTATATTAGAGGTGGCATTCTTCCTACTTAACACTTAAACTGATGCAAGAGAATGCTTTATTGTAAGCTGTACTGTCTTTGCATTACATTATGATGTAATCGTTCTATGAAGTTGGGCTTGTTCATTTCTAATGTTAGAATAGCTTTAAAATTCACGTTGTGCAATTTTGAACATGCTTCCTGTTCATACCACCCATCAAGTAGAACATGTATTTTTTTGTCATTGCAGGTAGCATTTGTTCTTATTATAATTCTTATTAATTAAAATAATATAAATATTGAAATTAAAAAAAACTGTACATATCTTCCTATTAATAATATAAACAAATTATATTAAGCACAATATAAAATCTAATTCACAAATTACATTAAAGAAACAATAAACAAGTAAAAACTTAATTTAATCAGTAAATTATCTTCGAGTAAAATAAATACAAGACGGCCAATTAACACAATTTAAACTAAAAAAAATAGAAAAATACAATATTATTATAAACATATAACTTGAATATTAAAATAAAAATTGAAAATAGCAGTAAAACAATTAATTTAACAATTATTGTCCATTGCACACGGAATAAACTAGTTTTTAAAATGTTACCTCATCGAGTATTAGGACTGGGGCATTCTTTAGCAAAGCCCTAGCAATAGCAACCCTCTGTCAACGGGTAGAAGGTTAAGCAAAAAATATAACAATATCCAACTGCACACAGAATATAATGCTAGCTTACCTGTCTCTGTCCTCCACTTAACAGACCACCTCTTTCACCAACAAGTGTGTCATAACCCTTCCCATTTGGAAACATATAGCAAATTAAGAATAAAAGCAATATAGAATATTTGGAGGCACAATTTAGAAATGACATACCTGAGGGAGTGAAACAATGAAATCATGAGCATTTGCAGCTTTTGCTGCCTTAATTACTTCATCCTTGGATACATATTCATCTGGGAGGCCATATGCAATGTTTTCTCCCACAGATACCGAAAATAGAACCGGTTCCTAGGAGATTTTAGTAGATAACATCAAATTGATTTGAATAAATGAGGTTGCTCGATTCAACTTAAGCTGCAAAGGATTCAAGGTTGACACTTGACACAACCCCCCTACCCCTAACTTCTTAAAGCATCACTACTTCACTAGTTTCTTGTGAAACTTTATACTTTATCAGGTCATAACAGTATAAAGAGCTGTGTAATTATATATCTCTATAGTATATTAAAAACTAAGCAGCTAGTATGACGTCCTTTAAGTTAACTAACATAATTCAAATTCTGTTTTATTGTAATTCATGCATTGCAGTATTGCATATAAAGTGTTCATAATTTATCTAGACAAGTTCAGAAGATTACTTGATTGACAATGGATACAACGCGAGCCCATTCACTCTTATCAAACGTCCGTAGATCCTCTCCTGCTACTGTGATTCTACCTGTAGTTGGCTGCAAAATATTGTTATTTAAATGTAATAAACCGTGAAGAAACAAGACGAATGCAACAATAGACGGTAAAGTTTTGAGAAGAAACCTCATAAAACCGTGCCAATAGTTGAACTATTGTACTTTTTCCTGCACCACTAGGACCAACCAGAGCAGTTACTGTTCCACATTTTAGCACCAGATTCAGGCCTTTAAGGATCTCCACGTCAGACCTCAAAGGATAAGAGAAGTGCACATCTATAGACAAAAAAAGGTATATTAGTAGCCAAGACGGGATTATCTACAAGAACAAAGAGTTGTTTAATAAGCTATAAAGCCAAATTATCGTGAACACTTTGGCTCACTGAACTTTGGTCAATTTTTAGCATTATATTGACCCAAAGTGACTCATTTCCATCTCATTTTGTGTGTATGGAATACAGCAGGCTTGACATAGTATCAAGATCAACCCCTAGATTAAGAATCTCTTGGTAAATTTTCAAGTTTAACCCACACCAATAAGGTAAGGCTTAAAACATGTTTGATGTCTCAAAATACCAACCTAATTCTACTAAAACTATGATCTTTTACTCCTTTCTCTACATTAAATATAAATTTTGATGGTCAGACAGTACTGCCATGAAATAAAATTATGATACTGAAGTTATTGAAAAGGTAATAGTATCGCTTACTCCTTGTGAACTCCTTGTGAACTCCCTAAAAATATAATTATTTAATAGAATAGAGGCATATGAATAGAACAAACTTCAAAGAATTATTACTTCTTCTAATATATAATAGAAAATAAGTCCCACTTATATTGGGTATTTATCTAATGGAAAGCTTATATTTAAGAAAATATAATCAAAAGACAACACGATTTTAAATATCAAAAACATCAGCCAAGGAAAAATGTAAAGAATGCATCTTGTTTCTCTCTACAGATAGAAAGATAACATGTATGTTCATACTCCTGATAAGTATACCTATATAGAAACCACAAGCTAGTAAGAAGTCTTAGAGGTGAGAGATGCATGGAATTTTCAAAAATAAAGCGAATCAGTAGCAGTGTACAAAATAAATGTCCGGAAAAGATACCTTCAAGATATATATCACCACATTCTGCAAGACTTCGCACATTGCTGTCTCCTTTTAGGGATGACATGTAACCCATATTCCTAGATCGATTATCTCCATCCGAATCACTGACAAAAAACATGTCAAAGTTTTTATCAAGGCCGTCTTTTTGCTTAATATCTTTTCGCAAACCGTACGCAAGGGCTTCATCAACTTCAGCACCAGACAGGACAGTATTTATTCTCTCAGTAGCAGCAAATGCTCCACGAAGATCTCCAAATGTGTTAACCAGCCCTTGAACCTAGAAACTTTAAATCTAAACTTCGTGTAGAAGATGGAAACAGGAAAAAAGGAGTGCATGGAAAGAACTTACAGCGAAAGTCAATGTAAATGTGTATCCAATAAAGGAAGCCACAGTTCCAACAGAGAGCTCACCCTACATGCAATGTGAAACTGTTACAAGGAGAAATGCATGGCAGTAGACACAAATATCATACATCTGACAAAGTGTCATCTATGAATAAATGAGATAGATGGTCTTTTTGAAGTATTTTTACTGTGGAAGTACTCAGTATGATCAAATTTTTACTGTGGGAGCACTCAGTATGATCAAATTTATATACAATAACAACAAGATGAAGACAATGCTTAAAGTTAATTTCTTACGGCTTTTACTTTGCTTCCTCCAAGACAATATAGGGCCATCAAAGATAGATAAACTGCAACTCTAGTCAGTGATTCATTAAATGCTTTAAAAATTCCAAGCTTGATTCCACTACTTTGATAAGATTGAACCTGTCATTTCCAACAAAATAGATGTCAAAAGCATAATTAAGCAGAGGTACTTTTTTTTCTATAAATGGGGTAAGTGAGCGGCATAAAATCAAATGAACATGGTCCTTATACGAGTCAATGCACATGATGCCAACATACAGCAAGTGTCTAACCTGGTCACCGAACATTGACATTTGCCGTTTCTCTCCACCAAATGATCTTACCTGCATGCAAAATAAATAAATTTGACATTCAAGTCACTCAAAAGTCAAAACCATGATGAAACCATCTTTCTCTTATTAGTTTTATTCTGTTAGCCTAAAGGAAAGCAAAATATCTTACTGTGCGTATAGCAGAAAACGTTTCAGTTACACAGTCTGCTATGTATGCTTGGGCCGCACCATGAGCTTTGAATACAGTCATAGTCGAGCGCTTGTACAAAGCTGAAAAAAACACAAATTACATGACAAAATGCGGGTAAAATGGAAATTACAGATAACATTTAACTTGTGATTGGAAATAGATGAAACCTTTAGTGTCTAATATTGCATGTATGACACAAAAGAACCAAACGTTAAATATACATATTTAATCACAGATGTGCTAATTCATGCTGTAAGTCCAAATAAATTATTATAATACTCCTTCACCTATTAGATGACTTTAAAAAGCCCGCGAAACAAACCCAACGAAGATTATTTAATTATTATACAAAATAAAGAGCATACAGAAGTAATTGCTCATCTTTCAAATGGAAATGGCCATGATGATTGGATTATTGTGTATAAAGCAGTATATTTTAAGTCAATTTCATGAGGAATTTGATAATAAAATATAACCATAAGCCTCTGTTTCACAGAAGTAAGCACAGTAGTGCTAGTATAGAGCACACAGTAAAGGGTGATTAAAAAATTACCAACTAAAACAGATACCACAAGCATAAGTACAGCCAATATTGGTGCAAGTTGTGGAGCAAGAACAAACAGTAAGCATATTGTTCCAGTAACCTGCAAACAGAAAAAAATATAGACATTGCATAATTAGATTACTCCATAGGTCCTCGTAAAGATTCTAATGCCCAGTACTGTACGTAGAGACTGGAAATAAGCATTCTAATTCAACCATTTTAGGCTTGAAAATCTTTGCAACTAGTGTAACAACTGTAATAGTACCATTAAACATTACATGAACTATGTTAATATAATTGGGGAGAGATCTTCATGGTTGATCAAACTTGGAAGTGCAAATTACATGATGCTTCTGAGTAATTTGGAAAGTGAAAATTTCCCATGAAAAGGATATAGAAATTAAGCAACACAAAAGCTCACTTTTACTTAGTGTAGAGTAGCTTGCCTCAGATAGTGCCCTGAAACCACGATCCCTGGAGATGTTATCGCTCACGATGCTTTTTAGTGAGCCCAAGTCCGATGTCAATAAAGCAGTAAGTTCACCCACCTGTGAAAAACAAACCACAAATTGCAAAATTCTGACATCATCAGCTGCAAGTTCACTATAGTGTAGCTATCTTGGCCAAAAGTATTCGTTGCTGGGTATAACAAAGATAGCAGATTTCAAACAGTACAAGTAAGTGGTAAGAATCATTTAGCTAATTTACCTTATAGCGGTCAAAAAACTCCACCTGCAAATCAAAAAACAGCAGCAATGAGTTCTCACGAAAGATTTTGACAAAGAAGTAACCAAGCACGTACCTTAATAAAATAGTAAAGCCAAGAGTTTTACCTTTCGAATCAATACGCTGCTAAATATCCGAGCTCTCAAACTGGACATGACATTCTCCCATATGGTGTTCATATTTACAACAAATATAACTGTAAAAATTGGCTCCAAGGCATACAAAAGTCCCACCTTACTCAACAGCACCCAGAGAGGCTCCGGCCTTGCCCCAATTAACACTTCGAAAAATCTACCTACATATAACCGAAAAAACACTTATGAGCAATAAAATTCTTTTTTTATAACAATTTTCAATTCAATTCTATAGGATCAATACTACATTAATGTGTTGTCTGAATTGGATGGATGAAAACTATAATATGGGTAAATGTTCAAGTCTTTTTTGCCTTCCTCCATTCTATTCCTGACAACCTAAACTAGGAATCAAACCTCCCAGTTTGAGACGGAAAGCTCCATATTCCACCATACTCATTTCATTCACAATTCTTATCACAACAATTTTGCACTCACTCAATTTTGTTTTTTTTTCAAATCTTCTCTCCAACATCCATTATTTCATCATTTCATTCATTCCATTCTCCCCAACCAGATTAACACGCCACCAGAGATGGCGGAATCAATAATTCCTCCAAAATTGAGTTATGAGATGTCAAAATCAGGAAATTATTGTAAGAGATTAAGTACAATGAAATGAATGCAAAATTTAAAATAATCGAACGATTATTAATCCAAAAAAACAAACCTTAAAGTGCACATACAATTATAAAATATATAGTATCAAGTTAGAGAATGTGCACAATTGCAACTGTATATACTGAATTGGATTAATAAATAAACAATTCTGCTGCACTTTTCACATACATTGTCAATTTATATAAATGCATAACAATTGTTCTCATTGTTTTCAATTAAGCATTATATATTTGCAAGATAAACGAGAGAGAGAGATTACCAGAAAAGATGGGCATAGAGAGAGTACAAGAAGAACAACCAACAAGACTAACAAGACATGCCAATAATCTAAGTTTATGTGGGAGGAGTAGGGCCCACAAAAGCCCCCAAGTAATAGCAGGCGTGGGTATCGAAGGTGTTTGCTGTTGTACTATGTTAGTAGATTCAAGCTCACCATCGGAGAGAATGATTGGGTCAGATGCAGGCCCACTCACGTAAGCCAAACAAACTGGACTTCTTGTTAAGGTTGTAGTAGAAGATGATAAGCGCTTCGGGAAGCGTGCAATTGTTTGGTGGGGTCCACGAGAAAGAATGAGATGACGGTGAGAATATGAGAGAAGGGTTTTAGGGGTTTTGGGGAGGGAGAATAGGGGGAGAGTAGTAGAAGTAGCCATCATCATCATCGTCTCAGGCGATCGTGAGATTTAATGGAATGAGTGGTGTTGCAGCATTCATACATTTTTGTTTATTTATATGTTACTGTTGACTGTCCCAACAAAATTTGGCATAAATCAAATTCTAAATTAAAAATTTAACAACTTTCTATATTGTTTCAACATTTACCAATTATATACAGAATAAAATATCATATGTATAAATTAAAGGAATATATGCTCTTAATTATGTAATTACAATGTTCCCTGTATTAATAATATACGATCAAATTCCGTAATTACAGAAATATCTATCATATATACTATTTTATTTAAAAAATTTGCATATTTCACTTAGTTATGAGTACGTATTGAGATGTATTAATGTCCTAATTAAAATTTCAAATTGTATTATTGATCATTATAAAAAGACTTAATTGCAGTTTTTAACCTGAAGTATAATTTTATTGCACGGACTTGTCTAAATTATATTTCTAGTCAGTTGAATGGCTAAATTATTTTATTTTTATATCGAAGGGGCTCCGTGTCCTCCTCGTCAGACTGTGTTTAACGGCGTTAGGACTGAAAGTAATGAACCATGGGTAAAATAGTAATATCATTAGGAATGTAACATGTAACCCTCCTATCAGACACATTTTCCCTCCAATTGCAAGTTAGGTCTTTTAGTCTCCCTCCCCTCTCTCCTAAGGCGATAACTGCAGGCGATTACCATAGCGATCCGGACGAAATGAGTTGGTATCTGAGACTTAAGGAAGATGCTCAGATCAACAAGCCACGAGAATGCCCTGATTATCGTGGTAAGCTTCATAACTTGTTGCATGTAAACTGAATGATATTGATGCTTTATGATTATGTATGGATATGATTTATAATTAGGTTTTTGATGGTAAATAATTGTAGTACAAAATAGGGTTTTGTAGTACAAATTAGGGTTTTGTAATCATTGTTATGATTTAAAAAGAATTTCGATGGTAAATGATTGTAGTACATATTAGGGTTTTGATTTGTAATTGAAAATATTGTTTATTACTTGATAACAATGTCCGATTATAGTCTATTTTTAAAGCATAGCTGCATATGCTAATTTTTGAGTGAAATGTGCATTTGTTATGAATAAAATTTGTATTTGTATATAAATAAATGTGCAGAAATAGAGTTCTTTTCAATTAAATTGCACCATGGTGGAGAAATGAAGGAGAAACCAAAATGTTATGTTGGGGGTAGTATAGATTACTTCGACTACTGTGATGCCGATCAATCAGTTTAATAGAAATTGGACATATTGCACAGCCAAGATGCAATGCACTTATTGCACAGCCAAGATGCAATGCACTTATTGCACAGCCAAGATGCAATGCACTTATTGCACAGCCAGTGGTCATAATTGGAGGAGTTGTGCTGCAAGGGTGAGATATCAACTCCCTTTTAATTTCATCATTTCTAGTATATATAAATCCCGGTATTTTAACTATATAATTTTGTAGAAATATGATGAGGTGGCTAAAGCAGCAGCAGAAGGTAAGAATGTAGAGGTAGGAAAAACAAAGGTGAAGTGTGGAACTTGTGGGAAAGAAGGTCATAATACAAGGACCTGTGGAAAGAAGGTACAGACATTTGAGTTTTGTGTTTTAAATAGTTTTGTTTTACTTCATTATATGTTGCTCCACTTTAATGTTTGAGAAGAAAAGCACCACTGCAACTCCAACAGCCAGTGCAGCTAAAAATCAAACTCCAACAACCACTCTAACCAGAGGAAGAATAGCAGAAAAACAAAAGTCCAGCAATGCAACTGAAGATTCTGATTTTCAGGAACCAAGCTCCAAAAGGACCAAAGCATGGCAGCAAAGATGAAAAACTCCACCAAACAAAACTTCCAACACTCTCAAGAAGTCAGAGGTTGCAACAAAGAGGAGTAACAAAGCTGCTTCTAAACAAGAAAATGGTGCTAAGAAAGCACCTTGGAAAATCTAGCCATGTTGTGTTAAAACTTTTATAAAGCTTAAGTTAAACCTTGCATAAGCAGTATTATGTTAAATCTTGACTTAATTATCTATTTTTGTTAAGACAGTATGATATGTTGTACCACTTGGTATGAAAATCAAGTTGGAAACTTTGACATCTTTTGAGTCTCTTTTGAATGGTATCGCAAGGAAACTTTGAAATCTTTTTAATGCTATCACAATGTTTTATTAATCTTCATTTCATCATACATAATTCATCGCAATCTCATTACATAAGTACATAATTTAGCCCTTCGATATAAAAATAAAATAATTTAGCCATTCAACTGGCTAGAAATATAATTTAGACAAGTCCATGCAATAAAATTATACTTCAGGTATACAAACTGCAATTAAGTCTTATAAAAACTATATAAATAGAAACTGATGGCCCATAAAAGCTGCCATCGCCTACGAAACCATCAGCCTACGGCCTTCCAATTTCCCTGGCCTTCAACTTCGTGGATGTTTCATGCCTACAGATGTCTCCTGCCTACGGATGTCCCTCTCTCCCCTCTCAAAGGCAATATAAAGAAGTAGCTGCAAGCTACTCCTTCGGCCTAACAAAACCTTCAGCCCTACTATAGGAAGTTGATGGACACGTGTCACGAAAAGAGAACCAGTCATCCCTTAAAATTTGGAAAGACGACCACCTTACTCCTTTTGACACAACTAGTTGTTAATGACTCATCCAAGCTATTATAACTCATCCAAGCTATTATAAATAGCTTAGCAAGGTGTCAAATGGAGGAGAGGACACCCATGCTCACAAAAGCCTATAAACACTCTTAATGAAATAGAAGAACGGGGGAAGAGAGGACAACACAGAACTGGTTCAGTGATGGCCATAAATCAACAACATCCTTACGGATTGATGTAGCTCTATTTCAAAGGCCATCAGATTGGCGCCGCTTCCGGGCACCGTATATTCTTCAGAAAGATATACTTAGCACTCTACTACAATGACGACTTCGTGCTTATTAATATAAAGAATGATCAAAGCTTCCTTTAAAAGAAATCAACAAAATTATGAAGAGTCCTGAAAGATGATCAAAATAGGTATATTTCCATAAATTTTAATCTTATGTACCAGTTAAGAAGATGAAAGGAGATCATATATTATGAGTATCAAAATTATATTAAATTTATTTAAACGTATGTAAGCCTGGCCTTTACCACGTCATGTACGTCGTCTTGGTAGGCTAAAAAAGGAACATATAATAAAACATCCTTTTGTGTGTGTATGGAAGAGAGATGGCACGAGGATTTAACCCGGTTTTCCCTTCCAACCTTGTGTTGTAGTGTTTAAAACTTTATGTCATTTTGACAAGCATGGTTGCATGTTAATTATATGTTTTAACATGAAACAGTCTATACTATTTATTGGTTTCATCATGAGATTTTTGACAATACAGTATACTCGACCTTAGTTTCGTGCTTAACTGTTTGAAAATAGCTTTGTACTTAATGAATCCCACCGACCCATATCCTGAAAATAATATTTTCTTGTTGACAAGATCAAAGAGATCTACATAAATATGCTTAATGTTCCCCTTCATCCGCTCACAAATTATGTAACAGCAAAATAATATTCAGTAAAAGTGTGAAAATAATAGTGGCTACTGGATATATTTATACAGTTTTGATTTAATAAAACATCAATTCATATCTAAACCAGTATATGTGGCCTATATCGGCTATGGTTTGAATTGATACGGGTTCAAAAAATCAAAACTTGTGAATATATTCTTGTCAATATCATTTTGAATTGATTTCTTAATAATTATTTAAGTTTGGTTATGGAGATGTACTTGATCTTCCTTACTTAAATCAATTAGTATATGCTCTACCGAAATTATATTACTCTTGTGATGGACTACGGCTTATTCAAATGAGATCTATTGTTGTTAGACTAGTTTCCATAAACATGTATTGCTTAGCAGTAATTTTGATACATATGTAATTTCAAATATCTTGTAACGCACAATCATGTAAGGCTTCTAGTGTTCTGAGATTTTATAAAGAAACACTAGTTGTTCGTATATATAGTTGCTAGTATATGTAGGATATGAGTTTTGTAAATTGAAGGTCCCAACTCGAGTCAAGGCACCGTTGAGATAAGAAGCAAGAAGGACGTAATAAAATCTTCAATCTTCTCTCTTGAACATATATCTACAATAGCGATCTACTCTGATGTTACTATATGTTCTCATTAGACGGGGTCAAGTAGTGGAAGGAGCAATCTAAACAAGCTATACCTTGGGTTTTCTTGTGTTCTTCGGAAGTTGGACAAGCTTGCAAGACTGTAACAACATCATGACTACTCTCTGATGCAAAGTACCTGCATACTTGTAACCTAAAGAATACAACTAATTTTGGGGGCTAATGATGGCCCATAAAAGCCGTCATCGCCTACGAAACCATCATCCTACGGCCTTCGAATTTCCCTGGCCTTCAACTCCGTGGATGTCTCATAGATGTCTCCTGCCTACGGATGTCCTTCTCTCTCCTCCCAAAGGCAATATAAAGAAGTAGCTGCAAGCTACTCCTTCGGCCTAAAAAACCTTCAGCCCTACTATAGGAAGCTGTCGGACACGTGTCACGAAGAGAGAACCAGCCATCCCTTAAAATCTGGAAAGACCGCCACCTTACTCCTTTTGACACAACTAGTTGTTAATGACTCATCCAAGCTATTATGACTCATCCAAGCTATTATAAATAGCTTAGAAAGGTGTCAAATGGAGGAGAGGACACCCATGCTCACAAAAGCATATAAACACTCTTAAAAAAAGAGAAGAACGGGGGGGGGAAGAGAGGACAACACACAACAACACAGAACTGGTTCTGTTAGGTCACACATACTGTATAAGGGGGTTGAATACAGAGTTTAACACAATCAACTCGAATATAAGAACTCAAGTAACAGAAAATAGATTTTATTCAACACAATAAACTCTGTTACAATATGGAACTGTCCTCTCTCAGTGATGAACAAATTATCACGAGAGCTGCTAGAGTTACAAAGAATAATAACTTCGATAATTGTAACACTTATAGTGTAAACTCTATGCCTGTGTTTATATATTACACAGTTACAAGATAATCTTCTAATTGATATGGAATATAATTCTGTTTTCTAAAATATATCAACCAGTTATCTTTTCTTCCAAGTATTCTATTCTTCATAGAATTCCTTCTTCATGCATATTTATTTTTGTCATAGTCTCGATCTTCTTTCCTTTCAATCAGCCGTTTGCCTTATCTGAAAGTCATCTTAAGTCCTGATATTATCTCCTGATAAATATCTTCAGATCACTTAAGTTCTGATAACTTAAGTTCTGATATCTTAAGTTTTGTCTTCAGTATAAGTGCTGATTTATAGTTAATTATTGATTTTGTCATGTTAGGTAAGATCTGAAAACTAAACACAAATCATATTACACATGACATTATCAAATATATCTAACAATCTCCCCCAACTTGTAAATTAGCATAATATACAAGTTCAACAGATATTTGATGATGTCAAAAACATTAAGTACAAATGTATGAGAATTTGACTAGATAACTACAACTTATAGTCCTTTCAGCTTTACCATCTTTAACTTCTGATAACAGCTTCAGTCTGTATATACTTCAGAATTTAAGCAGTTGTAGATCTTAGACTTGGCTTCACTTTCAATTTCTGATCTCTTTGATATCAGGAGTTGTCCTGAGATAGTTCTTCAACAAACATCTCTCAGCATATTCAAGTTCATTAACCATCCTCCTTTTAGCATTTATCAATTCAGCTGTATCTTCTCTAGTTTGAAAAATAGCTGCTCTGAGATCATTTATCTTAGCTTTTCTTATATCCTGATCTAGTCTTATTAGATATGCCTTGTCAGACTCTAGATTGAATTCCACAGCGTTATAACCCAGAAAAGTAGTTATAATCTTAGCAGAGTTAGGCTTCATTTCGACAATATCACCCTTGTGATCTCTATACTTGGGACAGTATGTGTTGTCAGATCTTACAGAATAAAGCTTCTTCTGTCTTTGAATTTGAGACTTTAAATATCCTGCAACACTATAAGTTAATCTGTCTTTCACTTGAAGTAGAAATAAAACATGTTCCAGTTCTTCAAAATACTTCAGTGGTATAGCATTCTGCTTAATCTGGTATACCCTTCCATCTGTCATAAAATATAACAAGATATGTTCTTTCAAGAAGGTATGGTAAACCATTTGTACAGATTCAAGTCGATTCAATCTTTCAGGAGTTGCTCCAACACCTGGTTCACTTAAGGAAGTTGGATCATTGATAGTGTTATATACTCTTTTTTCATCAGAACTACTCAACCCAGATTTATCTCTTGCTTCCTTTCCTGTAACAACTCTTGCTTCAAAACCACTTGTTGCAGTCTTCAAAGGTTGAGCCTGTTTAGCTTTGGTGAATCCTGGTAGGAGTATCTTTGAAGGTTTAACATGAGCAATGTCAGAGGTTTCCTTTTCCTTATCTTCTGATATCAAGCCAACTTGAGCTAAGTCAGAGGTTGCTTGCTTCACTGTCATATCAGAACTTACTATATCTTGACTCTGAACAACATGAGCCATGTCAGAGGTTGTTTGAGAAATCTTCTTTGAAATCAGAGTAAGACTAGTATCTTCTTCATCATCAGTTATTTCTTCATCCATGACTGGCATATAAACCTTTACAGGTTCATCAACTTTTTCTTTGCCCTTGGACCTTGGATCAATTTCCATTTGTTATTTGGCCTTGGTTGCCTCAGAACTTGTTCTTTCCTTTATCACAATACCCTTAGGCTTCGGAAATTTCTTTTTAACAACAGAAGCTTTAGATTTTATCCTGACACCTTCTGCTTTGAGTCTAGCTTCTTCTTCCTTTAGACTCTCAAAGTCCATTCCTGGATTTTTTTTAAGAAATAACTGTTTTGAAATTTCTTCATCAAGTTCCAGATGTTCACCAGAACTTATCCTTTTACCAGTTTCAGAACTTATTCTTCTCCCAGTATCAGAACTTGTTCCTTGACTTGTAATTCTGGATTTACTTGATAAAAATCATTTACCTTGACCTTGACCTCTACCCTTATCAGAGTTTCCCTGGTCATCATTTCCATCATCCTTTCCTTTCAATGTCTGAATAGATTTGCATTTGGACTTAATCACTTTCTCCCCCTTTTTGGAATCAGCAGGTAAAAGAAGAGAGACAAGCAATTCCACTGAGGATTGGATCTCATTGAGTTGATTTTGGTGAGAAGCTTGATTCTTCAGAATTTCTTCAATTTGAGTTTGTTGCTTCTCCTGAGTTTTCTCAATGTAAGCAATTCTGTCAAAGGCTGGCTTGAAAAATCTGTTCTTTTCAAGTTTCACATTCATATCTTGCTGGATCAGAGCTTCCTGAATTTTGTTCACCTTGTCATGAGTTATTGAGTGTTGACCTTGAAGGTGCCTTGTACTCAATGCAGTAACTCTCAGTCGTGCCTTGAAATCATCATTTATCAGCATTTCATCAGCTTTTGCAAAATGCTCAGCAAGAATCTTTTCAGAAGGAACAAAACTAACTGAGTTCCATTCTTTAGTCCACTCCTTTCCTCTAGGAGTTTCACTCCAAGGTACTGGTGATTCCCCTGTAACAAACTTCTTGACTAAATCAGCTTTATGAACTGTTCATTGAGGTGCATGTCCTGATGGACCAGCTGCATCAGCATCTAAATTGGCAGCAGCTTCACCAGTAATTTCTTCATTGGCAACATCAGAACTTGTAGATCCTGCAGTATCAGCATCCTCTGATAAAATAGCAGTATATTAGGCTATAGAGGCTTCAATATTATCCTCTAAATTCTGATCTGCAGCCAGTTCTGATCAACATCCAAAATTGATGTTGTTGGTGGAGTGAGTTGAATTGGTGGAGCTTCCAAGTACAAAACCTCAGGCACGGTCAAGTTACGAATATCAATTTCAGCACTTGTACCTGGTTCTTCAGTATGTACTAGATCAACTATAGGTGACATAGGAGGTGTAGGTATTTTAACTTGAGCAGTTTCATGTTGTACAGAAGGAAGTGATTCAATAACAATTGGTTCTGTTGAGATCATAGATTCCTGATCCCCTTCCTTAGCTGCTTCCACTACATCCTCTGAATCTGACTCAACTATGTCCCTGTGAGCTCTCTGTTTCTTTAACTTCTTCAAAGGTGGAGACACTGTAGGAGCTTTATCATAAGAATTTAACTTTCTAAGCCTTTTGAGGGGCCTAGAACTCCCAGTTACAGTATCTTTCTGAGAATAAACCTTCTCAGCTTCTACAACAACAGGTTCTGATATTGAAACCTGTTCCTCAGTTGTTTCCTCAAATCAACAGAATTTAATCAAAACATTCATCACAAAATAAAATTAAAAGTTGATGAAGTAAAGATTAATAAATTGCAATTAAACATGCACAGTCACATAATTTGAGAAACAAAGAACAAATCTTGCAATTAAAGAAAATTTTATTGATATATCAGATGATTACATTCGATGAAATTTAGCAATTACATGCAAAAATTACAAGATAGTCCTATCCTACAATTCCCAACATCAACAGCCTTAGTCCTAGTCTAAGAAGACCTAACGACTAACTCCTTCTGCTGCTGACGAAGAGCACTGCAAGACGGATGATCTGTTCTTGCTGACGGAGAGCTTCCCTCCTTTCCTCTTCCAACCTATCAAGATAGAGGTGATACTCCATTGATAAGAACAAGAGTTATGTGTGAACCTCTTGTGGAACTGAGTTCCAAAGCTCATCAGGAATGGCGGTGACATGGCACTCATGTTGTCATTCATCACAACTCAACTCGATGTTAAAGGTTTCATAGTTCAGGAACATGTTGAAACGAACCATTTTTGTTGATATGAATAAAAAGAGAGTGAGTTTGTGAGAAAATGAAAGATGTTTTGGCTGGAATGAATGGTTAATTTAAATAGCCAATAGAATACCAAGGGACGCGAGGAATGGTTAAAAATTACAAGTAAAAATAATGATCCCTCGACTCCCTAGACTGAAGTGTAATAATAACAGTCAGTAAAAGATCTAAAGCCAGAGTTAATGGGCACGGGATATGATAATAATTACTGTGCGCATGCAGGTATTCAAGACATACACGCTAACCACTAACCCATAATGATTATGACTGTTTTATCTCACATTAACCAATATTCTGTAAAAATATTATCGTTCAGGTAATGACCAAAAATAAACCAAGTAAATAAATACTGCCACGTAAGCATCAAAACTTGATTATTATCAGGATTTAAAAGTCATCAGAATATGGCTCCTTAACTCGAAAAGTGAATGTGTATTCCTGTAATTCTTCACATAAATACTGATATGATTTCATCATAACTTAATCATCAGAACTTCCATCAGAACTTGTCCTCAGAATTTATGCAATCTAACACATAGACTGTTCATCTAAAATAACATTGATCACCACAGTAATTTTCATCATTCATATGGAGTGTAAGTGTGTGCATTAAGCTAAATATCAGACAAAGAGTAAAGTCTGATTCACTTCAGTACATCTTAGAAATAAGGCATAACTAAGAACTTTACTCAAAATCTGTCATTATTCTGAAGCCTACTATTGAATGAGTTCATGCATGAGTCCACCTCAACTGTTTTGTACTCATTTTATGCATCTTTTGAAATTCTATTTTATAGTGGCTTCTCAGTGTAAGTGAGTCATGACTGCTTATCAGAATTTATGTTGTTATCAGAGTATTTCTCCAGTAATCATAGAGTGTGAAAAGTCACTAAGAAAATTTTATTTTGCTTTTCTAATGCATATTACTCAATACCAGCAATGCACTTGGGTCTTCCCTTCCACATTTTTACTCTAGATCTCAAAGGAGTGCCTGATTTTTATTTCTTTTCTTTTTCTTTTGATAAGTGAGGCTTATCAGCACTTAGTCCATCCACCAGATTTACTAACATCAGAACTTAACAGATAAGAAGCACTATTCTAGTTTTTGATTTAGTAATAAGATACACAAAGTAAACTTAACTAAGCTCAATATCATAATTTGCTTGTGTTAAAAGATTTCCACATAAACAATTACTTCAAACATGGGATCTTTAGTATATTAAAGACTACTAGGTCAGCATCTAGCACAGTTATCCTCATTGAATTGAATAGTCACATAAACATTCATATCACTATCAGAGTTTAGAAATTCACATCAGATAACAATCGACACTTAAGTAATTTTCAATTTAAGCACAAAATACACAAAGATAGTAATATCTGTAAATACTGATCATAAAGTCTGAAGTATCAGAACATAAACTAAGAAGATTTAGAGAAAAAACCTGAAACCATTCCAAGTTCATTTACCGATCTTGTAAAATAGCTTCACACAGTGGTTTTGTGAAGATATCTGCTAGTTGTTGATCTGTGGAAACAAAATACAATTCCACTGTACCTTCATCCACATTTTCCCTTATGAAGTGGTACCTAATGCTGATGTGCTTTGTCATTGAGTGTTGAACTGGATTACCTGTCATAACAATAGCACTTTGATTATCACAGTATATAGGGATTTTAGAAAATTCTAACTCATAATCCAGTAACTGATTCTTCATCCAAAGAATCTGTGCACAACAGCTTCCTGCAGCAATGTATTCTGCTTCTGTAGTTGATGTGGAAATTGACTTCTGTTTCTTACTAAACCAAGAAACCAATCTGCCTCCAAGAAATTGGCAGCTTCCACTTGTGTTTTTTCTGTCAATTTTTCATCCTGTAAAATCTGCATCTGAGTAACCTATTAGTTTAAAGTCTGATTCTCTAGGATACCATAATCCCAGATCAACTGTACCCTTAAAGTACTTGAAAATTCTTTTCACAGCTGTTAAGTGAGGTTCTCTTGGATCTGCTTGAAATCTTGCACAAAGATAGGTAGCATACATGATATCAGGTCTACTTGCAGTTAGATATAGTAGTGAGCCAATAATACCTCTGTAATCAGTAATATCTACTGATTTACCAGTATCTTTATCTAATTTTGTTGCAGTGGCCATAGGAGTGGATGCACTTGAACAATCTTGCATTCCAAATTTCTTCAACAAATTTCTGGTGTACTTAGATTGACATATAAAAGTTCCTTCTTCATTCTGATTGACTTGAAGGCCCAAAAAATAGTTAAGTTCTCCCATCATACTCATTTGATATCTTGACTGCTTCAGTTTGGCAAACTTCTTACAAAGTCTGTCATTTGTAGTACCAAAAATGATATCATCAACATATATTCGCACCAAAAGTAAGTCATTTCCTTGGTTGAGGTAGAATAATGTTTTGTCAATAGTCTCTCTGTTAAATCCACTTTCCAGAAGAAACCGAACTAATATCTCATACCATGCTCTTGGAGCTTGCTTAAGGCCATAAAGTGCTTTATCAAGCTTGTAGACTTGATTGGGAAATTTGGGATCTACAAAGCCTGGAGGTTGTTCAACATATACCTCTTCTTCCAATTCTCCATTGAGAAAAGCACTTTTCACATCCATTTGAAAGACTTTAAACTTCTTGTGAGCAGCATAAGCCAAAAATATCCTTATGGCTTCCAATCTAGTAACTGGTGCAAATGTTTCATCATAATCAATTCCCTCATGTTGAGAGTATCCTTTTGCAACCAACCTTGCTTTGTTCCTTGTAATTATGCCATCAATGTCAGTTTTATTTCTGAACACCCATTTTGTACCAACAACTGATTTGTTCCTTGGTCTTGGCACTAGGGTCCATACTTTATTTCTTTCAAATTCATTTAACTCTTTTTGCATTGCTTGCACCCAATCAGCATCTTGAAGAGCTTCATCCACTTTCTTTGGTTCAGTCTGAGAAAGAAAAGAATGATAGAGACATTCATTTGATGTAGCCGTTCTAGTTCTGACACCTGCATCGGGATTTCCAATAATTAAGTCAGGTGTATGTGCTTTAGTCCACTTCCTTGCAGATGGAAGGTTTTTTCTAGAACTGTATGCTCCCCCATGATCCATGTTGTCTCCATCAACATTTTCTGATGCTCCCCCTGAAATTATGCTCTTTGAGTTGGATCCTTCATTATTTGAGTTTCCAGAAATATCAGAACATAAGTTTCCAGAATTATCAGAACTTGGCCCATCAGATCTTTAAGAGCCTGTTGTAGGTTCTGATGCTTCTTGAGATGTGGTTGGATCTTCAGTATGCTCCCCCTGTACAGGTGCATTTTCCATAAGCGTAGTCACCACAGTTTTAATAACATCAGAGTTTAATCCATCAGAGTTTGCAGTATCAGGATTTAGATTGTCAGGATTTACTGAGTCAGAGTTTAAAACTTCGTTTTCGAATCTCAGCTGATCATGATCATTGAAATCTTCAAGTCCAGTAATCTTCTTATCATCAAAAGAGACATTGATAGATTCCATGACAACCCTTGTTCTTAAATTGTAGACTCTGAAGGTTTTTGTAGAAAGTGGATATCCAACAAAAATTCCTTCATCATCTTTTAGATCAAATTTAGATAGATGTTCCGGATGAGTCTTAAGAACAAAATACTTGCATCCAAATACATGATAATACTTCAGATTTGGCTTCTTTTTCTTCACCATCTCATAATGTATTTTTCCATGCTTGTTGATAAGTGTTGCATTCTGAATAAAACAAGCAGTCTGTACAACTTCACCCCAAAAGTAGGTTGACAACTTTGCTTCATCAAGCATAGTTCGTGCAGCTTCAATAAGAGTTCTATTCTTTCTTTCAACAACTCCATTTTGTTGTGGAGTTCTAGGAGCAGAAAATTCCTGCTTTATTCTATGGTTTTGCAGAACTCTTCCATGATCAAATTCTTGAACTCAGTGCCATTATCACTTCTTATGATCTTCACAGAATCTTTGACCAATTTATCCAGTTGCTTGACATGATCAATCAAGATAGATGCAGTTTCACTTTTTGTGTGCAAGAAATACACCCATGTGTATCTGGTGAACTCATCCACTATGACCATAGAATATTTCTTCTTTGCAATAGACATGATATTAACTGGACCAAATAGATCAACATGTAGTAGGTGATAAGGCTCAAGAATTGATGATTCAGTCTTGCTCTTGAATGAAGATTTTCTTTGTTTTGCCCTCTGACATGAATCAAAAAGGCCATCAGGAGCAAATACTGATTTTGGCAGTCCTCTCACAAGATCTTTCTTGACTAGTTCATTTATATTGTTAAAATTTAAATGAGAGAGTTTCTTGTGTCAATCCCAGCTTTCTTCAATTGATGCTCTACTTAACAGACAAATTGCAGAACCATCAGTACTTGTTGAAAGCTTGGCTTCATAAATATTACCATGCCTGTATCCTGTCAGAACAACTTTGCCTGTAGATTTGCTTACAACTTCACAGTGTTCTTCAAAGAAATCCACATGATAACCTCTGTCACAGATTTGACTAACACTCAGCAGATTGTATTTAAGTCCTGAGACCAGAGCTACTTTTTCAATGATGACATTCCCAAGATTGATATTGCCATATCCCAGAGTTTTTCCAATATTGTAATCTCCATAAGAAACACCTGGGTCAGCTTTCTCCACAAAGTCTGATAGCAGGGCTTTATTTCCAGTTATATGTCCTGAACATCCACTGTCCAGAACTAGGATGTTCTTCCTGTTGCCCTGCAATCACAAAGACCACTAATGATTAGTTTTAAGGACACAGACTTGCTTGGATCCTTTGGCCCTTTTAAATTTGTTAACATTTGCAGCGGATTTAGCATCAGAGTTTATGTTAACAGTTTTCTTATCAGAATTTGCAATATCAGACTTTGCATCAGAACTTACACTAGAAGGAATAATGCTAACTTCTTTACAGAAGGTTTTATTTATTAATAATCATAGTACAAACAATGATATTCCTTACAATTATAAATGGAATGCCATAAACTACCACAATGAAAACAAGGATTTTGTGGCTTATATCTAACAGACTGACTCTTAACTCCTGATTTTGAAGGTAATGAGTTTATATTCTTATTCTTCCTGTAAAAAGAAGCCAGATGGTTAGAATTTCCATAGTTATGACATATTTTTCTAGGAGCATTAGGAACATGCTTATAATTGTTACTTTTGTTCACACCTTCCTTTCCATTCCTATTTTTTCTAGGTGGCTTTACCTTATTTACATTCTTAGCATCTTTCAGCTTATGCTTAAGCTGCTTCTTAGTTATTAAGCCTATGTTTACTTTAGTTGGCTTATCCTGTTTAGATTTTTCAGAAGTTACTTTCTTCTTAACTTCTGATTTATCAATATCAGACTTTGTAGTTACAAACTTAACAGAATTTACCTTTGGTTTTTGTTTAACAACTATAGGCTCAGTTTCTACAGTTCCCTTACTGTTCTTATCATCTCCATAACCTAAGCCCTCTTTCTAGTTTCCACTATTGAGAATATCCTGAGTTGCTTTACCAGAGTTAGTCCAAGTCCTGATAATCTCTCTTTCCTTTTCTAACTCGGTTTTTAGAGATTCATTCAATTTTAACACTTCATCCCTAACATAAAAGGCATCATCTCTATCTTTCTGAGTTTGATGGAACATGACTAACTCTTTTTCTAAATAATCATTCCTCTTTTTGCAAGCAAGATTTTCAGAATTTAATCTTTCACATGTTAAAGTTTGATCTTTATAACTAATGAACATGGTTTTAAGATATTTTCTCAACTCAGTAATATCATCAGTATGAAAGGCATAAGTAGTTTGAGGTACCTTTAAGTCAGCAGTATCAGAACTGCTATCAGCATTTGCCATCAAGGCATAGTTTTCCTCATCCTCAGAATCTGAAGCATCTGACCAGCTTTTCTTTTTTGTGACAAGAGCCTTGCCTTTGTCACTTTTCCCTTTTCTGCAATCTGGAGATATGTGGCCTTTCTCACCACAGTTGTAGCATTTAACATTTGAGTAATCTCCTCTATCAAACTTTCCTCCTTTGCCTTCAGATTTTCTGAAACCTTTTTTTTCAGAACTTGCACCTTTCCTGGAAAACTTCTTTCCTCTCCTGAATTTTCTGTATGTAATCTTTGTGATCCCTTTCACCATAAGAGCACACATCTTCATCATCTCCTCATCATGGTCCATCTCAGGTATACTTTCAGTTTCTGAGTCATCATCACTATCAGAACTTGATGACTCAGTATCAGACTTTATGATGAGAGCCTTTTCCTTGCCTTTTCTTGAGGCAGCTACTTTGGGACTTTCCTCCTCAGCCACAAAGGCAACTGTTCTTGACTTTCTTTCATTCCTCTTGCTTCTTTGTTCCATCTCAAGTTCATGAGTCTTGAGCATCCCATAAATTTCATCAAGAGTTGTTTCCTCAAGAGCATAGTTGTCTCTTATTATTGTGGCCTTCAAATCCCATCTTTCAGGAAGAGCTAACAGGAACTTAAGATTTGAATCTTCAATATCATACTCTTTGTCAACTAGTGACAAATCATTCAAGAGTTTGACAAATCTGTCATATAAATCAGTTAATGACTCATCAGGTTTTGAGTCAAAGTGTTCATACTCTTGAGTGAGTATCGTCTTCCTGTTCTTCTTGATTGCATCAGTTCCCTGACATCTTATTTCCAAAGCATCCCATATCTCCTTTGCAATCTTGCATTGAATTACCCTGTTTGACATGACATTATCAATGGCACTATGCAGCAAGTGTCTTACCTTTGCATCCTTTGCAATCGATGAGATATCTTCAGCAGTGTAATCATTTTTCTCCTTTGGTACAAACTTTGTTGGCTGACCTGCAACTTCCACAGAGAGTTTGGTTGGCATATGTGGTCCTTCATAAATCCTGTCGAGATATTCTGGATCTGTAGCTTCCAGAAACATAGCCATCTTCACTTTCCATATGAAATACTCAGAAGGTTTCAACATGGGAACTCTTATAGTCTCATATCGACTATGCGTTATGGTTTTTGGAGGTTCTTCAGTTTTGGTGGGCTTGGTTGGAGTTTCTTCTTCAGACATGATTGTTTTTGGATCATAAACTGTTTGTGTGTTAACAGATTGCTCTGATACCACTTGTTAGGTCACACACACTGTAGAAGGGGGTTGAATACAGTGTTTAGCACAATCAAATCGAATATAAGAACTCAAGTAATGGAAAACAGATTTTATTCAACACAATAAACTCTGTTACAATATGGAACTGTCCTCTCTCAGTGATGAACAAATTATCACGATAGCTGCTAGAGTTACAAAGAATAAGAACTTCGATAATCGTAACACTTATAGTGTAAACTCTATGCCTGTGTTTATATACTACACAGTTACAAGATAATCTTCTAATTGATATGGAATATAATTCTGCTTCCTAAAATATATCAACCAGTTATCTTTTCTTCCAAGTATTCTATTCTTCATAGACTTCCTTCTTCATGCATATTTATTTCTGTCTTAGTCTCGATCTTCTTTCCTTTCAATCAGCCGCCTGCCTTATCTGAAAGTCATCTTAAGTCCTGATATTATCTCCTGATAAATATCTTCTGATCACTTAAGTTCTGATATCTTAAGTTTTGTCTTCAGTATAAGTGTTGATTTCCAGTTAAGTATTGATTTGTCCTGTTAGGTAAGATCTGAAAAATAAACACAAATCATATTACACATGACATTATCAAATATATCTAACAGGTTCAGTGATGGCCATAAATCAACAACATCCTTACGGATTGATGTAGCTCTATTTCAAAGGCCATCAGAAACCATAAAAGAAAAATAAACTTTTGGAAGAAGATAAAATGAGCTGGAAGAAATTGTGCATTTGTGCTAATAGAAACGAGAGAAGGTAACACAGTAACACAGTTTGTCAAAATCTTTTTGGATACAACACAATTCCTGTTGGTCCTACCAAGGCCCATTTCATGTCATATTTTAATTCACAATTAGTGGAGAGGTGTTCACGAACCGAGTTTTGACTTAAATGAGTCAAGTTTTAAATTTTTTTTGACGAACCAAGTCGAGCCGAACTTTTTTATCGAACATAAAAATGTATTCGAACTTGTTAACTAACGAGTCGAACACGAGTTTGTTCACGAATAAATACGAGTAGGGCCGAGCCCGAACCCAGCCCGAGTTGCTCGTTAAAAAACAAAAAAATACAAATTTCTTAGTCCAAACCGATTAATTAAAATCCCAGTCTACAAAGTAAGCCCAACCTAATTATCCAATTGTCCAAAATCTTAATCTAAAGTTAGTTTAGACTCTCCTCCCACCAATAACAAACCCACCACTTCTAGAACTAAACTACATCTTTCGGTGCACAGAAAACAACTTAAACCACCGCTTCCATCGACAGAACAACTTTAACCACATTCTCCCACTTAATTAAATTGTTATGAACTGCTGCCATTTGAGTAGATTAAATGTCATTTTGGAAAATAGAATTGAGAGGTTCGAAGTTAGGGGGTTTCAAGGATGGTCATAGCAGTCAATTGGGGGGTTATTTGTGTTTGGTAGTAGTGGCGGCGAGTTGGGGAGATTTATCAACTAAAAGAAATGAGTTATATGGATGCGGGGAATAAAATCTGTCCTCATCTGTCTCCATCTCTCTCTGTATAATTTGTATATCTAACCTAAGTTTTATAAAAATATCCAGAAAATATTAAAAAAAATTCGAGTTTAAACGAGCTGAGCTTGAGCCGAATAAACTCGAGTTGAACTCGAATCGAACATACTAAAACTCGACTCGATCTCATTTTACTTAACGAACATATTTAGGTGTCTAAGTTTAAGCTCGAGTTTAAGAACGAGTCGAGCCGAACAAACTCTTAACGAACTGCGTTCAAACTTGTTCGCGAACACTTCAGTGAACAACCCTTCAAATGTATCATATCCGCTAGTTCCCATATTCTGCTCGCATTTTTAAATTCAAAGTTGTGCAAAGTAAAAAAAATGTGTAAGATAAAATATTGCTTAAAATAATTACGGTCAACTTTAACCATTTAAACTAAACTTTGTTTTAAGTTCATCTTCTCGTTCATTTGATGATGGCATGCAAACAAACAGTTACAGTATTTGCGTAAATAATTATCTTAATAGATCTCATATAAGAAGCAATTTTAAACATGAACAAATCACTTTGCGCGTACGTGTCCCAAATAAAAAAACATTTTGCGCAGACACAGTACAGCATGACTCCACTTAATCCAGCAAAATCACACCTGTTTCACAGCTAACTAGAACAAACTAGAACATCAAATAAAAAATATAGTACAATCACGTGTCATACTTTCCCAGATTCTAATATTTCTGAGATTGTGACATTTATTTATCAGTAATTCCATAAAGCCATGCCACCACTAAATTCCACGTCATCACCTTCACAGTAGTACTGATTAGGTGGAGGCAACATCATCCCTTGTGCCATCTCCGCTATCAACTGTCCTGGCATTCCAAACTCTGCCACCTCCTCATCCATGTAATACGCATTTTCGGGCAATGTCGTCTTTACTTGTGTCGATTCACCGTCATTACACGGTGATCGAAATTCCTGAGCTGCCTCAGCCGCCGCCTTCTGAATATCCTTGGCATTGGTTGATGATGGGATACGCAATCTCCAAGCTGAGTCAGCAAAATTAAGACAAGCTGAACGTCCCCTCAGAGCCAAAGCAGCCACGTCATGAGCTCTAGCTGCCATTTCAGGTGTAGCAAACGTACCAAGCCATATTCTAGTTTTCTTGTTAGGTTCCCTTACCTCGCAAACCCATTTATTCGAGTTCCTTCTTCGAACGCCCCGGTACACAGGATGTCGAGTTTCTCGAAACTTCTTTCTTCCGCCACGTTTCTTTGGATTACTGGATGCTAACATAACAGGTGAATCCGAACTCCCTTCCGTGGAAGATGAAGAATCTGAAGCAGCTTCAGGTGAATAAAGATTATATAGTTTATACGAATCCGGATAGTCAGGGAACGTGGTATTATTCATCATATCTACGAGCACAAGTAGTTGATCGAGTAAGAGCAGAAGTGGAGGTAGTGGAGTGTAGTTGAAGTTGTACTTGCTTAATCTGCTGCTTGATTATCTGTTTGGGGGATATGCATTTACACACTAATATATAGTACGTTGTTAAAATGCACGAGGAAGGGGATATTGTGGGGCGTGCGTGTATGTGTGTGAATTTGGGGGACGAACGCGGAATGGTTATGAGAAGGGAACAGCTGTAGGGACAATGTATAAAAAGTAGATTATGGAATTATTACAAGGCAGTTAGCTGTTTTTTGTTTTAAAGTACTCCCAACTTGTTCAACTGCTTACGTTTGTCAGCCACCTGTACACTTTATCCTTTCATGGCATTTCTTTTGATTTGACCTTTATATTTGACTCATGACTATGACTTTATGCTGAAAACTACTCTACACTTGATTAGTATTGTGTTCGGTTAGGAAATTTCGTGATGATTATTTGATTAACTCTGCTCTATTACTTGTACATGCACAATCTTAAAATATTGAAGTCGTATTATTATATTAAAAGGTGTTTAACTGAGTACTGTTATGTAACTCGAATTCGTTTTTAAATTTTTTATTAAATAATGTGATATAATATTTATTATATCTTAATTTATATATGTATATATGTACATCTCCCTCCGTCTTTAATTAAATGTCTGTTTTATTTCTATAGCATTCAAATTACCCAATTTTCGATCAAATATTAAAAATTATCTATTAAAAAAAACAAAAATTTTGTTTTAAAATAGATTATACGTACTTTTCAATAATATTTAACCTTTTATATATTATTTAAATTATATAATGACATATAAATCTAAGTTAAAATATATATAGTCGATTTTACTAATCAAAAGTCAAGATGAAAATGTATTTATGAAGTAACATTTAGAATCGATCATGGGAACCATTTTGCGACTCTACTATTTTTTTTCATATTATTGAATTTTTTTAGGTATATATCTTAATATTTAATTGTAAACATTTATTCCCTCCTCAATTTTCTTGTCCCCTGTTTCTGTTTCTGTTATCGCTTGTCCCAAAGAAATTGTCCATTTCAATAATTATTATAAAAAATATGTGAACAAAAGAAAAAATAAAATAAATAAAATAATCTAAAACTTATATAATGGTAATTTATTAATATATTAGGATTACTTTATATAGTGAATTTTGATTGATGTAAAAAAAAATAGGAAGGAGGGAGTAAGTACTGATGTAGAATATTTTGCATATGCTTAATTATTCTTACTATAATAAAGCATATATAATAAATAAGTACATCTTGACTTATGTGGAGGATAAAACAGATTTAAGTAACCATAATTTAACTATAATATTAACTTAATGTATAGGTAATTAGCAATAATTAAGAAAGCAGGTGAGAGAGAATACAGACAAAAAGGGGTAATTTATTATTAGAGGGTCTGTTAATGAAAACACGGATAAGCCAAGTGGTTGGAGGAGGGAAGGCCGGTTCAAGGAATGTAAACCTACGGTTCCGCCACGGGAATGCATGGAACATATTTCTTAAACTTTAACACTCAACCTTTACTACTCTTCGTGACTTGCCACGTGCTGGGGATCATGTTGCATGCATATACTTATTTTTACTGTTGGAGCAATTTTTTTTTGATTTGGGTTCTAAATTTAATTCCATGTGATTAACAACTATACCTTCTGCGTGGAAGTGTTCGTGTCCATGTGTTCACTCTGCTGCTAGTTTTATCATTTATTATTCTCATGTTTTATTAGTACACTTTTGCGGTGTCTTCATGAAACTCGTGTATATACTCCACGCCTCCGTCATTCCATAGACAATAATAATAATAATAATAATAATAATAATAATAATAATAATAATAATAATAATAATAATAATAATAATAATAATAATAATATATGTCCATATCTAACACAGGCCCAATTCCTATTTCATGAAAACCGTATAATGGATCCCGTTTCATGGTTTAGCGTTGGGGTAGACAGTTAATTATGTCCCCAAGCATCAAATTGGGCCCAGCCCGTCTCTGCGAACACTAGCTTGTTTTGTAGAGCAACACTAATAACTCTGTAAATGGTACATTTATTCACATAATTAGCTCTGGGGAAATGCAATCTCCTAACCTAGTCGGCTAAATTAAGACACATGAGTCATCTCGTAATTGCAATACTCGCCAAGTCATAACTCTGTCCGCCATTTCAGGTGGGATAAATATTCCAAACCATTCTAATTTTCTTGTAAAGTCTTTATTACTTTGCACGCTCATTTTTTTTAGATTTTTATAACATCAATGTTAATATCCGAATGTATACTGGACACAACAATCCATCATCTCTATCCGAAAAATTAGCAATTCAATGTATGCTAATTGCTAACTTGTATTTATTATTATCGATGTTGGATGTTACAAACACATTCTCGTACATTATCAACATTTTGGATATAAATCAATACATAATCACAGATCATCTTATGCAATATTATTAAGGTTACTATGTAAAACTGTAGTGCGGAAGCGTACCTGATTTCATAGCTCTTGAATTTAAATACGCTTGAGAGACTTGATCGTGGAACTTGTGATTCCTCTTGCTTGATTACAGATTGTTAAATCTGACGCTAAGCGTGTAACAGAAGACGAGCGTGTAGAAATGTGACGAGAATTTCTTACATAAAATAATCGACATAGATGATGCGCCAAAATGGGAAAACATTAAGGAACGAAACTCTAGCACTAGTAGGAGCGATGGAGGGGGAAACAGATAAGTTGAAGGATGATTCTAAACACTAGAAGATGTGCTAATCGTCCATACTATAGATTTTTAAGGGAAATGAAGCGACCAGTTGACGTTAATCGAATTACCGACAATAACGAGTTATCATGCGGGCATTGAAACGGCTACAAAGCTTTGTACGGAAGAAAGAATCGTTCTCTCTTAGGTTGAGAATAAATTGGTAAGCAGAGGATACTGGACCATAGTTGAGTCAACAGACCAAAGGAATTCCTAGAACTTATCAGAACCCGGTTGGTGGCAGCCCATGATGAATAATAGAGATACGCAGATCAGAACTATAAAGACAGAAAGTACGAAGTAACAGACCAATTATTGTAGAAATTACCTCCCGAGGAGGGAGTGATGAAATTCGAAAGGGAAAGAAATATTGAACCCAAGATTTATTGGTCCGGTTGAAGAATTAAAGGACTAAGAAAATTGACTTATAAATTAGCATCATCGTCGAACGGTCGCCAAGTTTATAACGAGTACCACGAATTGAAGTTAGGAAATTTAACCGTCAACGCCAAACATATGATTGAAAATGAGCTAATAAACTTGCAGCCATACTTAGCGTTTGTGGAGTAACGTGTAGAGGCCATAGGTCTACAAGGACGAGTACCCGGAAATATATTGGACGGATGAGTGGAAATTTTATGAACAGATCCAATATTGCGAAGTCAACGTGAGAACTCGAGGTGGTCATGTGGGAAGCGTATCCCTGCCTATTTCTAAACTGATTCCGGAACAGAATCCTTTTAAGGGGGGAAGACTGTAAGAACCCAATTTTTTTACATCGGTGAAAGACCTTTATGAATAGTAACCTTGCGGTTTAATAAAAACTTTTACGACCACACCATATACGAGTTTTAAATTTAAGATTCCGAGTTGATATTGTGATTATACATACCAAATGAGTGTATGTAAACGCTATTAGTTTTGAAGAAAATGAACTGTGAAAAATGATCGTACCTACGAACCATCAAGAATTACGGGAATCACAATATAATTACAAATATAAAATCCTAAGAATTTATATCCAAGAACGATACTTCAAAACATAAAGAATGTATACGAAAGGATTTACACCGCGAACCATTTACGAGAAATTATTACGAAGACAAATAAGCGACCAAACAAACGCGTAAACGAATAAATAAACATATCGAACCAAGCTAACTAAACTAACTAACCATGGTTAAATTATTAAATAGTAACCTAAACTAGATAGCATGATGAACTAAAGGATAGAATAGTAAACCTAGAATCTAAACTAGATAGATTAGCTTGTAAACCTAGTAAGCTAGCTAAGATATGCAAAGATATACTAGTACTAGGTTATATACTAAATCATATCTTCAAAATATTCCAAGAGAAGCATTCAAGAAAGCACAAAACTCTCTCTTTCTCTCTCTCTCTCTCTCTCTCTTCAAAACACAATGTTGATTTCAAGAACATCATGGAAAGAAAAATTAATATATCATGTTCTATCATTCAAAAATCACCAAATTTTCACCAAACCTCTTCCATATCATGGGTAAGTCACGCACCAAATTTCAAGCCCATCCATGAAGTTTTCAATTTTATAAAAATGTTTGAAGTTGAGGTGAATAGTAACTCTAAAAATCATTAACTTGTTTATTTGATTTTTCATGGAAGTTTAAGGCTTCTAAAGCTAGACCGAGGCTTCATCAAGGATCTTACGACTTTATTAAGTATTAACAAGCTTCAAGGAAGATATAAACATTCATCCAAACTTTTTTTAAGTTTTAAATTTCAAGAAAAGTAAGGATCTTGGACATAAGTATGGTTTTGATGATTGATTTGATATTATCTTGATATTTAGTTAATTAGTTTTAAGGTTGATGATTTTTGCCTCAAGAACATGATGTTCTTGAGAGGATTTAGTGTTGATATGATGATTTGATGATTGTTGATGGTGGTATAATGATTTAAGACGTAAACGAAACTCGAATCATAATCGTAACCTCGTTAAAACTAATAAAACTCAACTTAAGTTCCTGCAGAAGTTCCCGAATATATAAACTTTAGTTTCTTAAAAAGTAATACTTGATTATGATAGAAAATTTTATAAGGATCGTTTAGGCACTTGAATCGCTTGATTCTGATTTACGGATCAAAAGTTATGACCGTTTTAGTAAAAGAGATTTACGCGACAAAACTGCTACAAATTACGAACTTTGTAAATATAAATGATCGACTTAAAAATATTTAAAAATCATGAATTTTTTACAGAGAGTAAGAAATAGATTTTATTAGCTTCCATAAACATTTCAAGTAAAAATGTTGATTTTTCAATTTTATAAAAATGTCGGAGCCGAGGTCACGCGGAGTACGAACGTCAAAACAACCCTTGTTAGGAAACTGCCACTTCGGGATTTTCACCCCTGTTAACAGAAAACTATTTTCAAATAATTTTTTCTAAATTTTATCTAGATAGCGCATGCAAAAATGTTGCATCAATTGAGTTAACGGTTTGAGAGATATCAACGTTTTAGTGAAAGCGGTTTGAATGGTAAAACTCCGTAGTTTACCGAACTTTTGAAATGCTTTTCACCTAATTAAATTTATTTTATCGAAATGAAAATTTTATGATAAATATTAAAAGTGCTCAAGAAGCTCCTAGATATGGTTTATTATTAAAATACTAATTATGATTTATTAAAAATGATAGAGTGCGAGTCGCGTAATAGTAACATTCGGTAAAGTCAACTCTAGAAGACTACTTTAACCGTCCGTTTCGCCCAAGGATTGATACTTATTTCGAGCCGGTCGAATATTGAAAATTATGAAGTATTGAACTTATTAGAATATAAGTTGGTGATGAGAGTAGGAACGCTGATTAAGATTATGATATTTGTTGAATAGAAAACCCGGAACAAGAGGAAGTCGGAAAACGTATCTTGGACTCCAGGCAAGTTTACGAACCCAACACCATATACTGTTGTGTTGTGAAAGGATTATTTTATTATCATTTGCATAAATGACATGCTTTCCATGATACTAAGTATTTGAGTTTTCGCATATAATAACGATGGTGTTAAGATATGTATATGTCGTAGAATGTTTAACGCCGCCACAAACATGACGTATAATTATAAGACCGAGAGTCGGTCGAGGTTTTAAAATAAAAACCCGGAAATCATCCCGGTGATATTTTAGGACGATTAAAGTCCGTAGTAGTTATGTTCCAAGGGACTCGTCGTCCACTTGCGAAACATTAAATACCTCGAACTTTTATTATAACGATTTTCAAAAATCGTATTCTCTCAACTATATTTAAATACCCGAATGATGGATTTAAATTCATTTATTCATTTAAAATAGGAGAATTATTCTCCAATGATTATTTATTTCAAACTCGGTTAATTATTAAAGATTACTTTAAATTACTTAAACATAAATTAGTTGAGGAATATTATTTCAAATATTCTTTTAAAGTATAATTATTCGAGGTTTAATTATTTAATGATTATTATTTAATTATTAATTATTTATCAAATGATTTAATATGATTTGAAAATCATAAAACCTGATTTAAAATACTTTCTGGTTTTCGGAAAATCATTCGAATAATTTCAGATCGTCGGAGAGTATTATCTCGACTTATTTTAAATATTTTGAATATAGTTTCAAAGGAAACTCTCCCCCTTATTTATTTATCTGTTGACGACGGTCAACTCACATCCTTAGTACTTCCTCCGAAAACTTTCGGAAGTACATATATATATATATATAAGATGAGTTGTGCCTATCAACAAGCAAAACGCTTGGGGAACTTCGATATAGTTCGATGATTCCAAGTATATGATGGGATTCTTAAAAAGGAAAAATGAGGGGTAGAGATCCGGTACTTCGTGGACTGGGGAGACTTCCATATTAATTTTCCGTATGAGAAGGTACCATGTGTACTGAGGGACATACGAAGTATGCAAAACATACCCTAGTGGAATGGGGAAGAATATAAAGCCCGAATACGGCTAGGGTGACAACCAGGAGTAAGGAAGTCGTCCATCTACATGTAGAAAATGTTACTATTTCCGTCGGACGACTGATCATCATATGCGGTGGCTCTAGTGAATGTCCTATTCTTCTAATTGGAATTGTGATGCAATACCGTAACCGAAGCCTAGGTGTTGGGTTTATCATTCAGGTATTCGCAGGATAATAAGTCCACAAAAGAATTATTTTCGAAAGAAGGTGTGTATCACCGAGGAAAACTATTTTTGAATAAAAATATTTATCATATATGAAATTATACTTGAATTTCTCATGCAGTCTTTTCATAATATACATTATTATGGATGAGCATTATTGCTCACTCTTGCTTTCTTTTAGATGTCACAACACAACATATAACTAGTATGCCGGTGTGGGACTTAGTCGTTTGCAGTCATAGGGAGAATCCCTGACAGCTTTGTCTCAGGTGGGCCAGAGTATCAGATAGGTATAAGATATCAGTCGTAATTATTGTAACGTTATGTAGAGGTTATGAATAATGGTTGAGATCCTATAAAGTACATTTGAGTTTTGATAACAAGTGATACTTGTTGTACATCATTTCTAATTCTATAACTTGTGAGTGTGTGAGATTGGTGGTCTATGATAGGGAATTATTGGATTATTGAGTAAATACGGGTTACACATGATTGAAGGATTGCGTGATGACCAAGATTTCTGACCCCGGATTTGGGGGAGTTACAGAAATGGTATCAGAGCAATAAGTTATAGTACTCAGAGATGAGAGTGTTAGAAGTCTGTCTAGATATGAGATTTCGTAAGAGCTCATATAGAGTTCATCATTGGAACCCCGGATGTAGCCTCAATATGTAGGTTATGATAAGTGTATATTTGAGGTATTAAAGTATGACTAATAGGACCATTGGATATTATCATAATAATGAGGAGAAAAATTAGAATCATATATGATTTGGAAAGTATGTGGATGTAGAACTCGGAGCTGAGTCTCCAAGGAATTTGGGGTAAAGACGGTATTACCAACACCATATGTTTATTTTGATAACATGAGTCTGGTCACTCGTAGTTCTTTATAGGTTTCCCATGAAGGGGCATCACATTCGAGAACCATAAATTCTAACTATTAGTATACAGTTGAGGTTATTGACCCAAACTAGGTGAAGGTGTCATTTTACCAATAAGGATTTGAATATCGTATTACTAACGAATTCAGCAGAGATAGTGTCTGATATACCCTTCAGGATTTTTAATTCCATTAAGGAGGATTTGAATATAATATACGAATGTTATTATGAGAAAAAAAGAGTACACTACATGATATTATTAGTGCACTTAACATGTATGGTAATGATGGTTTAGCTCAAAAATTAAGAGGATCGAGAATTGATGGCATGACTATAATTAAATGACGTAAGATTACAACGAGCGATGGTTCGATCTTAGAACCTTTTAAAAGGATAGACCAGTTAGTCTAGAGCGGAATTCTTCGGTAGATATGATGTCAGAGGCTTCGTATATATACTTGTAGACCTCTAATATATTCAGTAATGTATGTTCAATTACACGCACATGCCACCAAACTTTTGGACTGCATTGAGATCCCTGAGAGATCTCTTTTATCTATTTCTAGGGGGAACTGGCCACTTGTAATTAGTAACGGATGCGTGTAGCAGGCCCCTATCGGCCCCTACAGATGCTTTTGGAATATTTCTGATTAAGGTCTTCGAGGTGAAACACCAAAATGACAGATATACGTGCAAAAATCAAGATAGTAAGCGATTTTAAAATGATGATTGAGGGAGACACTAGTTGAAACATGAAATTGAGGAAATAAAGAGAAGAGATCATCCTTGGATGGTAATGACGAGGGTAGGATAATCAGTGAAATATTTTGACACCTACTCACTATCACGTTACTCCCTCCAAATTGTTGATCATTCGTATTGCCTTGATAAGTCATATCAGGCAATCCATTTCGTTCCCTACTTTGAACTTCTGATGTGACCATCTTGAATAGTCTTTCTCTGCATCAGGACTTGTTCAATTCTTTTATTTAATCCATGAACTTTCATTCATAGATCATGGTCTTCTTGTTCGGCTCAGAGCTATTTATACTTTCTTTCAACTATCCGAGAAATTTTAATAAACTTTCCTCCATTAATTGATGAATATTCATAATGAATATCTTCACTTGATTCTTCTTTCATACTTACTCTTCTCAGTCAAGATGGTAAATATTTAACAAATTATTAAAAACATGGATGATCTAATCTCCATAGATTCCTCGGGAATCCTTTTCTTCTATTCGGGATGAAATCGTATATTGAACTTTGAAATCATAGTAAGGGTATCAATTTGATATAGGTATTCCGAATTCAATTCTATTTGAGAAACTGATAAAGTATGTGAACGAGGGAACCTCTGAGAGTACCATTTTATTAGAAAGAAATATTTGATGAGAGGCTATCGATTGTTTCGATGCCAAGACCACTCGATTCAGAGTTATAATTATCTTTCTCAGCCCAAATTTGAGAACTCTTTATTTTAAAATCTTCATTCGGGTAGCCACAAATTTCTTCAGTGGTTATAATATTGATATTTTTTTTACATACAAACTGAAATATGTCTAATTGTATATGTTCTCACGAATGACTAGTTAATTGTCCTAACTAGTCGAAATTTAAATTAATACGACAGGATGCCTAGCTAATCGTCCTAGCTAGTTGCTATGGGCCAAACCAATTAAGCTGGCCATTTTCTTAGCCGATTGATAATATTGCTTGATATGGACTAGTTATTTTTTTTCTAGTTCCACTTCCAATCAAATTTTTATTATTCCATAGTGCATTATATATGCAAAATTTAATTATTGATGAAATTTTCAAAGAATGATTTAATTGAGACCTAAATAGGTTGCCCACTCAAACGAGAATTCATATTAAGTTTTATAAAATATTTCGTTCATGAAATTTTTATTCTTTCGTTTATATGATGAATATCCATTTAAAATCATAAAGTGATTGAAAAACAATATACTTCCCTATTTGTTAATCAGTGAATAAAATTCCTTCTATTTAAAATAACATCTCTTTGAAACCTCAATGGTTAACCTTTGGTTGAGGATGTTATTCGATAGTTCTTCTCTTATTCGAAAAGAAAAATATTCTTTCAATGGGGAAATCTTACAAGTGTCATTCGAATGATGTTATCATTCAGCAAATCATTGATTTCAAGAGATATTCTTTATTGTATCATAATATAAAATTCCAAGGACATGGAATGATAATCCTTGTTATTTTCTTTCTTCCAAGTTATAAATCTTTTGAATGTGGTAACTCTTTTATTCAGAGCTCATTATTTCTTCGAGTATTAGATTTTGAAATCTTGTTAAGTTTGTCTAAATTATGATTGATATCGTGAAAATCATTCTTCCAAGGCTGATTGCCTTCCGAACAAAGAGAGGTATAGTTGAGAACCGATTGTTGTAATATGAGACTAAAAAAATCAGTGCTATGGTGGTGTAATCGGAGCATCGTGATGAGTAAGTTATTTTAAAAAGGGAATGCCATATTTCGTTATTATCATAAGGGTCTTTAACATGTTTATAGAAGAACAATAATAGAGATACTAACATGATTAGTGAGGTACGCTTCTATGAAATATTATCGGGATAGGTACTAATGAATTCGGGAAAGACCAAGCATGTATGAATTTGAGGAATAGAATTTTGAAAAAGTGAATGTAAGATTAGTAACAACCTCGTGTTAGCAATACCTGACGATAAAAAGAGGATTTTGTTTGAAGTATAATGATATGACTATGCAGCTTAAGGACCGTGACATAAAGTGTTCTAAAATTAATCTAGAATAATCACGATAAGGTTCACACTGAAAGGGACAAAGTGTTTAACTTATGAGGGAAATTTGGAATTTTTTTCTTTTTCTCCCTTTTTTTCTTACATTGAACACGAGATAGAGGCTATAGTCAAATTGATCAAGGGCTATGATTGAGAAATCTATTATCATCAAGTAAAGGCCAATGTGGTGGCTGACGCTTTAAGTTGGAAAAGATATTTTGAGGATGACAACTCTCAAAACAACTGAAGAGAAGGATCACTTGAAGAGAACCCTTTATTACTTAACAAGAAGACTTAAAGATGCCTAAAAACGTAAAAGGATATTAGTCATGACCGAATATGAAAAGGATGTCATTGATTAGGCAAGTAAGTACTCGACATGGTTGAAAGTGAAAATGGAAAGGCGAGGATTAAAATTTTGACGATTGCGGCTTGTAAATGACCCAAATGGGAGTAAGAGTTTATTATAAATTTTGGAGGAGGATTATCAAGAACCAAGTAAGCCGTCGTGCTATTTTAGGATTTTTAGTAATAGGTTAAATAAGACCGCTTATTTTATCATGCAAATAATAGATCTTCGCTCTATAAAATTGTTATGAACACGGAAGAGATAATTGGTGATAGAGAGACCCCGTGATATCGCGCCACGCAAGGACCCAAGATATTTCAAGAGAAGGGACGAACAAAGGCACGACTTAAAGTTCTCAAATCGACAAGTAGAATGGGAGGATTATCCAGACCATTAAAAATACGTCTATCAGCTTGCCTTTTATTTGGAACGGTTAGGAGAATCGCCTATCATTGACAGAAAATTCGTATAGATATACTTACCACGCGAGCATACGAAAAATAGACGCCGATATCCCTCACGAAGGACAATGTGGAAGAATGAAGAATATTATGGTTAGAGCTGACTGAAGGCAAGAAAAATCTTACATGCCCTATAAAGGCCACTGGTAGCAGGTACCAATAAACGTGAATACGTCTAAGGCGCTAGCAAGAATAACAAGTACGACCCAGAAGGTATCGTAGTACTATAGATATTATACGGGGAATGATTAAAGAAGTCCGACCAATGACGGAAGCTGAATGTTCCACGATCCTAAAATGTGTCAATCAATTGCGTATGAAATGGTACTTCCTTCAAGATGGCAACATGACGATGATGTGCCTTACATTACTATAGGAAGAAATGTTAAATATGACGCTAAGCATGTAACAGGAGACGAGCGTGTAGAAATGCGACGAGAACTTCTTACATAAAATAATCGACAGAGATGATGCGCCAAAATGGGAAAACGTTAAGGAACAAAACTCTAGCACTAGTAGGAGTGATGGAGGGGGAAACGAATAAGTTGAAGGATGATTCTAAACACTAGAAGATGCGCTAATCGTCCATATTATAGATTTTTAAGGGAAATGAAGCGACCGGTTGTCATTAATTGAATTACCGATAATAACGAGTTATCATGTGGGCATTGGAACGGCTACAAAGCTTTGTACAGAAGAAAGAATCATTCTCTTTTAGGTTGGGAAGAAATTGGTAAGCGGAGGATACTGGACTATAGTTGAGTCAACATACCAAAGGAATTCCTAGAACTTATCAGAACCCGACTAGTGGTAGCCCAGGATGAACAATAGAGATATGCGGACCAGAACTATAAAGACAGAAAGTACGAAGTAACAAACCAAGTATTATTGAAAGTACCTCCCGAGGAGGGAGTGATGAGATTCAAAAGGGAAAGAAATGTTTTATTGGTCCGGTTGAAGAATTAAAGGACTAAGAAAATTGACTTATAAATTAGCACCATCATCGAACGGTCGCCAAGTTTATAACGAGTACCATGAATCGATGTTAGGAAATTTAACCATCAACGCCAAACATATGATTGAAAATGAGCTAATAAACTTGCATCCAGACTTAGCGTTTGTGGAGTAACGTGTAGAGGTCATAGGTCTACAAGGACGAGTGCCCGAAAATATATTGGATGGATGAGTGGAAATTTTATGAAGAGATCCAATACTGCGAAATCAACGTGAGAACTCGAGGTGGTCATGTGAGAAGCGTATCCCTGCCTATTTCTAAACTGATTCCGGGACAGAATCCTTTTAAGGGGGGAAGACTGTAAGAACCCAATTTTTTGACAATAGTAAAAGACCTTTATGAATAGTAACCTTGCGGTTTAATAAAATTTTTAGCGACCACACCATATACGAGTTCAATATTTAAGATTCCGAGTTGATATTGTGATTATCATACCAAATGAGTGTATGTAAATGCTATTAGTTTTTGAAGAAAACGAACTTTGAAAAATGACCGTACCTACGAACCATCAAGAATTGTGGAAATCACAATATAATTAAATACCCGAATGATGGATTTAAATTCATTTATTCATTTAAAATAGGAGAATTATTCTCCAATGATTATTTATTTCAAACTCGGTTAATTATTAAAGATTACTTTAAATTACTTAAACATAAATTAGTTGAGGAATATTATTTTAAATATTCTTTTAAAGTATAATTATTCGAGGTTTAATTATTTAATGATTATTATTTAATTATTAATTATTTATCAAATGATTTAATATGATTTGAAAATCATAAAACCTGATTTAAAATACTTTCTGGTTTTCGGAAAATCATTCGAATAATTTAAGATCGTCGGAGAGTGTTATCTCGACTTATTTTAAATATTTTGAATATAGTTTCAAAGGAAACTCTCCCCTTTATTTATTTATCTGTTGACAACGGTCAACTCACATCCTTAGTACTTTCTCCAAAAACTTTCGAAAGTACATATATATATATATATGAGATGAGCTGTGCCTATCAACAAGCAAAACGCTTGGGAAACTTCGATATAGTTCGATGATTCCAAGTATATGATAGGATATTTAAGAGGACAAAGGAGGGGCAGAGATCCAGTACTTCATGGACTGGGGAGACTGCCATATTAATTTTCCGTATGAGAAGGTACCATGTGTACTGAGGGACATACGAAGTATGCAAAACATACCCCGGTGGAATGGGGAAGCATATAAAGCCCGAATACGGCTAGGGTAATAACCGGGAGTAAGGAAGTCGTCCATCTACATGTAGAAAATGTTACTATTTTTGTAGTACGATTGATCATCGTATGCGGTGGCTCTAATGAATGTCCTATTCTTCCAATTGGAATTGTGATGCAATACCGTAACCCAAGCCTAGGTGATGGGTTTACCATTAAGGTATTCTCAGGAAAATAATTTCAAAAATGAATTGTTTTCGAAAGAAGGTGTGTATCACTGAGGAAAACTATTTTTGAATAAACATATTTATCATATATGGAATTATACTTGAATTTCTCATACAATTTTTTCATACTGTACATTATTATGGCTGAGCATTATTGCTCACTCTTGCTTTCTTTTAAATGTCAAAACACAACAGATAATTAGTATGCCGGTGTGGGACTTAGTCGCTTGCAGTCATGGGGGGAATCCCTGGAAGCTTTGTCTCAGGTGGGCCAGAGTATCAGATAGGTATAAGATATCGGTCGTAATTATTGTAACTTCATATAGAGGTTATGAATAATTGTTTGAGATTCTGTAAAGTACATTTGAGTTTTAATAACAGATGATACTTGTTGTATATCGTTTCTAAGGTTATAACTTGTGAGTGTGTGAGATTGGGGGTCTATGATAGAGAATTATTGGATTATTAAGTTAATGCAGGTTACACATGATTGAAGGATTGCGTGACGACCCAGATTCCTGACCTCGAATTTGGGGGCGTTACAGAGAGAATAAATAAAATAATAAAAATAACTTCATTCTGCAGAGAACTGAAAATACATAATATATCATAGTAATGTCAATAAAACCAAGTATCAGGAAATGAAAAACAGACTCCCACTAAAACTTAACATCCTCCAATGAGACAACACCCATATGAGCAATATGCCCATGAAAGACCTTAGGTGTCAAAGCTTTAGTTAGTGGGTCTGCTAGCATAAAGTTTATTCCTATGTGTTCAATGGATACTATTTGATTTTGCACTCTCTCTATAACAACTAGATCCTTAATATCTATATGTTTTGAAGCTTTAGAGCTTTCATTATTGTTTGAAAACTCAGTTGCATAACGATTATCACAGTATACTTTCAATGGCCTTTCAATTCCATCTACAACCCGCAATATTGTGATAAAATTCCGCAACCATATAGCATGATTGGTTGCCTTATAACAAGCTATAAATTCTATTTCCATGGTAGATTGAGCTATGAGTGACTGTTTAGCACTTTTCCAAGATATAGCTCCCCCAGCTAACATAAAAACATAACTAGAAGTAGATTTTCTCATATCGATGCAACCACCAAGATCAGCGTCGGAATACCAAATGACCTCCAAATTTTCCGATCTCCGATAAACAAGCATATAATCTTTTATTCCTTGCAAGTACCTCATAACCCTTTTGACTGCAATCCAATGATCCATTCCGGGTTTACTCAAGTATCTGCTTAACATACCCACAATGAACGCCAAATCTGGCCGGGTACAAACTTGAGCGTACATAAGACTCCCAATAGCCGAAGCATATGGAATGTTTTGCATCTCTTTTCTTTCGAGATCATTCGTAGGGCACTGTTTCAGAATAATTGAGCCACGGCTGTAGCACGACAGACTTAATATTCTAAGTCAAGTCTAACCCAACATTTCGTACAATTGAATCAGTCTCCAACGGCCCACAGCTGTAGCACGTAACAACCTTTAGATTCTAATTCAATGTACACATCTCTATGTAATAGACAAGTATTTCTTATTTCGAAATCAAAGCCCTCGGCTGTAGCATGAAACGACAATGATTTAAAAATAAGAACTACTTTCTACCATGTTGGAAGGCTTTGACTGACACAAGCTCGTTGTGTCATTGGCCAATTACTACTTGATATTATTTAATTTTAGAGGGATTATATTATGTTACAATCATAATCATATTATAAAGAGATTCTTCCTTTTAAATTAAATATTTCAAATCAATAATCGATAATTAGATGATTCCCAGATCGGGGGAGCATTGTCAAGAGGCGTCACTTAATACCTCTTTCTTACAGATCGAAATCTGCTTTTGACAGAATCATCCTTTCTCTCAAAATTGAAAATTCATTACCCCTATGTCAAACTCATGCTCTTGAAGAAATACAATATAATCGTCTGGAATTGCACTCCTTCTTTCTCTAGTGGATCGCCTAAGTTGCACTTCTTCTTGAGGTTGTTGAGTTTGCTCTTCTTGAGCATCATTTCGATTCTCAGTAGGAGGTGGGATGGGTATATCCACATTGCTATCTTGAACTAAATGAGGCAAATGAATGGATTATTCCTCGACAACATTCCTAACTTTATCTCTCCCCTTAAACACAACATCCTCAAGAAATTTAGCATTTCCCGTTTCAAAAAATGACTTTAACAAAGGATCAAAAAACTTAAAACCCTTTGTTCTTTCAAGATACCCAATAAAGTAGCAACTTACAGTTCTTGAGTCCAACTTATTTTCATGTGGCCTATAAGGCGTTGCCTTAGCTAGACAATCCCAAATATGCAAATGCTTAATACTGAGTTTCTGCTCAGTCCATAGTTTATAAGGGGTTTTGTCTACTGCTTTGCTAGGTACTCTATTTAGTATGTAGGCTGCAGTCTTAAGTGCATCTCCCCAGAGCGATTCTGGTAAAGTAGAATGACTAATCATACTTCTTACCATGTCCTCAAGCGTTCTGTTTCGTCTTTCAGCAACACCATTCATGCGTGGTTGCCCATGCATTGTGTATTGTGGGACGATTCCGTATTCCTCTAGGAATTTTGCAAAAGGCCCAGGATGTTGTTCACCGGATCCGTCGTACTGACCATAGTATTCACCGCCATGATTAGATTTGACACTTTAATTGTCTTACCAAGCTGTTTTTCAACTTCAGCTTTGAACACCTTAAAAAGTCAAGAGATTGTGACTTTTCATGAAATAAATATAAGTACCCATATCGAGAATAGTCGTCTATGAAAGTGATAAAATACTGTTGGCCATTCCAAGAAGCCGTAGGGAATGGACCACATATATCAGTATGTATCAGCTGTAAGACACCAATACTCGTGTTGGAACTAAACTTCCTTTTGTTTATCTATTTTCCCTTAATACACTCAAACATATATATTAAGATCTGAATAATCAAGGGATTCAAGCATTTCATATGACACAAACTCTGTAGTCTCGCTTTGGAGATATGACCTAAACGCTTATGCCACAACATAACGGAATTCTCATTAGATAATTTTCTTTTCGTACCTCTTGATATTATTTGCAAGGTTTCATTAGATGAAGCAATTGTATTCAGCGTATATAAATTATCAATCAAGGAACCGGTCACAACAAGAGAAGAATAAAGAAAAAGACTGAATTTATTATCTCCAAATGAACAAGAGTAACCATATTTGTCCAAAACAGAAATAGAAACCAAATTCCGCCTAAAAGACGGTACTACATAAGTCTCTCTTAATTCAACGAAATGACCAATTTTAAAAGATAATCTAAAAGTGCCAATGGCTTCAACCGCAACAGCATTGCCATCACCCACATAGATGAATCTTTCAGCATCACTGGGTTTCCGGCTCCAAATGCAACCCTGCATAGAAACACTTGTATGAGTAGTAGCACCAGAATCTACCCACCAAGTATTACTAGGTACATAAGTTAAATTTGAAGGAATTTACGGATGAGCGGAAGCGTGATATAACAATTATTCCGTAAAAACCATGTATCGCACATATGGAAAAATGTATAAATCAGAAAAACGGAGGAATCGTAACCATACCTTGAAAATCGAAGCTTTATGATTATGGTTGCTAGCAGTTGCCCCTCAGTGTGTGAAACACTGTACCAGTATCCACCAAGAATGATCTTCTTCGATGAAGCTTTTTATAAAACCAAGCTTTTATAAAAATGGAGTTTTTGGGAGAGAGAGAGAGAGAGGAAGAAGATGGAGGCTAGGGTTTTCACAAAACCAAGTATGTAAATAGAATGAGCCATCTCATTCTATTTATAGGGCTCTCCTAGGGTTTTTCATAATATATCAATATATATATATATATATATATATATATTAGCCCCACATTTTATCTTTATAAAATGCTTTAATAATAATTAAAACTATTTTAATCATTATTTCTTTTTCTAAACTATTTAGAAAATAATTATCTCTCTCATTATTTCATCAAAGAAAATATTCTTTTATGGTGTGACCCTGTAGGTTCAATATTATGCCGGTAGTAGAAATAAATAATAATAAACTTTTATTAAATATTTACATGAATACTAAAATTCACTAAATATAATTAACTGATTAATTATATTTATTCTACATCGTGAGTGATGCTTCTCAACATATCGCGACTATCCGGATAATATGAATTCACTGCATAGAATACCAAGAACCTGTCAGTGACTAGTTACCGTACAATGAATTCCTTCTACCCTTACAATATCCCGATTAAATATAAGGCATGGATCTTATGTCAGGCCTATCAAATTTAATCATATGATTTCTTATTCATAATGCAAAGTTCATATTAATGCAAATTAGAAACTCCTTTCTAATTTCATACACTCTGGCCAGAGATTCCAGAACTCGCATACTAAGAATAATATAGGATATTCTCTTCCTATACTGGAAGGGGTAGATCCTCTATTGACGTTAACTATCTCTATACACAAATCCCTATGCCCAGAATAGACCTAATGGATGTCCTTGAGACTAAGGACTAAACCAAAGCATAGTTCATTATATATAACATAACTTTAACGATCTAAAATCTAAGGACACTTGTACAACTATCACTCAGTGAATAACTATTGACACATGAGTAATCTCCATTAGTTGTTCAACTTATCGAGTCATGTTCAGTGAACTTATTCCCTAATAAGCACCAACATACTAGCTATAGTGTCACCACACAAATGCCTATGAGAGCAGACATCCTCCTGAATGGAGCAAGCATAGTATGTACCAATCTTTGCGGATCCACTAACATCCGATTAGTTATCCTATGATCAGGAACTGTTTAAGTCTAAAGTTATCATCTTCTAGATCTCACTATTATAATCTCATTATAATTCTAGAAGCTTTACTCTAAACTATGGAGCATCTTATTTAAAACACTTTAAATAGATAAAGCCCATAATAAAACCGTAACAAGTCTTTTATTAATATCAATGAAATCAAATATAAATACAATAAAGTTCTTCCTAACTCATCATACATGATTGGATTTAGGACAAACACTTTCAAAATTAACTTCAGAACAGACAAAGGTGAAAAGTCTACCTTTCTTTATGCGCCATGCGACATACTTGGGACATTCCTTTTTCACGTGCCCAGATTTCTTACAAAAGAAGCATGTAACAGTTTGATCCTGAGTCTCTTGTTTCTTAGGCTGTGAATTTCCTACTGCAGTCTCTTTATCTTTAGCCCTCTTTCGGTAGTTAACCTTTGAAGTAGTTGCAACGTGAGCACTTTCAGTCTTTTCACGCTTCAATCTATCTTCCTCTTGCACACAGTGTGAAATAAGCTCATTAAGAGTCCATTTATCCTTCTGAGTATTATAACTCACTATAAAATGTTCGTATTGTGCAGGAAGAGAGATAAGTACCAAATGCACAAGCAAATCATTAGATAGATCAAGCTTCAGTGCCTTAAGTTTTGAAGCGATGTTAGACATCTCCATAATGTACTCTCGAATATTTCCTTTAGCTTTATACCTCATCTGGACAAGATCAGCTAAAAGCTTACTTGTTTCAGCCTTTTTATTTTTCGCAAAATGCTTTTCAAGCTCATCAAGGAAATCTTTCACAGATACCTCATCGGAGTCATTAGATATACCGACCCTGAATGCCTCAGGAATGTTGCGCTTTATCATTATTAGACTTAAGCGATTCAGACGCTCCTACTTCTCAAAGTTTAATATTTCTGTAGCAAAACTTTCATCTGTAAGAGAAGCAGCTTGTTCTTTCCTTATAGCATAGTCTAAATCCATGCAACCGAGAACTAACAGAACGTTCTCTTTCCAGCTCTTAAAGTTTGTGCCGTTAAGCACATGAATGAAGTTCATGTTGGAAGTTATATTAGCAGCAGATGCATTAACTAGAAGTAGGAACAAGAAAAACATAAGCTCGCATAATATTGAAATCCATGTCATAGAAAAAATTAAATTTAAAATGAGGCACATAGGACATAAATTTCAAATAAGATAACATTGTGGGCCCATTATGACAAGATACCTAACACAATATTAATATTTAGTCTTTGGACATACATTAATTTGTAAGTGGTACTCTCCATGCAGAAATCAAATATTAATAATAAATTCAGTCAAGTAACAAGCTTCTTTTGGTCCGATTATTACTCACATGAAAAATTAATAATTATTACATATCTATTCCCGCATGCATATTCATTATTTGGCCATTAAACAACCTTCCTTTGGGCCGATTATTTTAACGCATAAATAATAAATACACACATCCTATTATTTCAAAATAAATAAATTTACACATAAATATCACTTTGGTAACTTTTTTGCTTCAACTCACTTATTTACAAAACAAAAGGATATTAACAAAAGTTAAAAAATTATGCCCAAAACCGTAACTTTGTAAAAATATTAAAAATTACTCAAAAAAATAATTATTTTACCTAAAACAATTTTCATATTAACTAAAATACGAATCCTATTTAACATTAAAAAGAAAAAAGAAGTTCACAGTTTAAGCCATTAAACCAATAATGCATATTCAGGAGCAATACAAAGTTAATAATAAAAAAACAAACTTACTAACAAGGTTCATGGCCATGTCAACATCACCGTTTATTAATATACATATAACATGATGAACTTAGCCTTCTGATTTCATGGCAGTGGCAAACAAAATTAAAAAAAACTGAATTCATTCACACCCCACATGACATCACTAATATGTACTCGATTTTAATATAAAAAAATACATGCCAAAAGGAAACATGTACATCAATTATGTTGAGTCCATATAATATGCAGCATAATGATGCACATGGAAAACCAGGGAAAAATGGATTATATATAATGTATATGGCAAAAACCACAAGTCAGGAATGTTAGTGTGCAAAAAGCGATGTTATCGTCCTTATAACCAGATATTGATATGAAAATGTGGACTTTAATATTAATTTAAAACTAGGGTGTGAAATTTTTTTTTATCATATATATATGCATTTATTCTTATAGCTATATATATGCTTTTATTCTTATATGTCAGTGTGTAGAAAACTATCAAACTTCTCAAAATTTCTTTCCCTCGACATATTTTTCAGGATTGTTAGATAATAAAGAATACTATAATCTCATTTATCACATTTGTTCTACTTGTCAACATTATCTTAGAAAACTCGTTTCACTACAAGCAACAGGTTTGAATACGACCGTCCATCAGTGATCGCAAGTAGTGGCTGAACTATGGGGAAGATGTAGCCATTCAGTGACTGACTGCTGTTATATTAAATCTGGTGGGTGAAATGAATTAGCAGCGTCTTATAACGATCGATTATTCAGCAACCGACGACATCGCAAAGCTAAGTTTTTTCTTGTAAACACTACAAGAAAAATATTAATAGACATCACACATTAGACATCGGTTGTTGATGATGCTGATGTTTAAATAATAATAGACATCATCCTGCATTAATTTGATGTCTTTTTATTTTGAAGACATCATTTATTTAAAACTGATTCTTAAGTTCACTATTTAAAAATTGAACACGTGGCATCTCCAATTCTTTTCCCCTTTAACCAAATTTTTACTCCCTCCTTGACCATTTTTGGTTTCCCCTTTTTACATTCAGACAAATTAAAATAAAAAAAATTAACACTAAAACTCTCTCTCGACTACCTCTCTCTCGATTATCTCTCTCTCTCACTGATTTCTCTCGGTCAAGAACACCTCCGCTCTCAGCTCTCTCTCTCTCTCTCTCTCTCTCTCTCTCTCTCTCTCTCTCTCTCTCTCTCTCTCTCTCTCTCTCTCTCTCTCTCTCTCTCTCTCTCTCTCTCTCTCTCTCTCTCTCTCTCTCTCTCTCTCTCGCTCAACACTACTCACCACCTCCGCTCTGCTCTTCTCACCACCTCCGCTCTGCTCTCTCTCTCTCTCTATGCTCTTTCCTGTCAACTCTTTCTCTATATTCTCTCCAGTCAGCTGTCTTGTTTCAATTAGATTTTTTTTTCTCTTTTTTATATTAGGATGTGAAATTGGGTTTCTCTGCATTTAGCTTATAAATCGAAATCGTACTTTTTTAAATCGAAACCCTAATTTTTAAAATTGGGGGTTTTTTGAAATTGAAACTCTGATTTGGTTATTTGTTCTTTTACAGGACAATTGTTACTTGATTCAGGTAGTGGTTATGGCTTTAGTTATTTAAGATATTTGTTATTTGTTACTTGGCTCTGGGTGTGTATTAATTTTATGTCAATGTCTACTTCTGTTGAATAAAGGAATGAATTGTCAAAAAGTTTGGCCATCAACATAAACACAAGAGGACTTTGTCGCATTTTAGGCTTTTCCAGTGCAAGAACATGTGTCTCTTCCTCCATGTATCCTCTATTATGTACATTATTTAAATATGTGCTACGCACTACTTTTTTGATTAGATTGAAGAAAAGGAGCCTATAATTTTAATGTAGCGTTACGGTTCTCCTACCAAAATTAGTTTACGGAACCTAAAGCAATGCCTATATATGCATATAAAGAATGATTTTATATTGTAGATAAGATAGTCAAAAATTTAAAGTTTGGTGTTTAGGGTCTAAACTTGAGGTACAGTTCAGACGCCAAGGTCTCCTATTAGAGATGTGATAAGGTAATATCATTAATGTCTCCTATTAGAGATGTGATAAGTTAATGTTAAATTTAAATTGTAGTTAAGAGATGACCAATCCCAGTGTTGTTGTAAGTTACAATACAAAGAAACCTAGCCAATCCTTTTTTTTAACTAATAGTATTTATCATTAATAGAGTATGTTTTATGTTAGTTACCTTATAAGAGTCTGTCAGGATTAAGATAAAGAATTGATCAGTTGTAAATTTAGATTCATTACCTTATTGATTTGATTATGTAAACAAAGTACATTAAATGCTTCTCAATCATGAACTACTTTCATGGGATAAAACCCGGTTTCAAATTACTGAAAAATTATACTATAAAGTTTAATATATAAATTTAAATCACAGCTTCTAACCTTATTAAAGTCAAGTTATGCCAATGTTCTACAGTCGGTAACAGTTTAAAAACACTTCCTTATCAAGCCTTTTGCAGGCTTCTGCTTAATATTCTAGAATACGCTATGAAACATGAAATTTGAGATTAATATTCAATATATACTAGGTATTGACTACTGAGACTAATCTGACATCAATACCCTGTTGTGATTGTACATAAAATTAAGTCCCTGTAATATTAGATTTTTTATTATCACTTTTTTCGAATTCTTAATTTATTTCGCTCTTGGATATTTTTCTGCTTGTTAATTTTTTTTCCTTTGACTCATGTAAATCTTTGTTGGCACCTATAAGTTGATGTTTAAAACAAATTCAAAGAAAGAAAATGAAAGATTAAATTAGTGATAGTTGTTCATATCTACTACTAGCATCCAATGCTCTGTGCATTAGTAACTGTATAAGATCATGTTACATTCAGAGTGAAAGTAGTTCATCTGTTCGTAGTACCCTAATGCTAGCTAAGATATCCATGTTAGGAAGTCCTATTATTTTCTTGTTGAATTATATGAATTGCTATTGGCTTATAGTAACACCCTTTAATGTAAAGAAGCCGTTGATCCATATGTTTTAATCTAATTTTGGCAAGTATTCCTTTTGATACTATTTGTTATTTTGTTTTACTCTTTATAAAATGAAAATCTCATTACAAAAATAAATGTTCTGTTCCATGTAGAATGAAAGAGCATGTCTAAGGGATGTCATCTATCAGTGCATCTCAAAGTGCAATGGAGCAGTTAGCTGATGGCATTGCAGGTTGCTATATCTGGACTCGAAGCTTTAATTCAAACTGGAATCATTGACATGGGATTTAGTTTTAGCAACCAACTTCAAGATGTAAATCCTAGTTTTAGTAATATTTTTATGAATCAATGTTTTGATAATTTGCTCTTGATAGAATATGCTTATGCAAGTCATATTGATATAAACATTAATGTGAGAACGCGAATATTAGATTTTTATTGTTAATATAAAATTCAGTTATGGTTTTTTTTGCCCAAAAATAAATTGGATATTGTATTGTATAAGTATTGTAACAATTAAATGTACCTCACTTTTATTTTAGATATACATCAGACAAGAGTGATGTCGAAGAAAATAATATAAATCACCATTTTGTGTTAAACCTGATGTCCAAGAGCTAAATAGACATCGAAAAAAGTGATATATAAGAGACAAATACAAATCAGTATTTTTCTATAAAAATGATGTGTGATGTAGATTAAGACATCAGTTTCTGGCCGATATCTAGGATAGACTTTTAGTGTGTGTGCCCTGGAGACAACATTATTATGTTTATGTTATGAGATATTTGGATTATTATTTATGATTCCATGGAATATTCTTTAGTAATTTATTATATCTTTATTTTCAGTGATAAAATGTTAGATTAATAAATGTCCTTGGAATATGATATGTAAATCTATATCTCTAAGTACGTGACTTAGGCATGAGGCATACATAACAGTCATGTAATAAGCCCTTTAACCAAATATTATAGACTAAACTAGAGTCATGTAATGTGTCATCCTCATCATAGTTTAATCCAAGTCTCCTTGATCAATGAGTAGACTATCATATCAAATCAACATTTGAGCGTGACCACGCATTTCATAGTCTAGCTCACACAAGAGGCCAATAATATCACTCTTAAAATAGGAGGGTTAAATCCCATCTAGATCATTCATATTTCTCATACGATTCATAATATACCGAATGTCCACTTTTATCATTACCTGGTCAAGGACAACTTTTAATGGAATCAATGTATATTAATTCTCGTATAGAAATATAATGACTTCAGGTCTAAGGACCATTACATCATTATCACTGTGAGAATTACTTATGACACAACAGACATGTAGAATCTCACACTGGGTCTGTCTAGCACCATATACATATACATCTGCCTGTATTTTTGACTTTAGTATCATCATACCTATGATCAATGAGATGTGATCATCAGTTAACAAACACACCAGTCTTAATGCATTATTATTTTTCGTTAATAATAATACTCGACTAGGCACCTTTAGGAATATTGATATTATTCTCATAGTCTCATTTCTAAGTCACGTACTTAGAGATATAGAATTGCATATCATATTCCAAGGACATTTATTAATCTAACATTTATATCGCAGTAAATTAAGAATTAATAAATTATAAATGGAATAATCGATATAACATAAACATTAATAATCCTAATGTCTTAAACTAAAATATCATAGTGTTGTCTCTAGGACACAAACACTAACAGTCCTTAGACCTAAAGTTATTATATTTTATACGAGAATTAATATACTTTGATACTATTGAAAGTTATCCTTGACCGGGTAATAGTAAAAGTAGACATTGGGTATATTATGAATCGTATGAGAAATATAAATGATCTAGATGAGATTTAGCCCTCCTATATTAAAGGGGTGATATTATTGGCCTCTTGATTGAGTAAGACTATAAAATGCATGGGCGTGCTCAAATACTGATTTGTTTAATAGTTTACTCATTGATCAAGGAAATAAGGATTAAACGTTAATAGAGGATGACACAATGCATGCCTCGAGTTTGATCTATAATATAAGGCTAAAGGGATTATATTACATTATACGTATATTTACAATTTTGATATATGTGAGCATGTAAATGATTTTTTATGCGTGTATATGACTATATATATGATATTCATGATGTATTTTATAATCATGTGATGGTTGTATGTATCGCTGTGTGTGTATATATGATATACTTTGTTTTTATTATGGAGATTGTATACGATACGATTTCTGGAAAAGCTGAACAGATTTGGTGAAATCTGTGTCCAGTGTCCAATTTTTGCAAACGATATGTGTTTCACTACTGGAATCGGATTACTGAGCAAGACTGAAAAGGTCAGGTTCGCGTCTGTAAGCCATTGGTTGTCATTATAGGCCTAAAAAAGCGGTATTTAGTTTTTAGAAAGCTGATTTTAATTTTCTGAATTTTGATAAATATGCTTGTTTAATTATATAATCTGAACTATAATATATAATACCATGTTAAAAGTATAAGTGTTTTGTTATGTGTCCTGTGAAGCATGGTGTATGGTTATGGCTTTAAGACCCTTTAGTTAATGGTTTTTTATTTATGGTTTTGAATTCTAAATACTACTTGCATGTCGTTTTTTCTTTGTAATTCATTTATCTAGAATGTAACTCGAGTTATTCTTGTAATTGTATTAGAATTTTTTTAAATTTTTTTATGTAATTATTAATGGAGACTTGCAAGGAAGAAGGTGGTCCAAAAGAGAAGGGGGGACTATGGAAGAAAGAAGAATGAAGACTTATAATTGTATTTATATTATTCACCATAGGTTGACCTTGATCCTTTCATTAGCTTGAAAAGGATCACATTGGATAAAGGCCATAACCAAGCACATTTACATACCGCACTTTACATATTGATGTATGAATGTATGTGTAGAATAGTTAATGATGCATGCTTTAACTAGATTAATCATGCATGAATGTATGTATTAGATACGTCACCCATGCCATGCCTGCTAAACAAGATATAATTAGTAAAAACTCAAGATTTTAAAATTTACAAACGATTATGATATTCTCGTGTTTATGAAACACGGAATAAAATACGAATATTTTTTATTTACGACATGGGGATATTTTGTCAAAAACGGGTTCATTGAACTTGTAAGATTGTGGGTTTTAAGCTAGACCGACGTGACTCCCTCACTATCTAGAAATCAAAGTATTGATTTGAAGTATTTTATTCAAGGAAAAATTGGGAATCTCTTTATGATGGGATCATAATCGTTTTAATACTAACAAAACCATAATGTTTATATTAAGTTATTTAGATGCCTTCTAATATGTCCAATGCGTTAACCCCTAGATCGATAAGGAGTGGGTTCGCCAGTGCGAAGTACTCCCATCTATCATAGGACGGTGTGTTGAAGTATATATTACTTTTTAGACCTTTGGTGTAACGCCCCCAAATACGGGGTCAGGAATATGGGTCGTCACGCAATCCTTCAATCATGTGTAACCTGTATTAACTCAATAATCCAATAATTCCATATCACAGACCCCCATTCTCACACACTCACAAGTTATAGCCTTAGAAACGATGTACAACAAGTATCATCTGTTATTAGAACTCAAATATACTTTACAGGATCTCAAATAATTATTCATAACCTCTACATGAAGTTACAATAATTACGACTGATATCTTATACCTATCTGATACTCTGGCCCACCTGAGACAAAGCTGTCAGGGATTCTCCCTATGACTACAAGAGACTAAGTCCCACACCAGCATACTGGTTATCTGTTGTGTTGTGACATTTAAAAGAAAACAAGAGTGAGCAATAATGCTCAGCCAATGTACAGTATGAAAAGACTGTATGAGAAATTTAAGTATAATTCTATATACGATAAATATGTTTATTCAAAAATAGTTTTCCTCGGTGATACACACCTTCTTTCGAAAACAATTCTTTTGTGGACTTATTATCCTGTGAATACCTTAATGGTAAACCCATCACCTAGGCTTGGGTTACGGTATTGCATCACAATTCCAATTGGAAGAATAGGACATTCACTAGAGCCCCCGAGATACGATGATTAGTCGTATAACTGTAACAGTAACCTTTTCTAAATGTAAAGAGACGACTTCCTAACATCCTGGTTGTCACCCAAGCCGCATTCGGGCTTTATATGCTTCCCCATTCCACCCGGGTATATTTTGCATACTTCGTATGTCCTTCAGTACACATGGTACCTTCTCATACGAAAAATAAATATGGCAGTCTCCCCAGTCCACGAAGTACTGGATCTCTACCCCTCCTTGTCCATTTAAGAATCCTATCATATACTTGGAATCATCAAACTATATCGAAGTTCCTCAAGTGTTTTTCTTGTTGATAGGCACAACTTTACCTCATATATATATATATGTACTACCGAAAGTTTTCGGAAGAAGTACTAAGGATGTGAGTTGACCGTTGACAACAGATAAGTAAATAAGGGGGAGTTTCTTTTGAAACTATATTCAAATTATTTAAAATAAGTCGAGATAATATTCTCCGACGATCTGAAGTTATTGGAATGAATTTCCGAAAATCAGAAAATATTTTAAATCAGGTTTTATGATCTTTAAATCATAATAAATCATTTAATAAATAATTAATAATTAAATATTAATCGTTAAATAATTAAACCTTGAATAATTATACTTTAAAAGAATATTTGAAATAATATTTCTCAACTAATTTATGTTTAAGAAATTTAAAGTAACCTTGGTCGAGTTTGAAATGAATAATCGTTGGAGAATACTTCTCCTATATTAAATTAATAACTGAAATAATATTCGTTGTTCAAGTAAAATGTAGTTGAGGGAATACGTTCTTTGGAAATCGTTTTAATAAAAGTTCGAGGTATTCAATGTTTCGCAAGTGGACATCGAGTCCCTTGGAATAAAATAAGTACGGACTTTTAATGGTCCAAAACATCTCCGGGATGATTCCCGAGTTTATACTTTATAAAAACTGACTGACTCTCGGTCTTATAACTTATATATCACGCTCTACTATAGCGTTTGTATTCTTAAATAAAACACCTCCGGAATACTTCCAGGTTTTCATAAAATTATACAGATCGATCCTCGGTCTAAAATATACTCCTCATATATACAACGCTACTCTCTAGCGTTATCGATTGAAATTCGGTAATATTCATATACCAAAATTATTATCATATCGTATGATATTATATAACATAATTCGTAAAACATCGTAAATATAGCATCATGTATATATCGACATTATTTGAAAACAAACACAACACAGTAGTTTCAAAAAGGTAGGGTTTGAAAACTTGCCTGAAGTCCAAGTCACGTTTCCCGACTTCCTCTCGTTCCGGGTTTTCTAATCAACAAACATCATAATCTTAATCAGTATTCCTACTCTCATCACCAACTTATATTTCTAATAAGTTCAATACTTTATAACTTTCATCATTCGACCGACTCGAAATAAGTATCACTCCTTGGTCGAAACGGACGGTCAAAGTGGTATTCTAGATTTGACTTTACCGAATATTACTATTACGCGACTCGCACTCTATCGTTTTTAATAAATCATAAAATTAATATTTTAATAAGAAACCACCTCGAGGAGCTTCTTGAGTGCTTTTAATATTTATCGTAAAAGTTTCATTTTGATAAAATGAATTTAATTAGGTGAAAAGCAATTCAAAAGTTCGGTCAACTACGAAGTTTTACTATTCAAACCGCTTTCACTAAAACGTTGATATCTCTCAAACCGTTAACTCAATTTATGCACCGTTTTCGCTGCACGATCTACACAAAATTTAGAACACATCATTTGAAAATGGTTTTCTGGTAACAGGGGTGAAAATCCCGAAGTAGCAGTTTCCTAACAGGAGGTTGTTTTTGACATTCGTACTCCGCGCGACCTCGGCTCCAACATTTTTATAAAATTGAAAAATCAAAATTTTTAATTGAAATTTTTATGGAAGCTAAAAACTCTATTTATTACTCTATGTAAAAATTTTATGATTTTTAAATATTTTTAAGTCGATCATTTATATTTACAAAGTTCGTAACTTGTAGCAGTTTTGTCGCGTAAATCCCTTTTACTAATACGGTCATAACTTTTGATCCGTAAATCGGAATCAAGAGATTCAAGCGCCTAAACGATCCTCATAACATTTTCTATCATAATCATGTCTCGCTTTTCAGGAAACTACAGTTTATATATTTAGGAACTTCTGCAGAAACTTAAGTTGAGTTTTGTTCGTTTTAACGAGGTTACGATTACGATCCGAGTTTCGTTTACGTCTTAAATTATAATTGTTGTGGATATGTTGTGAACTTGATGATTTCATTAACAAAACACCTTAGTAAATTTTACTTAGTGAAAAATGTAGCACTCGACGGATAAGTTGATTAATTATCCATCGAGTGAGTAGCTTTTGTAATAATGAGTCTGTAGCACATTTCTGCATACACCTTGTTTAGATTCTGTAGTAGCACTCAAGTCATGTTGACTTTAATTAGATATGCAGAATAGGTTGATTAATTGTACATAGATGATGTCTTGTAATTCTACATAAATGAAATAAAGTCAAGTGTCAGATAGCTACCCGACGGATAAACAACAATGCCACTTGACGGATGATCAACAAGGCAATCCGGCGGATGATCATGTACCCGATGGATAATCAATTCAAACATCTGTTGACAGTGACAACACAGTCACATGCGTCGAGTGTATGCAAAAGGAATGTAGAAGCCTATTTAACTGGGTTTTAGAGAACAAAAAAGCATTATCATTTCCATGCTATTATGAAAATATTCAAAGATGCTGGAATAGAGTAATGAAGCAGCATAGTATTAGACTTGATAGGGTTTGTTTTATTATCTTGTCTTATTACTTTGTAATCTTGGTGATATAAAAACCATGAAGTAGCAAATAGAACAACAAGAACAAGACTAAGAACATTATCTCAGAGAAACAATTGTAAGCTGCATCCTTAGCATTTCTCTGTAAACTTAGTTGTTCATATTTGTAAGCAGCTGTGAGCTAATCTTGCTACACAGAGTTCTCTTAATATAATATATATCTCTGGTGGATACATTCAAATCCACCAGAAAGTTTTTAAAGACTTGTGTTTTTAATTACTTGTGTTTTGATTTTACTAACTTCTTATTCCGCACTTTGCAAATCAAACACTTATATATTATTAAGATATAACATTTTATATTTTTTCGAAAAAGGTTCAAGAATTCCATTCAACCCCCTTCTATAATTCTTGTTGCATTGTTAGGGACTAACAATTGGTATCAGAGCAAGCTCTTGAAGAACAAAGAGTTTAAAGATCACAACAAACAGCAAGATGAACAAGAAGGATGTAGGAGTCAAGATTCCTTTTATGGACAAAGATAATTACCATTACTGGAAGGTAAAAATGCATCTTCACTTAATTTCCCAAGATGAGGCTTATGTAGATTGCATAGAGAGAGGCACTCATCTACCAATGAGAGTTGCAACTGGAAATGAGCCATCAGTTCCCAAGCCAAGGCATGAATGGTCAGATCCTGATATTGAACAAGTCGGGAAAGATAAGAAGGCCATGAATATTCTGTTCAATGGAGTTGATGGTGGCATGTTTGACAACATAATCAATTGCAAAACTGCCAAGGAAGTTTGAGATACAATACACATTATTTGTGATGGCACTGAACAAGTCAAGGAAAATAAGATGCTGCTGCTAATTCAGCAATTTGAGCACTTTCATAGTGAAGATAGTGAGTCTCTCACTGACATTTTTAGTAGATTTCAAAAACTACTAAATGCTCTGAAGTTGCATGGAAGGGTCTATCAGACAAAAGACTCCAATCTTAAGTTCCTTAGATCTCTTCCACATGAATGAAAACCTATGATAGTCTCATTGAGAAACTCTCAAGATTACAAGGAGTTTACTTTAGAGAGACTGTATAGCATCCTGAAAACTTATGAGCTTGAAATAGAGCAAGATGAGAGGATGGAGAGAGGAAAGAAGAAATGAGGATCCATTGTACTAGTTGCTGAGTTAGAGAAAAAGAAGGAGATGAAGATGGAAGCTGTTGAATCAACTTCAAAGGTCTGTGAAAACAAGGGCAAAGGGTTGGTAGCAGAAAATGAAGATTCTTTGAGCCAAGATGATATGGAGGATATTGATGAACATCTTGCATTTCTTTCCAGAAGATTTGCCAAGCTCAAGTTCAAGAAGAACTTTGGAGCAGCTAAGCCAAATAGAAATATGATGGATAAATCAAAATTCAAATGTTTCAAATATGGCTTCGCAGTGTACTTTGCCAGTGAGTGTAGAAAGTCAGATTCCAGCAAAAAGAAGTTTGAGCCTGTGGATTATAAACATAAATACTTTGAGTTGCTCAAATAAAAGGAGAGGGATTTCATTACACAAGAAAATGACTGGGCAGCAGATGGTCGGGATGAGGATGAGGATGTCAACTATGTCAATCTAGCCCTAATGGCCAAGTCTGATGAAACATAGACAAGTTCTTCAAGTAATCAGGTAATCACCACTAACCTTGCATATTTATTTAAAGCTGAGTGTAATGATGCAATAAATTACATGTCTACAGAATTATATCATTTGCGTGCTACACTTAAGTCTCTTACTAAGGAAAATTCTAAAATCAAAGAAAACAATTTGTTTTTAAGTGAGAGGAATAATGTGCTAGAGTCTCAGTTCATTGAATTTAAAAAATTGAGAATTGAGTGTAAAATTGCTAAGGATGAATTAACTGAGTCCTTAAAGAAAGAAGAGATCTTGAAGAAGCAGCTTGAACGAGAACAGGAGGTGATTAAGGCATGGAAAACATCTAGAGATGTTCATGCTCAAATCACCAAAGTTCAAGGTATTGAGTCCTTTTGTGATGCAGCCTGGAAGAAGAATAAGGAGAAGCTGGAATCCAATTTGGTTGAAGGACTGCTAACAGATATAGACTCGACGGATGATGAGGGTCATCCGTCGAATAACAAAAAGGGTTATCCGTCGAGTGATATAAATCCTCATCCGTCGACTGTGAGCAAACCTGTGAGTAAAACCAAACTTTCCAAGTTAAATGAGAAATATGGATCAGTTTCCAAGAATTTTATTCCAGGAGAATCCAGTCAAGTGAAGAAGGAGAAAAAGGCTAATGTTGGTCATATGACTGTCAAGCAATTGAGTGACAGACTAGAAAAGATTGAGGTTAAAGCTGAGGCTAAAAAGAAAAATAATAGAAATGGTAAAGTAGGAATTAACAAGCATAACAACTACACACCTGATAAATATGCTCCTAAAAAAATATGTGTCAAGTGTGGTAGTGTAAATCATTTGTCTGTTAATTGCAAAACTGCCATGCCTACTTCCATATCTGTGCCACCTCATTTTCCCAACATAAATTCCATGCCTTCTATGCCTATGAATGATATGTCTACACAGAATATGAATGCACTATTTTCTAATATGCCATTTGCAACTAATCCTTATTATGCTACATTTAGTATGCCACAAATGCCATTTAGCATGCCTTACTGAAATAACATGTTTACTAGTAGCATGTCATTTCCTGTTAATCAAAATATGCATGATAATTATGCTGTAATGAATGGTTTCAAAGGTCCAACTCAAATGACTAAGGATGAATCTGATATCCCCAAGTCAAATGAGATCAAACCTAAGAAACAGAAAAAGAAAGCTAACAAGGCATTAAGGAAACTTGGGTACCAAAATCAACTTGATTTGATTTTGATGTATGCAGGGAAACATAAAGAATCTATGGTACTTGGATAGTGGTTGTTCAAGACACATGACTGGTGATTCTACCCTACTCGCAGAGTTCAAGGAGAGAGCTGGCCCAAGTATTACTTTTGGAGATGACAACAAGGGTTATACTGTGGGATATGGCTTGATTTCAAAAGACAATGTCATTATTGAGGAGGTTGCCTTAGTGGATGGTCTCAAGCACAATTTGTTGAGTATCATCCAGCTATGTGATAAAGGCAATTCATTAAACTTCAACTCTGAAGCCTGTGTTGTGACAAACAAAATGAGAAACAAAGTGGTTCTCACTGGAGTGAGAAAAGGAAATATGTACGTAGCTGACTTCAACTTATCAAATGCAGAATCTGTTACTTGTCTTCTCAGCAAAGCAAGTCAGGATGAAAGTTGGTTATAGCACAAGAAGCTATCCCATTTAAACTTCAAGACCATGAATAAACTTGTAAAGAAAGAACTGGTTAGAGGTATTCCTCAATTGTAGTTTTCTAAGGATAGATTGTGTGATGCCTGCCAAAAAGGAAAGCAGATCAAAGTATCATTCAGAAAGAAGCTTGATTCAACAATTGAAGAACCTTTGCAACTACTACACATGGATTTGTTTGGACCAGTCAATGTGTTGTCCATCTCAAGGAAAAGATTTTGCCTAGTAATTGTAGATGATTTCTCAAAGTTCTCTTGGACATATTTCCTAAAGTCTAAAGATGAGGCTAGTGAAATCATCATCAATCACATAAGGCAAGTCAATAATCATCCTGATTTCGAAGTAAGAAGAATCAGGAGTGACAATGGAACTGAGTTCAATAATTCTGTCATGAGAGCATTTTGTGAAGAAAATGGGATTTTGCATGAGTTTTCAGTATCAAGAACTCCACAACAAAATGGAGTAGTAGAAAGGAAGAACATATCACTTATTGAAGCTGCAAGGACAATGCTTGAGGAGTCTAAGTTACCAACATATTTATGGGCTGAAGCTGTAAATACTGCATGCTACACTCAGATCATTTCTCTGGTTAATCAAGCAAAATGCATGACTCCCTATCAATTGTTTAAGAACAAGAAGCCAACTCTAAATTTTCTTCATGATAAGCAGAAGCATGATGAGAAACAACCTTTTGGCTCAAATCCAAGTCAGTCTTCAAGGGCAATTGGTAGCAATGAAAAAAAGCAGGATGAAAAGAAGGGAGATGAAAGGAAGAAAGGAGAAGAAAGAAAAGGCAAGATGGTTCAGAACCACAACAAACCTTAAAAATACAAATTAACCAAGCTCACCCCCATAAACCTTTCAGCTCAAACACTCAACCATCCTTCACCTCAAAGCCAAAATTTCTATACAAGCCAACTGTAAATTCACTTCCCAAAATCCCAATCACTAACAACCAAACCAGCTTAAATAAAATCATAGCCCCACCTTCATATAAACCTCCAACCAAGACACACTTTAAATCTGTTGGGAGAAAAACAAAGCAACTGTAAATTACTCAGAGATCACTCTGGAATTTCTATGATCAATATGACTTTCTGCCACTAAATTGGTGCCTCACAGATGAAGAATACTTTCAACAACTAGCTGAAGAAATAGTCAGAGTCTGGGTTGTATCATATACAGAAGTTAGAATTTATTATGATGATGGTTCTTTCACTCTTCTTGGTGGTAACCTAATGGACACACTTTCAACCACATAATTCAAAAGAGTAATCAGTTTGATGAAGGATAAGGATACAATTACAAGGTTCTGGAAAGCTGTTTATTGTGTGTGGGTGAAAGAAAGGGATGAGAAAATTGCAAGGGCAAAGGCTGAAAAGGAAGAAATAGATAAGAAGTATGCAGAAGAGCTTGCAAGAATTGAGAAAAGATCAAATGAGCTTAAAGCAAAAGGGATGTGCAGACTCTCCAAAGATGGACATTTTCTCAACATAAAAGTTGGCAGATTCTCCAGATTTAGAGCAGGTTATCTAAATGGGTATTCATTGGATGAGTGGCTCAAGATTGTGGAAGCCTTAAGGGGAAATGAGATCTTGGAAGAAATGGAAGTGTTAGTAACTCTTAAGGATCTCATTAGAAAAGAACTAGGCTATGAGGACTTTATGTAATGAATTTCCTGTTAAAAATTCTATAACCTCTCAATGTCAAGTATTGTACTCCTGTCATTTTTTTGTAAAGTTTAATTTTTCATTGTAGCTTGGGGTTAGTCTTGTTAACATACATGAATTTGTGATAAGAAATCTTCTCACAAATTGGGGGAGATTGTTGTGCATGACATGCCTGTACTATAACAAGACTAAGTCAAATTGACAGCCCTAAGTAAGTTGTATGTTAATCTAAGTTTGCATTTTATATTGTATCACTTCAGTCTATAAAATTATAATTAGATTATAGTGGGACATTTTTCATGTAAACAGTCTCAAGCCTAAAATAAACTCTGGAAGAAAATCATGAAGATCATGCCTCAGAGAAAGTGTGAAGAAGCTTGGAGTTGAATAAATCTGTTTTATGAAAAATATTCTAAGTCAAGAAGTCTACAAGTCATAGATTAAGTGTTATAGATACGTTATTCGAGAACTCCAGAATGACTTATCGAGAAGTCAAGAAAAGCTACTGGAGAACTCAGAGATATCGACAAGCCAAATTAAAGACATGAAGATTGGAGATCGACAAGTCATTTCTTCACTAGAGAACTCTAAGATATCGACAAGTCAAAATATCACTAGAGATCTCTGAGATATCGATAAGTCCAAAATATTAATAGAGATCTCTGAGATATCGATAAGTCAAATTGTCACTAGAGAACTCAGAGATATAGATAAGCCAAAATGAAGACATGAAGATGAAAGATCTCGACAAACCAAACTCTCTTATAGAGAACTCAGAGACTTCGATAAGTCCAAATAACTATAGAGTAATAAGAAATTTTAATAAGTCATTATACTTATCGAGCTGCTGAGTTCTCTATATGACTAACTGGAGATCTCGATGTATAGCTCAAGTACATAATGCAGATCAGTTTAATATCTCAGATTACTAATCAACAAACAAATCAATTACTGATTTGAAAAGTCTACAAAAGAAGCTTGAAGAGTACAAGATCAAAGGCCTAGATTAATTGACAAAGTAAAGTCACAGACATGCACGATTTGCAAAGATACACTAAACCAGAAATAGAAAGTTTTAGTTAACTTAAAGTAGGGTTTAGTACATGCTTTTGCATGCGGTGTAAAACCAGTGTTTACTGTTCTATAAAGTAAACACTGGATGCTTTATTTTAAGATGTAATAAATAGATCTAAAAATTCTTGTAACTCTCAAGAGAGAAGTTGAGTTCTTTATCAACAAAGAACCCATAAATTTGTAGCAAAATACTAGCTTGATTTTAGTATAAAATTAAGTGAGTTTTGAAAGATAAGTGTGTTCAAGTGCATGTTTTAATTACTCTGTTAAATCACATTATCTCTACAATATAGATTACTTTATTCACCATCCAAAAAGTTTAAAATTGTTCAAAACACATTCACCTCCCCCCTCTGTGTTGTATTCATTACCCAACATGAAATCTGTTAGCTTTTTTCTTGTAGTGACATTCCATATTGTCATTTTTTATTTGTTACGAAGGTTAACTATGGTTCATGACATAGAGGAGATTAATGTAACTGTGTATAAATTTTCCTAGTTTTTCCCCTTTTTCAAAATTGTTATTGCAGCTTAAATAAGATATGAATTGTAAATAGAGAAAACTAAATTTCAAGTTAAACATAATGTTTTATTAGATTCATATAATTTGCTATAACCGTGAATTCGAAGTGACAGGGATTTACATGATATTGTAATATTTAAGATATAGAGTAAAGTAGTGAAATACACCATATAAACCAACTGTGCATACCACTTATTTACAAAAATATCCTAAACTGTCATATATAGGAAAAATTTGACAATTACACTTGTTTATGCTAATTTAGGAAATATCACATGGCACCCCTTCAGTTTTCACTGTAGTGTTTTTATTAACTTGGCTTCCGTTCTTCTAAATTTTCTTCATTTTTTTGTAAATTTTTTCATGTGCAAACTATAATATATGACAAATTATAAGTGCACATTTTCTTGATATTTGTTTTTAAATGCCAGAATTTTGTGTGTTATATTAATTTAAAATGCATTTAAACATATCGTGAACTCCCGTTGTCAAATTTTGTGACAAAGTACATTCCTTCAACTTTAAGACTTCACAATAAAGCTATGGTGATGTCGTGAACTCCACTTTGCGAGTTAAATGATTTGTCGACCAATATCTTGACTAGTCAATATTTAGACTTCATTATACAACTTTTAGAGTTTGATACATGTAGATGTCTCGATATAACTTTTAGAATTTGAACTTCTGAATGTAGTTGAGTTTAGACATCACCGACATGACTTATTGGAGTTTGCTATAAGGTGATTTCACAACCTTAACTCTATTGAATTTGCTATATCATGACTTACGATATCAGCATTTTGAACTTTTCCATATGAACTTTCCTAAACTTCTCGATATATGTATTTTAATACATATATTTTGAACTTTATGATATCATGTCTTTATAATTTTTTCACACTATTCTACAACTCCGTTATTTAACAAACTTCTTCTTCATCTAGGACATGATCAACTTAATCTTCTTCTTTTTATTGACATAAATATATTTAATAATTACAAAAAATAGTATAATCTAGTAAGTACAAATATTAAAAGTAGTTAGAAATAAAGAATTTCACAATTATGAGATTATGCAACTAATGCAATACATTAATATACTATATATTTATTATAAGAAGTATTCTGCATGTCATTATGTTTAACAATTAATTACTATTAAAAATGGTGTAGGGATATATCCACTAATCTACTTTGTAAGATTGAGTGAATATTTATTCCCGATAATAAGGATGTGAACTTCAACATTGCTTTGAAATATATGGCCAAGTTCAGGTACAAAAGGAAGTGTGGCTAGGCCCGCATCGGGCCCGAAAAGTGCACAATTATGCCTAGTCCGAGTGTATAAAAAGATATATATTTTTCAAGAATTTTGGTCAAAGCTCAGATCAGAATTTTGACTTAAAAAACTAAAAATTTTAAAATCCATTTAAATTCTCAATCTAAGCTTCATGTACGTCTCTAGTTCCACTTTATTTAAAAAATATGTAAAGTATTCAAATCCATATTTCAATTCTTGAAAAAATGGTTCATTCTATGTTTGAAAATTCAAAATACACCTAAGTTTGAAATTACATTTAATCACAACATTAAAATTTAATTAGAGTTTTAAGTAGTTAAAATTAAAATCCAATATAAAGCAACAATGTAAAAAGTAAGAATTGACCAATTTTAACAATCATATAAATTTTTTTTAGTAATTACCTAAAACAACAATGTAAAAAGTAAGAATTAGACCAATTTTAACAATCGTATGAAAATCTATAGTAACTAAAATATGTAAGATAATTTGCTCGGACACGCGGTAAATAAATTAAAAAACATGTATGTATAATAATTTAATCTAAAAATATCTGTAAAATGAAATAAAATATAAATAAAAGATATGATATTAAAATATAGGTGATACAATGACTCATAAACCTAAAAAAAGATAACTCAAATTTTAAAAGTGTATAAACTACCATTATTAAAAATTGTTTTATTGGAGAAAAAAAAGGAAAAGAAACTCCGTTCATTGTAAGATCTTTGTTTTCGGGGGTGTTTATAATTTCGATTCAGATATCAATTTAAAACTAGCTCGACGTGTCTAACATTAATCCCAATTTCATTCCAAATTTCAACATCGTAATAACTTGATTATCATTCTACAATATGAGATTGCATGAAAATTTATCTCATTTATCGTATCTCTACTTGAGTGTCGGGCAAAAAATTAAAAAAGATAAGACCTCAACAGTGGGGTTGTAGTTCCTCTTCGAGAATCTAGATGTATTTGAGAATCAATTCTGGATTCAGGAATTGGAGGTTGGAATAACACTTCTATGTCTTGACATTGATCCTAATTTCTATCCAAATTTCATTCCTAACTAACGATTATTCCCTAAACAAAGTGGAATTAGAGATGTACATGAAACTTAGAGTGAGAATTTAAACGAGTTTTAAAAAACTTTGATTTTTTAGGTCGAAATTCTGACCCGAACTTTGACTTTGACCAAAATTCTTGAAAAAATTGTACTTTTTTATATTCTTGGACTTATGCATGACTATTTATTTTCCGGACCAAATGCGGGCCTGACTGCACTTCTTTTTGTACCTGAACCCCATTAATTTCAAACCAATGTTAAAGTTTACACCATTATTATCGCGAATAAATATTCAAACAATTTTATAAAATACATTGCTTGATATATCCGAATACCTTTTTTTAAGAGTAATTGGTTGTTAAATATAAAGAAATGTCAGAATACTTCTTATAATAAATTGAGGTCAATGTGGGAAATTTCCACATTGACCCCGATTTCGGTCCAATATCTAAATGACATGATAATAATTTTACGGTCGAAGACGTAAAATGCATAGATATGACCTTGTTCATAACTTCTCTCTGCAAATGTCAAGCACAAGTTTCACGATTACAAGGCATCAAAAGTGAGGTTGTATAAAGCTAACCTATTTAAACAATATGTTGCATGTCATAAATTACATAAAAAAAGATTTGAATTTATCAATACAAATATAAATTGATTGAAAACTAAGACTAATACCGTATTAAGTTATTAGTTCTCCTAAAAACTCAACATGTTAGGAATTGAACTTATCATGATCATATCTCATATCCTGACATCCCTCTCACTCGAAAACCCGTTCACGAGGGTTTGAAAAGTGGATCATTAGGTGTTTCGTCCATTTTTGGGTCTAGCATCCAGCTAATTACTATGTGGGGATCTTATCACATTTTGAGCCCATCATCGTACACATTTTGTCAATTATTCGATGGGGATCTCATCCCTATTTTTGGGCCTACCAAAATAGAATATTAATATTTTTTAATAATTATTGAGAGTATTGGAGTAGTAGAGAATCGAAACTGAGTGCTCCTCCTGCTAGTCTGAGTTTGGTAGCATGTTAATTTATCAGTGCTCCTAAAATTTCAAAGGTGTGCCCTTGATTCCAACAAGTACTTACTCTACTTTACACTAATACTTCTTTGATTATATGATATATTTTGTGGGCGTTCGAATTGCGGTGGGAAATCGGAAAGAAGAATTAGAATGAAGGATTTGGGATTGCGGACAATGGAAATGTGAATAATATGGAATCCTAATGGATGTGGAGTGTATGATTTACCCCTTGAGAGAATGAGGTTCACATTACATATATCGCAATTAATAATTCAAATGTCAATTGAGATTTCGATTCTCATTAACCGGACTTCTATACTATACTATTATTATAAGTAGAACACTCTCTATTTGATAGTTGGTCGGTTGTTCGGTACAGTTGTTCGGTACGATAAATAACAACCGTCAGATATAAAGACAGGTAGATGAGAACCGTTGGATGTAATAAGAATATAATATTATATTAATATTTAAACTACTCTCATAGGTTCAGGGTTCGAATCCCGTCAACAATGTATTATATTTAAACTTTTATATTATTTATTTTTAACAATTTCTACATGTTCAAGGTTCGAGTCCCGTTAATAACATATTATATATTATATTATTTATTTTCAGTGAAGTCTCAAATTATCATAAAATATATATTATTATAACTTATTATGTTATTCAATTAATTTTTCATCTATTGAAAATCTATATTAATATATTAATAATTTTAAGATAAAATATATTATTATAAATTATTCAAGTATTAAAAGTAATCCGTGAACCAAATATCCCTTAATATTTCGTATTAAACTTAATCTTTTTACACATAAAAAGAAACTGAATTTGAATTTGGTACGACTTGTAAACAATGACAAGGACAAGCGGTGCAATAAACTTGGCTTTTAACAAAAGGCGTGGATATGGTTTCGAACTTTGTCTCCCGGAATCAATCTGAAACCGTATTATATTACAACCATGTCTAATCCGAGACAAGTTAAAGTTTCTTTTTGAGATTAATAATTAAGCAAGCAAATCTTTCTTTCCACAATGGGCACTATACTTTTAACATTTAGTATCCACGACTAGTTAATTACTCCTTAACATTATTATGAGTTTGACGGAAAATGGTCATGGCAAAACAACATTTTTTGTTTATATTTTCTTCTAGGACTAGGGGTTAAAGTCACTGCAGATCACTTACAAAACATCAGATGTATAAATTTACTCAACTTGTAATAAATATATCTATACACATAACTTTTTCTACATTTTCCGAATTTTAAAGACAATGAAGTATATATATATATATATGACAAAATTTTGTTAATTTGACCACACTTAGCTTTTTATCTGAGATTTGGATATACAAAGTTGATTAAAGACTATAGCTCCACAAACTTTCAGAATCATGTGAAGGTGGCGGAGAGATGGTGATCCTAGGTGGGCTAACCAACATTCCCTCAGCCATGGCCATAAGCAAATTCGGCATATCGAAAAGTTCCTCCTCGTCTACATACTCTTCTTTCATTTTCAGTAAACCAGTAGTATTCTCATTCATGACCTTACTATTGCTATTTTGTGTCAGCTGATCAGGTGCTGGCAAGGCCACACTTTCTGATATAACGACTGCCCGAGAGGCAGCAGCATTGGCCGCAGCCACACGTATCTCAGCAGCCGTAGGAGGCTCCGTTGGAACAAGAAGCAAGCTATTATAATTTTCAGCAGGGAAATTTAGGGCAGTGTCAGGGCCTTTGAGTACAAAAGAAGCTGCATCATATGCTGCAGCTGCCATTTCTGGCGTTGGATATGTACCTAGCCATATCCGTGTCGTCTTGCGTGGCTCTCGTATTTCTGCTACCCATTTCCCGCTCCGGCTACGAATTCCTCTATACACAGGATGTTTCCCAGAGGAAGAGGCCATCGGCTCCGTAATTGTAATCTTTGAAGGGAATATAATTGGTTTTTCGACTTTCGATGTTTTTGATAATAGACATGATTGGTGTTCTTTAAATTTTGGTTGATCACCTCTTTCGGGCACATGATCAGCCATAGATCAAAGTGTGTCTTTGAGAATTGAGAGAGATTCAGAGAGATTTCGAGAAAGAGATGAAAGTAGGCAAATAGATATTTGTTTTTGTTGACATAAAAGGAAGGTGTGGACTTGCAACTTATAATAAGTAGGGCTGTTGGTAAATTATGAAACTTTATTCTGTATTACGCCAAACGGGGGTACCCAATTGGTGCATAATTGCATATTATAAAACTATAATCAGCCCACAGAATTGTATCTAAATCGGTACAACACTAGACCACTTCTTATATTCAATTAAAAATAAGAATGGTGTAATTGCATAACGTGTTTTTAAAGTGTACAGAGATGTGGTTAGAATTGCCACACGTCTTAAGCGCGAGCTAGCTGTTACCTTGAAAGCTTAACACGTTCGCCGGCTTTGCTACTTTACTTTCTTCCTGGCCTGTAAATATCTCGGTTACTTAGATTGTTCATCGAGCCGAGTTCTACTAGATTTTAACATGGTGAACATCACTCGTCCTTAATTTCTTATATACAACTCGGAGCCTCATTGGATATTTTGTACCTGACTTTTTTATAATTTCCAACTTCTTGAATTTAAGTTCATTTTTCTGAGATCAGGCAGCACATCTGGGGTTTACACTGATTTCAAAATCGGTCCAAGTTTAACATATATACGGCCAGATGCACACCATAACTTCTGCTTCAAACTAATATTGACGGAGATATTAGTGAATCAAATATATATAATTAAAAACAAGTCCAATATTAGATGTAATAAGTTTCTACAATTTTGCAACAAAAAAAGTTTTTTGATGCTAAAATAGTATTTGTAGTCTAATGTTAGTTTTATTTTAGAACCAAGAAATTTCATATTTAACTGATGTAACATTTTATCCCATTCATTTTAGACATATTTACACTTCATTATTAATTATTTAATGGTGTGACAATAATATTTATAGTTATTTTGGTCCTAAATATAGATATGTATTAGAGTTGAGTTTAATAATTATGATCTTACATTATAGCTAGGAGATATAAATAGCTATAAGATTTATAGTTATGCACTGAACTTGCTCGATCTTATGTTTAATGTTATTATTTAATTTTAATTATTAGATAAAAAATGGATTAATTAACATTCTTGTCAATTATCAAATACTAATTATTTTGCTTTAAATAATTGTGAGTGCAAATGAAATTATATATGTGAATCAAATATTTGCAAGTAGTTCAACTATGTTTCAGACGACTAACGAATTCCTTCATAGGTAATCAAGTCATCTACTGCAATCTTACTTCATTAATAAACAGTTTGCACTTTGCGAGCAATTCATTTATTTTCCTCATTTCACATGTGAGCAAATTCAGTTATTTGTTATAGAAGTTAAAAGGAATTTGCACCAGAATACCCTTTGACATCTGAAAATTCCATCAAATAATCACACCAGATTGAAATTTACAATGACACTTGCATCTCCTACATTCTAACTGTGTGGCATGTATACGACTTTTTATTAATAATTCCACAAGGACATGCCAGCACTGTATTCCACATCATCTCCCTCACAGTAGTACTGATTAGGTGGAGGTAACATCATCCCTTGTGCCATCTCAGCAACCAATTGTCCAGGCATTCCAAACTCCGCCACCTCCTCATCAATGTAATGCACATTTTGAGACAATGCCCCTGCACCATCATGACATGGCGACCGAAATTCCTGCGCTGCCTCAGCCGCCGCCTTCTGAATATCCTTGGCATTGGTTGATGCCGGGATGCGCAATCTCCAAGCCGAATCAGCAAAATTAAGACAAGCTGAATGTCCCCTAAGAGCTAAAACAGCCACGTCATGAGCTCTAGCTGCCATTTCAGGTGTAGCGAATGTGCCAAGCCATATTCTAGTTTGCTTGTTAGGTTCCCTTACTTCACTAACCCATTTATTCGAGTTTCTTCTTCTAACTCCACGATACACAGGGTGTCGAGTTTGTCGCAACTTCTTTCCCTTGTCACATCTCTTTGGATTGCTAGATGCTAGCATAACCGGTGAACCCGAGCTCCCTTGTGTGGAAGATGAATAATCCGAAGCAGCATCAGGTGAATGAAGATTATAGAATGTATACGAATCGGAGTAATTAGAAAAGAATGTATTATTCATCATATCTATGAGCACAAGTAGTTGATCGAGTAGTAGTAGAGTGAGATTGTATTTGCTTAAGCTTGTTAAGTTAATGGATATAGAAACACTCATATATAGTGCACATATTTGAAGGAAGGATATTGTGGGTGGTGCGTGTATGGGAGTATAATGAAAAACACGGAATTACATGATGAAGAGGGGGAACCAACAGTAGGACCAATTAATGCCCGAAAAGTAGAAAATGGAATTGTTAGACAATTGGCTGTTTTTTGTTTGGGAGTAAAACCTCCCACTTGTTAAACTGCATGCATAGCATATGTACACTTTTTTTAGGGTGACAATGACATTGACGTTGAATCTTATATTTGACTCATGACTACGACTCTATGCTTAAATATTAATGCCATGAAATGAGATATCTGCAGTTGGAAGTTTCTTTAGTTCTGTTACAAAATAACAACATTTAAAATACTTTTAGATGATTTTTCCTGTCACTCTTTGATGAAAGGATAATAGACTTACTAGATTATCATGCTAATTAAGAGTGATTAAGTATACGAGGCTATAACCCGTGCCATGCACGCATTAATTATAATATTCTAATTTATTATTTTATTATTATATAAAAATAAATTATAAAAGATAATATTTATCTATTATTGCGATTAATGAAGTTAAAATATTTACTTATTAATTTATATGTATTATATTATTGAAATATTCAAATTTAAATAATTACGATCTTAAAAAGTTCTACCTTAACCTATAGGTGGGTGCGCGCACATGGCCTATAGAAAAGTGGGAATATTGAATAGCGATGATTTGGTATTGTTTTTTAATTTTTTCTTAAATTCTTAATTATATTATTATATAATTTGAATTATTAAAATTAATTTTGGAAGTATTTGGTTCCTACAAAAGAAGTAGGAAAGAAGTTAAGGGCGATTAAAAATTAACTTCGATAATGATTCATAAAATTTATAGTTATATTAGATATATGATTTATTTTTTTAAATAAATCATATTTATTTAAACTATATTTTGTAAGATATTAACAAACTTTTTATGAAGATTGAAATCATGTTTTTCTTATAAGAATAATGATATATAGATAAATATAGAAAAGAAGGGGTTTATATGAAAATACCCACTCTTCTTAATTTTAAAAACTATTAAGTAGCTGCAGATCTCCACAACACTCGTCTTGACTATCTTTATCAATTTTACCGACGGTTTAAATTTTACCAACAGTTGTAAACAATCACAAATCCTCTGTTCAACTTAGCAAAGAAAGTCTCTAGAAAAATAGTTGAAAAGAGAAGACAGAAACTACTAGTAAAGAACTAGATCCATTCGAGAAATGAACTCTCATCAATTTTGTAAAAACAAAAAAAAATGAAACTATTTTGTTTTTAAACACCTTTTTCGATATAAACACTTGAGTTTTGGCTTACATATATTTCCCCGCTAGTTTTGCCAAGCGACAAAATATTTATCATGAAAAATGGCTTGTTGGTGAGAAAGTAACAGACGCAAAAATTTAATTTTGTTAAAAAAATATGGACCCAAAGCCGGTAACTCAAACACGGAGTAACACCCAAGTGGTGAGAGGGTTCTGATGGCTTACGGTTTAGCCACGGGAAGGCGTGGACCCATGTGCTTCATTTCCTACGACGAGAGTCCACATTTTATTCCTCTCTCTATCCAATTAAATTCTATACGTTATCTTTCGATAATTTTTTCAATACTCATTTTAAACATAATTTCATAATATTTTTTAAAAATTTTCTTTTTCTGAATAAAAGTTTTATGTTTAAATTTTTATTCAAAAAAAAATTGAAAAAAACATTATCAAACTATACTTTATAAAAGTCTCGAAATACGTGCAAATAGTAAACACATTGAATCGAACGGGACGGAGGAATTTTTTTTTTAAAGTATATTATCAAACTATACTTTAAAGAAGTCTCGAAATACGTGCAAATAGTAAACGTACTCCAAGTCCAAGTCTGAATAAATATGGAAATTGTTAGGAATATGTGTATTAATTTGATGATAAGTTATACAAAACACTTAAGTAAAAATCTAGTGTTTGTAGCCTCAACGTATAAGACCATCTTGGCTATCCATTGAAGGAGTAGCTTTACTTAGCAATAAGTTTAGTATTGTAGCACATTTCATTCTCTGGATTCAAGTTATAATTCTTAGATGTTGTAGGAAATTATCAGTCATGTTGACTACTAGTGGATATGCAAATAGGAGGGCTAATTGTAAATATTTCATTCCTTGTAATTTTGTATAAGTGAAGAAGTATCAACTGATATTGAAGACCTTCAACGGATAAGAAACAAAGCTTCAACGAATGTCTCTAAAACTTCAATGGATAATATCCATCAACGGATAAATGCTTCAACGGATAAAGACTTCAACTGCTAATGCATTAACGGATAAAACTTCAATGGATAAAGTCTCAACGGATAAGGCATCAACGGATGAAAGCTTCAACAGATGCTTAGTTCATTAGCAGTTGATAATGACAATTCATAAGCTGACAGAGGCACATGGGTTGACAGAGACAAACTGGAATGTGGAAGCCTCTAGGAGGAATCAAGAAAATGCAGCATTTCCATTCTGGTGCAAACAAGAAAGTATTCAAAGATTAACAGTTAAGCCTAAATTGCATTGGATAGAGAAATGAAGAAGAAACATGTGAAGAGCCTTTTTAATTGTATTTTACAGTTTTGTCTTCACTTGTAAACTTGGTGATATATAAACCAAGTAGCAGCTAGTAATTAGATGTGAATTTTTTCCAGAGCTGTTTAGAAAAATCCAGAGAGAAAATCATCTAGTTTGTACTAGGAAGCAGCTGTGATTTAATTCTTTGAATCACAGATTTTCTGAAATAACACATCTCTGGTGGAACAACAAATCCACCAGAAAAGTTTTTAAGTTCTTTGTGTTCTTTACATTTGTGTTTGAATATATATCTGTCTGTATTAGTTTCAAGCCATTCACACACATTTGCTCACTAAAATACTTAGCCTTAGAAACTACTCAAAACTTGAAAAAGTTTTGAGATTTACATTCAACCCCCCTTCTGTAAATCTCATTGTTAGTCCACTGGGAATAACAATTGGTATCATGGCAAGCTCTTAACATACAAAGAGTTTAAAGATCTATTCTGCTAACTTCATGAGTAAGAAGGATATTGGTGTAAAGATTTCAATCATGGAAAGAGATAACTATCATCACTGGAAAGTGAAGATGCATTTACATCTTCTCTCTCAAGATGAAAGCTACATCAACTGCATTGAAAATGGTCCTCACATCCCTCACAAGGTGGCCACAGCTGCTACTGCAACAGTTGCTGTTGGACAGTCGATTCCCAAGCCAAAAGCAGAATGGACTGTTGAAGATATTGAAGAGGTTCACAAGGACAAGAAAGCCATGAGCATTCTGTTTAATGGCCTAGATCAAGATATGTTTGACAATGTCATTAACAGCCAAACTGCTAAGGAAATTTGGGATACAGTGCAGCTTATCTGTGAAGGCACTGAGCAAGTTAGAGAAAACAAAATACAGCTTCTCATTCAACAGTATGAATATTTTCATTTTGAAGAAGGAGAATCATTGAATGATACCTTCAACAGATTTCAGAAACTATTGAATGGATTGAAGCTGTATGGCAGAGTGTACCAAGTTAAGGACTCCAATTTAAAATTTCTAAGGTCTCTACCAAAGGAATGGAAGCCTATGACTGTTTCTCTAAGAAATTCTCAAGATTATAAGGACTTCACACTTGAAAGATTATATGGAATTTTGAAGATATATGAACTTGAGATGGAGCAAGATGAGCTGTTAGAAAAGGGGAAGAGAAAAGGAGGATCAGTTGCACTTATAGCTGACAGTGAGAAGGTTGAAACCAGGAATGAGGAGAAGACAATGCCAAGTCTCAAAATTGGCACAAGCAAATCAGAATCAAGCAAGGGTAAAAAACAAGTAGCTGAGGATGAAACCAATTCCAGTCAGGATGACTCTGATGATGTTGATGAACATCTGGCTTTTCTGTCCAGGAAGTTTGCAAAGATGAAGTTCAGGAAAAATACAAAATTTACTAAGCCAAACAAAAACATGGTGGACAAATCCAAGTTCAAATGTTATAACTGTGGCATTAGTGGACACTTTGCAAGTGAGTGTAGGAAGCCAACCTCTGATAAGAAGAAATTTGAGCAAGTTGATTACAAAAAGAAGTATTTTGATTTGCTCAAACAAAAGGAAAGAGCTTTTCTCACTCAAGATGATTGGGCAGCAGATGGAGTCAATGAAGATGATGATATGAAATATGTCAACCTAGCCCTGATGGCTAATTCTGATGAAAATGAAACTAGTTCATCAAGCAACCAGGTAATTACTACTGATCTCTCTCAGCTTTCTAAAAATGAATGCAATGAAGCCATAAATGATATGTCCAATGAATTATATCATTTGCATGTTTCCCTTAAATCACTAGCTAAAGAAAACACTAGGATCAAAGAGAATAATGTGTTTTTAAGTGATAGGAATGCTGTGTTAGAGGATCAGGTAAATGAGCTTGAAAAGATTAAACTTAAATGCTTGACTGTTGAGAGTGAACTAGAAGAAGCTGTTAAGAAAGTAGAAATTCTTTCTAAACAGTTAGAAAGTGAGCAAGAGGTAATCAAGGCCTGGAACACATCTAGGGATGTTAGTGTTCAGATTGCCAAGGTTCAGGGAATTGAATCATTCTGTGAGGATGCCTGGAAGAAAAACAAAAAGGAGTTGGAATTAATTGATGGATTGTCAACGGATGTGGAATCAACGGATGATGAAAGTTATCCGTTGAAGGAAGAAAATGAGCATCCGTTGAAGGCTCATCAATTAAAATAGGCAAGTAATTTCAAAAATAAAAATCTCAATAAGAAGGATGGTTCAACTCTCAAGAACTTTGTCAAAGAAGGAGCTAGCACATCCAAAGATGCCAGTAAGGTGAATATAGGACACATGACTTTAGATCAGCTGAAAAATAGGCTTAATTTGGTTGAGGATAAGAAGGAAACTAAAAGAAAATCTAAAAGAAATGGGAAGGTAGGGATTAATAAACATAACAATTATACACCTGATAGGTATGCTCCTAGAAAAAGCTGTGTGCATTGTAAAAGTGTTAATCACATATCTGATAATTACAAATCTGTTAAAAATGCTCCCATGCCTTCAAATCCCTCCATGCCTAACATGTCTATGTCACATCTGCATGCTATGCCTGTTATGTCTCATCAGAATCCCCATGCACATTTTGCAAATATGTCATATATTAATAATCCTTATTTTACTGCATTTAGTATGCCTCAAATGCCATACAATATGCCTATGTGGAATAACATATTTGCACAATCTATGCCTTATCAAATTCAATCAAATGTGCTAAATGATTCTGTGACTAACCCTACACTTCAACCAACCACATCTGAGATCAAGGTTGACCCAAAGTTACCTAAGTCAAAAGATGCAGGAGGAATGAAGTCTAGGAAAAAGACTAACAAGGCTGGACCCAAGGAAACTTGGGTACCAAAATCAACTTGATTGATTTTGTTGTGTGCAGGGAAAAAGAAGGAATCTATGGTACTTGGACAGTGGCTGTTCAAGACACATGACAGGAGATTTCACCCTGCTCACAGAGTTTAAGGAGAGAGATGGCCCTAACATAACCTTTGGAGATGACAGCAAAGGATTCACTATGGGATATGGCTTGATTTCAAAAGAAAATGTCATCATTGATGAAGTTGCATTGGTTGATGGTCTCAAACACAACTTATTGAGCACCAGTCAACTATGTGACAGAGGGAATACTGTTTCCTTCAATTCTGAAGCCTGTATTGTCACAAGTAAGAAGGACAATAAAGTGGTTCTAACTGGAGTTAGAAAAGGGAATGTGTACTTAGCTGACTTCAACTCTACAGATGCAGAATCTATTACTTGTCTTCTCAGCAAAGCAAGCTCAGTTGAAAGTTGGCTATGGCACAAGAAGTTGTCCCATTTGAATTTCAAGACAATGAATAATCTAGTCAAAAAGGACTTAGTTAGAGGAATACCTCTAGTAGAATTCACAAGGGATGGACTGTGTGATGCTTATCAGAAAGGAAAGCAAAAGAAAGTATCATTCAGTAAGAAGCTTGAATCTGCAATTGATGAACCATTACAACTGCTACACATGGATCTTTTTGGACCAGTCAATGTATTGTCATTTTCAAGGAAAAGATATTGCCTAGTGATTGTAGATGATTTCTCAAAGTTTTCATGGGTTTATTTTCTTGGATCAAAGGATGAAGCTAGTGAAATTATTATCAATCATATCAAGCAAGTCAACAATCATCCTGATTTCAAAGTAAGGAATATTAGGAGTGACAATGGAACTGAGTTCACGA